>NC_073247.2:13017651-13320681 GCF_029281585.2 Gorilla gorilla gorilla | reverse complement strand
CGCATGCTCCCCTCCCGAGTGCTGGCGGGCCACTGTGCGTGTGGACAGCCCACCCCAAGGGAAGACTCAGCGGCGAAGGGACACAAGACTCCAGAAGCATGCCAACCTATAAAACCCCAAGTCTAAAGGCCAACCATACACTTGATCTCTTAGGTCAGCTACTTGGCCGTCTTCCAAGTGTACTTTCCTTCTTTTCATTCCTGCTCTAAAACTTTTTTTTTTTTTTTTTGAGACAGAGTTTCGCTCTTGTTGCCCAGGCTGGAGTGCAATGGCATGATCTCTGCTCAGTGCAACCTCTGCCTCCTGGGTTCAAGCGATTCTCCTGCCTCAGCCTCCTGAGTAGCTGGGATTACAGGTGCGTGCCACGACGCCCAGCAAATTTTTTTGTATTTTTAGTAGAGACGGGGTTTCACCATGTTGGCCAGCCTGGTCTCGAACTCCTGACCTCAGATGATCCGCCTGCCTTGGCCTCCCAAAGTTCTGGGATTACAGGCTTGAGCCACCATGCCCAGCCTCAATTTTTCTTAAACTTCTCCAATCTGAGGCAAATGAAGAAAACTGGCATGGGGCCCCTTCATGTTGGGGGACCAGTTGGGGCTCCCTGTGGCCCACCCAACCTTTGATCATGTTGTAAAGTCTTTTGTTTTAACTCCATCAATTTTCCTTTTCTTTTATTTCTTAACAATTATCTAAAGATTCCAGCCTGGCCAACATTGTGAAACTTCGTCTCTACTAAAAATACAAAAAAAAATTAGCTGGGCGTGGTGGCAGGTGCCTGTAATCCCAGCTACTCAGGAGGTTGAGGCAGGAGAATCACTTGAACCTGGGAGGCGGGGTTGCAGTGAGCCGAGATGGCACCATTGCATGTCAGCCTGGGCAACAAGAGCAAAACTCCATCTCAAAAAAAGAAAAATTAATAATAATAACAAAATAATTATCTAAAGATTTCCACCCTTCTGGCATGAGCCCTTTGACTCACTTTTCCCTTCCCTGTTTTTGTTTGTTAATTTATTAATTTTGTTTGTTAATTAGTGAAAGGAAACCAAAATCCCCAAGCCAAGGGGAAAAGGCAAGCTGGGAACTGTGTCAGAAAAACCTGCCTCCCATTTTCTCCTAAATAAGACAGCTATGGAGACAAAAACAAACAAACAAAACAAGAAGCTACATACCTCTTTCATAATTTGCCCACAAAGAAATTTTTTGTGGACCTCAAGATCTTTACCCTAAAACAGTTCTGTTCAATTTCACCTTGGCTTATCTTCACAGGTGTGGGTCAAAGGAGAGACAGAAGTGAAAGTCAGCCCTCTCTGCTCACCTGAGACAAATGCATATCTGATAGATTCCCCTGCCCTATTGTTTACGCAAACATGCAGATTCACTGAACAGGCATCAGTCACTATTCCTCTACCCACCACCCCCACCCCCCAACCTCCGTCACATGTAAATTGTGTATTCTGATCAAAGACCGAAAAGAATGCAACCTTTTGTGTCTTGTCCATCCATGAGCTGGCATCCCCCACTTTGAGTTATCTCACCTTTTTTGAACGGAAACAATGTATGTCTTACATGTATTGATCGATGTCTCATGTCTCCCTAAAATGTAGAAAACCAAGCTGTCCTCAGACCACATTGGGCGCATGTTCTCAGGATCTCCTGAAGTCTGTGTCATGGGCGGCCATGGTCACTCATATTTGGCTCAGAATAAACCTCTTAAAAAAATTTACAGTTTGTCTCTTCTCGTTGACACCCTAGTCTTTTGGTAGCATCTGTAAGACCCATGAGGGAAAGCTACAACTGCAAATTTGATAAGGTTTCTCCAACCATTGTTTGATTCTGCAAGAGTCATGTCACCTGGGGTGCTCTTGTAGAAGGGGACCCTTGAACCACAACATTTATAGAAATAAACCTTTCCTTTCCAAATTTATGAGCTTCACAGTTCTTCCCATAACATCATTAATACACTGAGAATCTACTGTGAACCCAAAATATCTGAGACAGGTCTCAGTCAATTTAGAAAGTTTCTTTTACCAAGGTTGAGAACGTGCACCTGTGACACAGCCTCAGGAAGTCCTGACGACATGTGCCCAAGGTGTTCAGGGCACAGCTTGCTTGTATATATTTTAGGGAGACATGAGACATCAATCAATATGTGTAAGACATACATGGGCTCAGTTCGGTAATTCAGGACAACTTGGAGTGGGAGCTTTCAGATTAGAAGTAGACAAGAGACAAAAGGTTACATTCTTTTGAGTCCTTGATCAGCTTTCCACTGAATACACAACTTAGGCTGGCTCCGTGAATCTGTACTTTTACATAAGCAATGGGGCAGAGGAAGTTATCAGATAAGCATTTGTCTCAGGGGAGCCTTGGAAGGATGACTTTGAGTTCCGTCTGTCCTTTGTCCACAAGGAATTTCCTTAAGCACAAATTGTGAGGGGGGTATGTAGCTTCTTATCTTTGTAGCTGTCTTATTTAAGAATCAAATGGGAGGCAGGCCTGCCTGACACAGTTCCCAGCTTGACTCTTCCCTTGGCTTAGTGATGTTGGGGTCCTGAGATTTATTTTCCTTTCACACTGTGACCTCGGTGATATAGTTTGACTGTGTCCACACCCAAAGCCCATCTTGAATTGTATCTCCCATCATTCCCATTGTTGTGGGAGGGACCTGGTGGGAGATAATTGAATTCTGGTGGCGGTTTCCTCCATATTGTTCTCGTGGTAGTGAATGAGTCTCACGAGATCTGATGGTTTTACAAGGAGAAACTCCTTTCGCTCGGCTCTCTCTCTTTGCCTGCCACCATCCATGTAAGATGTGACTTGTTCCTCCCTGCCCTCCACCATGATCGTGAGGCTTCCCCAGCCACGTGGGACTGTAAGTCTAATTACCCCCCTTTCTTTTGTAAATTGCCCAATCTCGGGTATGTCTTTATCAGCGGCATGAAAACGGACTAATACATTGGGTAATGGGCATATTCAGCTGGTGAATATCCCGGTCATCGTTAAGCCAATCCCACATGGCTTGCATATGAAGCACATCAGCTGCTTTATCTAGGGTGCTCCACTTGGCATTTTATAGGGAGGGCTGGGCAGTCCCCTTTTCAGGATAAACAGGCCTTGTAGTGGTGTTTACCTAGTCCACCAGGCTGGCCATTTCCTCAGGGAAAACTTCCTGTGCATCTGGGTCCCATACACTCATCAGCAAGTGTTTAGTGGTGAGTGAGCCGCGGGCCCTGCACCAGCCCAAACATGCTCTTTCTTTCTGTGGCATTTCAAAATTAAACATCTCGGCTGGGCAGAGTGGATCACGCCTGTAATCCCAGCACTTTGGGAGGCCAAGGTGGGCAGATCACCTGAGGTCAGGAGTTCAAGAGCAGTCTGGCCAACATGGTGAAATTCCATCTCTACCAAAAAATAGAAAAATTAGCCGGGCATGGTGGCATGTGCCTGTAATCCCAGCTTCTCAGGAGGCTGAGGTGGGAGAATTACTTGAACCCAGGAGGTGGAGGTTGCGATGAGCTGAGATCATGCCACTGCACTCCAGTCTGGGTGACAGAATGAGACCCTTTCTCAAAAAAAATAAATAAATAAACATACTGTTCTTAAACTAGTCATTCTTACAACCCATTTTAGAAAAGGGAACTCGGGAAGCTGACGATACCAGTCTAGAAGATGAACCAATTCCTTTTCAAGCTTGTCCAATCCACGGCCCGCGGGCCGCAGGTGGCTCAGGACAGCTTTGAATGTGGCCCAACACAAATGTGTAAACTTTCTGAAAATGTTATGACATTTTCTTGCCTTTTTTTTTTCTCATCAGCTATCATTAGTGTTTGTGTATTTTATGCATGGCCCAAGACAATTTTTCTTCCAGTGTGGCCCAGGGAAGCCAAAAGACTGAACAGCCCTGTAAATAGCCTCTGGGTTTAATAGTTACTTGGTTTTGCCCTTCCTCCACATGTCTATCTTCTTGGTAATCACAGGTCTCAGAGGTAACTTTTGGTTGACGTGGCTTAATTTTTCCTTGTGTAGGAAGCTTTGAGGTCACTGGCCTGATCTGAGACAGACCCACATCTGAGCTTGGTGCCGCCTTCACGCCCAAGGCAGCGCTCTTTTACTTTCATTTTAGCAACTACAGAGGCAGTAAGCAAGGGACTGAATAGTGCACTTTTTCCTTATTAATTTGCATTTGCTATACATCCAGTGAACTAAATTCCCTGGGACTATGAGTAGGATCCAACTCTAAATTCCTCTGGTGGCTTTGACCTTTAGTGACTGAAGACAAGCCAGCTGCATCTCCTTACTGATAGAGGAACTAGAAAGAAATTATTCAGGCAGATAGTGAGGGTAAAAGAGTCCTAGGCAGAATTTCCCTTTTTAAAAAGGAGCCCCCAAAACATTTCTTTTTAACAAAGAGCAGCCTGGAAAATAGAGCTGCAGGCATAGATAAGCAAGCTGGAAGCTTGCATGGGTAAATGCTGGCAGCTGTGCCAATGGGAAAGGGCTACCTGGAAGCCAGGTATGTTCAACATGGAGGCTCCATCTTCCCTTTTCTTTGTCACCACGTGTACAGTAAAAAACCAGAGGCCAGGCGCAGTGGCTCACGCCTGTAATCTCAGCACTCTGGGAGGCCGAGGCGGGCGGATCATCTGAGGTTAGGAGTTCGAGACCAGCCTGGCCAACATGGTGAAACCCCGTCTCTACTTAAAAAAATACAAAAATTAGCCAGGCGTGGTGGCACATGCCTGTAATCCCAGCTGCTCAGGAGGCTGAGGCAGGAGAATTGCTTGAACTCAGGAGGCAGAGGTTGCATTAGGCCAAGATCACGCCACTGCACCCCAGCCTGGGCAAAATGAGTGAAACTCCGTCTCAAAAAACAAAACAAAACAAACAAAAAAAACAGGCGACATGGCACTAGCCAGGTAAAGAGTCCATCTGCATAATAAAAGATTAGGCACCGAGGTGGGCAGATCACCTGAGGTCAGGAGTTTGAGACCAGCCTGACCAACATGGAGAAACCCCATCTGTACTAAAAGTACGAAATCAGCCAGGTGTGGTGGCAGGCACCTGTAATCCCAGCTACTCAGGAGGCTGAGGCAGGAGAATCACTTGAACCCGGGAGGCGGAGGTTGCAGTGAGCTGAGATGGCACCATTGCACTCCAGCCTGGGCAACAAGAGCAAAATTCTATCTCAAAAAAAAAAAAAAAAAAAAAAGATTAGGCCAGTTTTTCATGCCCTATGCAAATGACACATCTAGTCCTAACCAGCTTTACGTGCCCTATGCAAATGGTACACCTGGTCCAACCAATCTTTTGCGTCCTATGTAAATCATACACTGCCTCCTCAAGCTCATCTATAAAACTTGCTGCATTTCAGCAAAGAAGCAGCAACCCACTTCTCCAGGACCCCGCTCTGCTGCAGAGAGCTCTTCTCTTTCTTTTGCCTATTAAACTTCTGCTCTCAACCTCATTCTGTGTGTCCACGTCCTCGTTTTCTGTGGCCATGAGACAATGAATCTCGGGTATTTACCCCAGACAATGATGCCACTTCATTACCATGTGTGACCACGTGGCCACCCAAAAGTCAAAGGTTTCTCATTCCCCACCTCTTTATTTTTCTCTTTCTCCAATGAGTTTTATCTACATAATTTTCCATTTATTTTAAAGTGACCTTGAAATAGCCTCTAAACATTACATTTTCTTTGGCAAAAACCACATCTTTGTGTTTTTATAAACCTCACCAAAAATACATCTTACTCTCCTACTATTCCAACTCCCAGTAACCCTAACTTCCAGTGCCAAACCTAGGATTGCCTAATTTAATCTAACATTGATACAGGATGGCTGGGCTCCCGGCTAAACTACAACCTCAATTCTGGAAACTCGGCCCTAGTGAAAGCAGCTGACCTCGTTTCTCTGCCCAGATGATTGCCTTTATGGCCTGCCCTGCCCCCTATCCTGTGCCCATAAGGACCAGACCAGCTGGCAGGAAGAAAAACGAAAAAGAGAAAGAAAAAAGCAACACAAGCAGCTGACCGGCAGGGATACAAGCTACTGAGTGGCGAGCAGAGAAGTAACTGAGCATTGGAGACTACAGATAAACATGACTAACTTCAGACGATGTGGTTTTGGAGGGGAGCCCAGCCAGAGAAGGCTAGGCTTCAGAGAAACATCACCTTCTTCACACACCATCCCCTTTCCAGCTCCTCTTCCACCAAGAGCCACTTCCACCGCTCAATAAAGTCCTCCACATTCATCATCTTTCGGTTTGTGTGACCTGATGATTCTTGGACACCAAACAAGAAGTCGGTGTCCAAAAGGACAGGTGCAGAAGGCTGTCACCTTGACCCTTCACTGAGCTGTTAACACATAGCTGTCCACAAACTGCAGGCTGAGTAACATGAGCCACTCCAGTTCCTGCCCACCAAGGGGGTCAAGGTCAGGGGAACAGTCCCATCTAACGTGACTCTAAGATTTTAAACCACTGGACAGGATTTTGAAATTAAATTTACCAAATTAGTCTTACCAAAGATTACTAAAGGAATGTCAATTAAAAGCATCTGAGCTAGCTTTTGGTTGTCTGATAAGCACTTACTTTTCTTTAAGCCATTTGATTAGAGCTCTTTCATATAATTTGGTACTGAAATATTACTTCCTCATGACAGATAGAAACTTACAGACAAGGCCAGGCATGGTGCCGCACGCCTGTAATCCTAGCACTTTAGGAGGCCAAGACGGGTGGATCGCTTGAGCTCAGGACTGAGACCAGCCTGGCCAACATGGCAAAACCCCATCTCTACATAAAAAATACAAAAAATTAGCTGGGCGAGATAGTATGCACCTGTGGTTCCAGCTACATGGATGGCTGAGGTGAGGCAGGAGGATCCCTTGAGCCCAGTGCTCAAGGGAAGAGTGAACCAAGATCACACCACTGCGCTCCAGCCTGGGTGACAGAGTGAGACCCTGTCTCCAAAATAAACCAATCAAACAAACAGACAATAAATAAACTTGTAGACAGACACACAGATAGAGGCACATCCTATAACATTTTTCACTTGCCTGTTTTCAAAACTTCTCTCTCTTCCTTTAGACTATTAATTTTTAAAAAATTACGGGAGCCAGCAAAAGTTGAAGGAGAGAGTTACCATCCCAGGCCTTTTCAAAAGAGGGAAAGCTCTGAGGCAAGCAGGATGCAGCAGAAGTGGAACCCCTAGGATGTCCATCTGAAGAATTTCAAGAAGAGATTATGGAATTCAAAAATAAAAAACTTCTTGCAATTTCACTGAGTACATCAGCATTTTAAGAAAATCTTGTTCTAACCAATGATCTCCTTTTGCATTACTGTATTTTTATTATTGAAGTCCAATACCTAGAATGATTATAATTTCCTTTTAGTTATAGCAAACTTAATTACATAAAAATTTTTTTGAATTCCTTTTTTACAGACTGTATTATGACTTGCACAGACCATATACAACCTGCTTGGATTTTCTGTTCTGTCCTAAACATATCTCTTAAACAACAAGATTCTTTCTCATACAAAATTATTTTTCTTTTAACATTTCTTACCAAAAATACCTCCTTGTAACTTTCTTCTTTTTTTTTTGAGATGGAGTAGTCTCGCTCTGTCACCCAGCCTGGAGTGCAGTGGCACGATCTTGGCTCACTGCAACCTCTGCCTCCCGGGTGCAAGCAATTCTCCTACCTCGGCCTCCTGAGTAGCTGGGATTACAGGCACGTGCCACCATGCCTGACTAATTTTTATATTTTTAGTAGAGGTGGGGTTTCACTGTGTTGGTCAGGCTGGTCTCAAACTCCTGACCTCATGATCCGCCTGCCTCAGCCTCCCAAAGTGCTGGGATTACAGGTGTGACCCAATACACGCAGCCTAACTTTCTTTACATCTCTTGTTTCTTGGTTCCTTTTACCATATTTCATAAATAACCCTTAAATAAACCTAGAATCTGGCCGGGTGCGGTGGCTTGCACCTGTTATCCCAGCACTTTGGGAGGCTTAGGTGGGTGGATCACCTGAGGTCAGGAGTTCGAGACCAGCCTGGCCAACATGGCAAGACCCCTATCTCTACTAAAATTACAAACATTAGCCAGGCATGGTGGTGGGCACCTGTAATCCCAGCTACTGGGGAGGCTGAGGCAGGAGAATCGCTTGAACCTGGGAGGCAGAGGATGCAGTGAGCTGAGACTGCACCATTGCACTCCAGCCTGGGAGACAGAGCGAGGCTCCATCTCAAAAAATATAAATAAATAAACATGGAATTAGATGAAAATAACTTAGCTTTGAATAAGAACATATTTTTTAGAAAAGTTTTTCTATAATACAATTTATTTAAATTGAAAATGGCCCAGACATTTAGTGAATATCTATTATTTAACTTTAGATTCTAAATTATATTTATTTACAGGCATTTGTTTCATTACATTTACCTAATTAATTTTATAAAATCTTTTACCTAGATTATCTGTGAAAACTCTGATAGTCATCATTTAAAGTTATTTCCCTGTTAACCATTTTTATAGTCTATGAATTTTCTGTGTTTGCCTAAGCAAAAATTTTAAATATATAGATATTTTACTGATAACTTGGGATTTAGCTAGTTTTACTACACTAATAACATTAAATGTCTTATTTCTCAAAAAGTACAGAAACAAAGATTATTGTGTTTCATGCTGGGTTGCTGGGTTTATAGTTTTGTAAGCCTTATGCCAAATTTTGACACCTTACAATATCTGTCAGAGGTAAATATGAAACTGCTTGATCAGTAAATGCAAACAAACATGTATGCTGACAATTTTTAAGATATTTCTAATACTATCGTACCAATAATTTTAAAGCCAGCTTATTTATTAAAGATTTATGTAAGTCATGTGAACTTGAAAAGCTTTTGGCTTATTATTTAATTTATGAGTACTCTTTGACTTGAAGCCAATTTGACAATTCAGGGCTAAAGCACGTAAAAAATGTATGTATGTGCACACATATGTGCATGTACATAAACACATCTAAACACGCATGCACACTCACACAAAGATCCTATAGCTTTTACTTCAGAACTCTAGCAAGAGATATCAACACAAACTCACCAGTTTACACAAACAAAAAGGTTGGATCCCAACAGTGACTTCTATCTCAACAGCAGTGGAAAAGTAACAGAAGGGCCAGGAGTGGTGGTTCACGCCTGTAATCCCAGCACTTTGGGAGGCCGAGGCCGGCGGATCACTTGAGGTCGGGAGTTCGAGACCAGCCTGGTCAACACGGTGAGAGCCTGTCTCCACTAAAAATACAAAAATTACGTAGACGTGGTGGCGCACGTCTGTAATCCCAGCTACTGGGGAGGCTGAGGCAGGAGAATCGCTTGAACCTGGAAGGCAGAGGCTGCAGTAGATAGCGCCATTGCACTCCAGCCTGGGTGACAGAGCAAGACTCTGTCTCAAAAAAAAAAAAAAAAAGAAAGAAAAGAAAAGAACAAAAAGTACACAGAAGATTTAAAGTAGGCAGAAAAGAAAAGAGCAAAATAGAGGACTTAGGAACTGAATGGTTGCAGGTTGACCTTTGGGCTGGAATTTTCTCTGGTGTAATGTGTGCAGCAGTTTAAAATGTGAACAAGCACAGACATAATATGTAACAGGAAGCTTCTTGTTTGACCTGGCATGCCCTCAAGCTTTTCCCACTTACACAAATACTTGCAAGTAGAGGAACCAGAGAACCAAAAGGAGTGCCCAAATGGGGGTCGCTCTCTCCGCCTTTCCTCATCCTTACATGCCATGTCTCCCACTTTTATTTAAAAATGAGGAACTAAACTGTGGCCTGGGTTTTAGTAGGGTGGATTGAAGTGTGCTGGCTGTGAGAGGGACTACACTGTGTGTCACCACTGAGTCTTTCTACCCTTTCACGTGTCTGAGTTTCTCTCTCCAGAGGTCTAGACCTCTGATAGAGCTCAACATAGCAAGTGATCAGCTCTTACACCTGTCTCCTGGATGAGCCTCTTAAAATTAATTTTGTTGTGTGGTTCCCTGTAGGGTCACTGCACATCATGGCAGGAGTCAATCCCCCAGAGACTCCCACTCAACCCCTACCACCCAGGGGTGGTTTTTGGCTAGGAGGAGCAAAACTCCCTTTCTTTTCCAAGCTGAGGAGGTCAGCCTCTCATTTGGCAATTCAAAATTATGCCACAAAAGTGGCAGTTCAGTCTCTCACGCAAATGTACTCACAGGCCAATCGAGATTAATTTGGGGGGAAAAGGGCAGTGGAGAAGACCATTTAGAATGCACCACCAAACCTAAAGTAGGATCCTATACAACAACTTCCTAGGAGAAAAATAAAAAGGAGGTAGAAAAACAGCTCAGAATGAACCAAGGACCATCAACCAAATGGAAGGTCCAGAGCTGCAGAGGACTCACCGGTTCCACTGGAGGAGAAACCTAAAGCCAGGGAGGGCTTCCAATGGCCCCGCGGGTACCTTAGCTCCGGGTTCGGGCAACTGCGTCAAGGATTCTGAGTCTTTTCTGAGGCCCCACGTGTAGGACACCAATTAATGTCCATGAAAAGAGTCAAACTCTGTAAAATATTTGAAAAGAGTTATTCATTTAACCAATGGCTCACGACACAGCCCCAAGGAGGTCCTGAGAACAAGTGCCCAAGGTGGTTGGGTGACAGCTTGGCTTTATACAATTTATGGGGACAGGAGACATCAATCGACACATGTGAGACGTACAATGGCTTAGTCCAGAAAGGTGGGATTCCATTCAAAGTGAGGAACTTCCAGGTCGTAGGTGGATTCCAGGATTTTCTGATTAAAGACCTGTAATCAATAGAAAGGAAATGTCTGGGTGAGGATAAGGCGTTGAGGAGACCAAAGTTTTTATTATGCACATGTAGCCCGCAGGTAGCAGGCTTCAGAGAAATCAGATAGTAAATGTTTCTTATTAGACTTAAAATGGTGCCAGACTCTTGCTTAACCTTTCCTGGATCAGAAAAAATAATAATTTTACAGTGGAGAATTCCAACAGACACCACTTAATCCAGGTGATGAAATTTAACATCACCAGGACAGGACATACAGACATCATGCACTCCGTAACATGACACACTGAAAACTTACATCAATTCTGATGATTTTTTTGCCAAAAATGCATAACCTCAGTCTAATCATGAGAAAACACTGGACAAAACCAAACTGAAGGCTGGGCACAGTGGCTCAAGCCTGTAATCCCAGCACTTTGGGAGGCTGAGGCGGGTGGATCACCTGACGTCAGGAGTTTAGACCAGCCTGGCCAACAAGGTGAAACCCCGTCTCTACTAAAAATACAAAAACTAGCCGGGCGTGGTGGCGGGCGCCTCTACTCCCAGCAATTGTGGAGGCTGAGGCATGAGAATTGCTTGAACCTGGGAGGAAGAGGTTGCAGTGAGCCAAGATCGCGCCACTGCACTCCAGCCTGAGGGATAAAGGGAGACTCTGTCTCAAAAAAAAAAAAAAAAAAAAAAAACTGAAGAACAATCTATAAAGTAATTGACCATTACTTAGATTGGATAGTGGAACAGAATCATATCAAATGCATCCATTTATTTTCAACATTTTGTTTGTTTTTAATTAAGCTGCCTCCTACACTACTGTATGTCTGGATTTTATGTTTATTTTCCCATTCAGAAAGCCTATCTTTTTTAAAGGAATTTTAATCCATCCATGTTTATTATGATCATGGTTATATTTGGATTGAGTCCTGCAGTTTCACTTTATATTATTTTCCCTTTTTTACATATATCAGATTTTCTGCTTCTTCAGTGTAATTCTTTCCCACCCACCTCTGACTGCATGAATCAGGTTTTCTTCAATCCACGCATTTCCCATTAAGGCTCTGAAACTTGTACACATCTTTTCTAGTTTTCTAGTGGTAACCACCTTTCACCTGTCAGCACACGTATTTAAGCTTATATTTTCTATCAAATATAAAGATAGTCATTACCTATGTCTTCTTCCCAGACGAAACAAAAACATGAACATATGCTTATTCTCTCTTTCTTCTCTGCTCTTTCAATTACCTCCCATGTGAAATGTTAATTCCAGATTATTTTCACAACTGTGCACTAACACATTCAGACTTTGTTTTATACATTTATTTATTCAGCACTGCTTCCTGTGTACTCTCTTCTTTTTATTATTATTATTATTAGTAGTAGTAGTAGTATTTTGAGACAGGGTCTTGCTCTGTCACCCAGGCTGGAGTGCAGTAGTGTAGTCATAGCTCACTGCAGCTTCAATGTCCTGGGCTCAAGTGATCCTCCCACCTCAGCCTTCTGAGTAGCTGGGAATACAGGCATGTGCCACTCAGCAATTTTAAACAAATTTTTAGTAAACACTCAGCAATTTTAAACGAATTTTTAGTAAAGATGAGATTGCACTATGTTGTGCAGGCTGGTCTTGAACTCCTGGACCCAAGCGATCCTCCCACCTCAGCCTCCCAAAATGCTGTGGTTACAGGCATGAGCCACTGTGCTTGGCTACTCTCGCCTTTCTTGGATTACATTCCATTTTGCTGGAGTCAATCAACTAACTTTTTCCTCAAAGGTCTTTGAGGGATAACATTTTTGAGCATTTGCAAATTTGAAACCCTCTGTAAAGATCAAAAATGGCACATTCATTTTCTTCAGTCTCTCCATACCTCAGGTGATATGGTTTGACTGTGTCCCCATCCAAAGCTCACCTTCAACTGTAGCTCCCATAATTGCCACGTGTTGCAGGAGGAACCCAGTGAAAGATAATTGAATCATGGGGGCGGTTTCCACTGTTCTCATGGTAGTGAGTAAGCCTCATGAGATCTGAGGGTTTTATAAGAGGTTTCACTTGGCTCTTTTTTCTCTCTTGCCTGCCACCATGTGAGATGTGCCTTTTGCCTCCTGCCATGATTGTGAGGCCTCCCCAGTGATGTGGAACTGTGAGTCCATTAAACCTCTTTCCTTTATAAATTACCCAGTCTTGGGTATGTCTTTATCAGCAGCACGAGACTAATACCTGAGGAATATGTTCTTCCTGGCAAACATGCAGGGCAGCAAACACAAAGACACTCTGGGGCTATTTCTTAAATCTCCCTCCTACTACCTTAACAATTCTCCAAAATAATGCTGTGAGTTTTGGAAAATATAATAATGAAGGAAGGGTTTGCTCCCATCACCTCGTTGCCAGCTCTCTGGCAAAACCACAGAAAATCTCTTCTCAGACACCTTCCAGAACTCACGTCTTTAAGGTTCATGGTAGGAGGCTTCCCACGTGGGAGCGTCCCTGATGAAGACTCTGTCTGTCCTTCACTCTCTCTCAATTCCCCCAGTCCTCTGAATATGTGCCTTTTCATGTCCTAGCATGGGATGATAGACAGATCAGGGCAGATGGTTTGAGTAAGACTCCTACTTCAGCTACCTCATGTTTCTTATACATTCATTTAACACCTCTTATTGTGTCAGCATTTTATTTTTATTTTTAATTGATAAATTATATATATATTATATATAATATTTTATATATAATATTTTATATATAACATTATATACAATATTTTATATATAACATTATATACAATATTTTATATATAACATTATATACAATATTTTACATATAACATTATATACAATATTTTATATATAACATTATATACAATATTTTATATATAACATTATATACAATATTTTATATATAACATTATATATAATATTTTATATATAACATTATATATATTTTATATATATTATATATATTATATATTATATATATGTAATATTATATATTATATATATGTAATATTATATATTATATATATGTAATATTATATATATTATATATAATATATGATATATATAATATATATATTATATAATATATATATAATATATAATATTATATATATATTATATAATATATATATTATATATATAATATATTATATATATATAATATTGTATATAATATTTTATATAAAATATTGTATATAATATATATAGTACCATGGAATGCTTTGATATATGTTCACAATGTGGAATGATTACATCAGGCAAGTTAATAAATCTATCCCCTCCCAGGAGCAATAAGCTTAGTGATCTATTGCACAGAATGGTGACCATAATAAGTAATAATGCATGGTATATTTTAATGACCACTTCTTCCTAATCTAAGTTCTGGGTTAAGAAAATTCAACCTCAGTCTTTCTGGTAATAAAATAAAATTACTGTCATCTTAAAGTGCTCGTTCCAGCCTCTTGTGTTTTCGCATATTTATCTATGTAATCTTTGCAGCAACTCTATGAAGCATTTGCTATTGTAGTCATTTTAAAGTTGAGACATTGCACTACAGAGAAGTTAAGTGACGCTTATTTTTCCCTAGCCAATAAATAGAAAGAACTTGAAAAACAGACATTCAGTTTTAGACTCTGCATGTTTCAGCACCATTTTTTATTTCTCTAAAAATGCTGAATTGTGGAGGACAGATTGGCTACTTTGACTGTCTGAAATGGACATGTCTGGTTGGTACCTATCTACCATCATATCCCCTGGATTAACATAAAACAAACCGAGTCTTTTCCTCATGGCCATTTCCTTCTAATGGCTCAAGAAAACATCAATGACAAGTCTCTAGCAAGAACACCTGTGGCATGCTTGAACGCATTGACCGAGTAGTTGAGAAATGTTTGTCTGGCGCCCTCTTGTGGCACATTAGTGAAGTGGGGGCATCATTAATTGGTTCATTTAGGTCAAAGGTTCATTTACATTGCAGTGTGGCTGCAATGTAAAGAGGGATAAGAAATAGCAGAATGGGGGCGGGTGTGGTGGCTCACGACTGTAATCCCAGCACTTTGGGAGGCCGAGGCAGGTGGATCGCCTGAGGTCAGGAGTTCGAGACCAGCCTGGCCAACATAGAGAAACCCTGTCTCTACTTAAAAATACAAAAAATTAGCTGGGTGTGGTGGCGGGCGCCTGTAATCCCAGCTACTGGGGAGGCTGAGGAAGGAGAATCGCTTGAACCCAGGAGGCGGAGGTTGCAGTGAGCCGAGATCGCACCACTGCAGAATTGAATAAAGAGAAAATGATGGATTTGGGGTGATGTAGGACCTGCTAGCTGCCCTCTCTCTCTCTCTCTCTCTCTCTCTCTCCACACACACACACACACACAAATTTGAGAACAGCATTAAAGACAAGTAATACAAGGGAGCTCTGAGTGAAATAAGTAATCTTCAAACTTCAAAAATTGCAAAAGATGTTGTTATTGCATTTGTTTGTTCGGTCGTTTTTTGGGGTTTTGTTTGGTTTTTGAGAAAAGATCTCCCACTGCACTCCAGCCTGGGCGACAGAGGGAAATTCCATCTCAAAAAAATAAAAATAAAGAATTAATTATGGTAAAATAACACATAACAAAATTTACCATTTTAAATCATGTTTAAGTGCACAGGCTAGTGATATTAAGAACATTCATTGTTGCTGGCACGGTGGCTCACGCCTATAATCCCAGCACTTTGGGAGGCTGATGCAGGTGGATGGCTTGAGGTCAGGAGTTCGAGACCAGCCTCGTTAACGTGGTTAAATCCTGTCTCTACTAAAAATACAAAAATTAGCTGGTTGTAGTGGTGTGTGCCTGTAATCCCAGCTACTCAGGAGGCTGAGGCAGGAGAATCACTTGAACCCAGGAGGCAGAGGTTTCCGTGAGCTGAGATCACACCACTGCACTCCAGCCTGGCTGACAGAGTGAGGCTCTATCTCAAAATATAAAGTATAATAAAATAAAGAACATTCATTGTTGGCCACATGTGGTGGCTCACACCTGGAATCCCAGCACTTTGGGAGGCCAAGGCAGGAGGATTGCTTGAGCCCAGGAATGGTAAGAAGAAGCAGCAGAAGCAGACAGAGGACCAAACTGAGGACTAGCTAAAACATGGAAGCAGCATTCCATAAGACATGCCTAACAGCATGCCATGTCAGTTTACCATTGCCATGGCAACATCTGGGCATTACTGGCCTCTTCTATGGCAATGACCTGAGCGCTCAGAAGTTACCACCCTTTTCCTAGAAATTTCTGCATAAACTGCCCATTAATCTGCATGCAATTAAAAGTGGGTATAAATATGACTGCAGCAGTGCCCTGAGCTCCTGTTCTCTGCAGGAGCGGTCACAGAACTGTGACACTACCTTCTCCATGAAGCTGTTGCTTCCACCACTGGCTTACTCATTGAATTATTTCCTGAGGGAAGCCAAGAACCCTCCCAGGCTAAGCCCCAATTTGGGGCTCACCTGCCCTGCATCCATCTGTAGATCTTTTCTTTGTCTTTTGTAGTCTGCAGTCACAAATGCTTCAAATTTTGGATTTATGTTTGTTTATCCTGCTTTGAATTACTTCCTATGTGTATTGCCAAATGCCTTTCTTCAATTAAATAATTGTTTTAGCCATGTTTCTTTATTTTTTCTTAAATGTTGACTCTTTGCCATTTTTCTTATTTTGTGTTTAAGGAATCGTGATTAACTGCAATTGATGATGCTTACAACAACATTTGTAATAATAACATTTATTGACTGCTTATTCTACACAAGGCGATTTCACATTAATTAATGCATGTAATCCTCATAGCTACTCTGTGAAGTAGACACTGGTTTTCCTTATTTTACACATGAAGAAACCAAATCACAGAGACATTTCCACGATGATATAGCTACGAGGAAGCAAAGTCAAGAACTTCAGCCCAGCATTTTTTCTCATAACCAGATGTGTATCGGATAGGAAGAGAAAAGAAGGAAAGAGAGAAAATCAAGAAGTCAAACTGACTATAATAGCACTACTTCAAGTTTTATGTGACCCTCTGCTTCATGAAAAAATTAAGTACTTATCATGATTTATTAGAAAGCTAGCATGCCTGGGTATAGAATCTGCAAGCAGAAGTTTCTAACTTATGACATTGGACCTGATGCTTCCATGAATTCTAGGAACAAAAGCTCTACAAGAATCTGCTGAAGTCACCTTGATTTGCTCTTTTCCTTGGGCAATGGCACAATTATATACTAGAAAAAAATTATACAACAAATGCTCCCCTCCAGGTTCACTGTTATATGGGCCCACTTTAATTTCACCGAGCTCTTGAAAGAACTGATTTCTGAGGAGAAAACAATGGGTTGGGCCATCAGTTTTTATCCCAAATGGAATGAATCAGTCAGGTGAGCTCTGCTCCTATGACCATTGTAACAGTAAGTTTGTGGTGGGTAACACGTGGTCCCCATGGTCTCAGGGAGCCATGGGAAGGATGTCATCTTCCTTGTCACACCCACAGAAGGGGAAGGTCCCACAGCATGGCTGCAGCCATGGTTTCCAAATTGTGTTGAACACAGAGAACTGCTGTGGGACGGGTGTTAGTGTCCTACGATGCTCTCTTATGGCTGCCTCCATCTTTTTGATCACGGAGTCAAATAATGGCTCACTGTCAGGGTTCAGCGGAAGGGCTTCCGAAGCGTCTCTTGAGATGTCAAAGAGGAGTGGTGGGTCGTGGTAGGTTACATCCCCCGAACATGAACATATTCCACTCCCATAGCAGGCACCTGTTCCTTCAGGGTAGAATTTAGGAGTCACATAATGAGCTTTCCACACAGTTGCACCTCAAAAACAAGTTGCATTATGTGTGATACCATCTTTGTGGTGATTTTAGGACTCTTTTCGTTAAAGATGTTTTTCTCAAAAGCTTTTTCTAGGTAATGGGCATATTCAGCTGGTGAATATCCTATAAACTAAGTTCCTTTGAACAAGTCTTACAACATCAACATTCAAATAAATTGAAATAATATCAAGCTGCTTCTCTGACCACCAAAAAACAAAAAAAGAAAATCCCGAAAATAACAAGGGGAACTTTGAAAATTATACAAATCCATAGAATTAAAAAAAAAATGCTCCTGAATGACCCACAGGTCAATGAAGAAATTAAAAACTAAATTGTAAAATTTCTCAAAATAAATGATCATGGAAACACAACATACCAAAACCGATGGGATACAGCAAAAGCAGTATTAAGAGGGAAGTTTATAGCTATAAGTGCCTACATTAAAAAAGAGGAACACCTGCAAATAATTCATGACGCATCTTAAAAAAACAGAAAAATAAGCTCAAACTGAACCCCAAATCAGTAGAAGAAAAGAAATAATAAAAGACCAGAGCAGAAATAAATGAAAGTAAAATGAAGAAAGTCAAAACACTATCAAGGAAACAAAAAGTTGGGTTTTTTTTTTAAAGCTATACAAAATTGATAAACCTGTAGCCAATCTAAGGAAGAAAAAGGAGAGAAGATCGAGATAAATAAACTCCAAAATTAAAAGGAGACATTACAGGCTAAGGCTGCAAAAATTCAAAGGGCTCTTGTGGTGACCGTGGGAAACTGTATGTCAATAAATTGGAAAATCTCCCTGAAATGAAAATTACTTCCTGCTGACGAGGGGACGGAGAGTTTTTTGGCTTTGGGTTGACAGTAGGAGCAATGCCGTCTGTAGATGTTTCTGGGTAGTTGTCTGTGAAATGGCCGTGATCCTGTTAGTTAAAATTTTCTGAAAAAGGTTAATTAGGCAGGGTAAGAAAATTAGTCCCAGGCATATTATTAGGAGAGGGCCCAGAAATAGGATGACCCATGCTATGATTTTGTTCCCAAACCAAGAACTTATTTGGTTGTTTTGGTACTCCCTTAGCTTTTTAGCCTTTTCTGTAAGTTGTTTTTAGCAGCGTTTTTTTTTTTTACTAGGCCTGATTGGTTGATAAAGAAACAATATTTCTTACCTAATGAGAGGTAGAAGCACATGTTTGGAAAGGCCCATGTGTTAGTTTCTGTTAGTAAGCGTTATTCCTGCTAAGAGGCTAATAATTAAGCAAAATGCTACAGTAATTGAGATTGTTTTTGTCTGACATTTTACCCTGAGGGTGCTACAGTATATAGTTTTACTGCAAATAGTAGAGTGAGTAAAGCAGTTTCCACAAGGGTGGTGTAGTAAATAATTTCCATTAAAAAGTTGTAATATTTGGCTTGAAAGGAGAGGTAGGAATGACAAAAGTGTTTGGTGAGGTAGGGGTGAGACTAAGACGAGCAGTTCTTTCTCGGTTATTTATTTTTTATGATTTTTAGCTTAAGATTTCCTATTTCTTTATTTGCTCCTGTGAGGGTTAGGGGGCTTAGAGGCAGTGCCTGCTGAAACATCTAGTTTCCAGTTTATAGGGCTTTAAGAAAGCACAGCTTATTTTGAAGACTTGTAGTCAGAAAAATTAGAATTGAATTTAAACACTAGAAAATAATAACTGAAAAACATCAGGCAACTCTAGGATTTAACAAGAGGGGTGTCATAGTTTTGGAAACACAATTTCCTCTCTCCACTTTCCCATTTTTATTAAAAGACAAATTATGGTAGGTTTGCTTTAGGATACTTGGCTTAATTATTTGCATAGAGTGCTGCAAGAATAATTATTTGTTACATAGGCCTTTTAAATTGGCTTTGATGGAATTTGGTTTTGTAGAAGCAATCTGAGATAAGACTTTTTAAAGCCAAGCCCAGCCATGGATTTGTACCATTAAATACCTATGAGTTGGGTGAATTCCTCTCCTCTTGATGTTTCAAGATAACTTAGGTTCCTGGCCTGTTAGAAAGTGACATGTTTTATTTACCACAGATCACAAACCCTGTACGGGGACTGTGTACACAAAATATGAGGCCAGTTTTTCAAGGGCTTTGTTGGCTTTATAAGTTAAAGCTGGATTCCTTAAAGGAAAAGCACACCATTCCAGTTAAAGCCTCGGTAAGAATAACCAGTTTTTCCAATCGTGTCCCGTTACAAAAGAAAACAGATTCTTGTTGTATTTATGCAGATAACTATATTGCCATAACTTAAGGATACTCATAGATAGTTTCCAAATTGTGGAGAGAATCAGGTAGAGAGAAACAAGTATCCTCCGAATTTTATTGATGGGAGTTAACAGTTAAAAGTTAAACAGTTAAAAGTGAACAGTTAACTCCCATACATATGGGAGTTAGCAGTTAACAGTTAACAGTTAAAAGCTGTTAATCGCTTAAAAAGAGTTTCTTTGACTTTGAAAGGCAAAACAAAGGGTTAGCAATATTTTAAGCAAAACGTTAAACAGATTAGTTTCCTATTAGTTCGGTTTATGCAGTTAATTCCTGTCCTGCTTTTTATCAGAAACCTGCATTCAGAGCTTTATAGCTGATTAGAAAACCACCCTTTGAAGAGGACTAAAACAAGACAACAATTGTTTATGGATGACAAAAAGTTTGAGGGTAGCCATAGTTAAAGACACAGTTGACAAAGATATCCGTTACCTCGGTGGCACACAATAATTTTAACAAAACAATTATACTTATTACTGATAATGTACACTAAGCTATATTAGAATGATAGGAATCTGCCATAACTTTGGAACACATCCCAATAGCATATTTATACAACTATAGCCCAAAGAAAGCCAAATACCATTTTATATTTGACAATGCTTCCTGTATGATTTTATATCAAATAAGCCAAATTTTACCATTGTATTAGTGTGCTATTAATGTTAAGCTCCATTTTTAATAAAACCTTGTAGACGCATTTACCCAATTTTCATGTTTGACCAGAAGGTAAGCGTGTTATAGACCCTTTTTAACCGTTTATACTTTTTGTTAAAGAGCAGGTTAGTGCTTTAACAGAAACCCATTGTGCTTTTATTTTAATGCTCAATTTACAGAAAACCTGAATGTGATACCCCTTTAACTTTAGCCAGTATGTACACACACAAAATTTTCTTTACAATTAACCTTCCAAAACTTGCTTGAACCTTTAAAACAATGTTTTAACCTTTTAATGTAGGCAAAAATCCACATTCTTAAGCCTCCTTATAATCTTTTTACCAAAAGTATATTTTACTTTCCTTACACACCTTGCTCATAAACTGTTTCTTCGGTAGTTTTAAATACATGTTACACTGCTAACTTTTAGCAACCTTTACTTTTGATGAAAACCTTGGTAAGTTTGGGAATTTAATTACGCACTAGGTGTAGGGCCTAGGACCGAGACGGAAGTGCGGAGAAGGTCTGGCTTCTTCCAGCATTTAACTCCATGTGTCCTAGGTTTTATTCAGCTGCAAAGCAGGCAAGTTGTACAGCTAAGAGTTAGAGTGAAATTGTATACAGCATTCAGGAGGCCGAATTACTTTTAAATTGTGCGACATTTCTTGCACAAATTCCCTTTTATAAAATTTTTCACGACTTTCACAGACAATTTCTGACATGCCTTAACTTTCTGACTTGTTGTAAAGTCATCCCTTTTTTTAAACAACAGTTAATTTTCCTTTAGGACAAAAATTTACCATATAAGATTCTTTCTTATACCAATTATCTTTTCTTTAACATTAAAGATGATAACAGTTCTTTCCCAAAACAAATTTCCTTCATGTCTGTGGACTAGACTGCCTAAGGCCACAAGGTTAGAAGTTAGCATATTTTACTAAATAGTTTAAGATATAGCTATCTTCATTAAACCAATATTCATGCTTTATTTATTTAAAACATTACACAAGCAAAGATTATTTTGTTTGGGCTGAGTTGTCGTTTTGTAGCCTCTGTGACAAATGTTGACACCTTATAGTATTTTGCAGCCATAAGTATGAAATTGCTTGATTAATAAATGCAAATAAAAACGAACGCTGGCAACTCTTAACGACTTTCAACTCAACTTTTAACTTTGCTGTACCAGCAAGTTCTAAAGATTAAAATTACGAGAACTGAAAGGTCCCACAGCTTTTACTTTTCCCTTAGAAATATTTGATTTAAGTGCTTATTTTTTTGGCCAGTTAATTAGAGTTCTTTTAATAGACATCGCACACATAAAACATATATAGCCACACAGACAATCAGAAGAAGATGTAGTAGTTATGAGATTTTTTTTTCTGCTAATTTTCCAATTGGATTATTGGCCTTCGGGTGAGGCCTTTTAAGAACAGGGCTAAGAAAACAGTTTCTAGGGCCTCATGAACAAGTACGGTTGGAAGGCAAAGACAGATCTTTGAGAGGTACTTATTTATCTTTAAGTCTAGGGGTTTCATAAGGAAAACAGAGGTTTTTCCCAAAACGGGATTTGCGGCACCTTTTTTGTTTTCCCGAGGAGTCCCAGGCCACCAGGAGTCATTTCAGGGTCTTTCATACATGCACCAAGAGTGGCAAGACAGAGTGGAGAAAAGTAATTTAGTCGACCAGGAAAAAACCTTTTCCAGGAAAACAGAATTTATCAAGAGAAAAACATAAACGCGGCTGGGCACGGTGGCTCACGCCTGTAATCCCAGCACTTTGGGAGGCCGAGGTGGGCGGACCTTGAGGTCAGGAGTTCCGAGACCAGCTGGGCCAACACAGTGAAACCCTGTCTCTACTAAAAATACAACAATTAGCCGGGTGCGGAGGCAAGCGCCTGTAGTCCCAGCTACTTGGCAGGCTGAGACAGGAGAATCGCTTGAACCCAGGAGGCAGAGGTTGCAGTGAGCCGAGCCCACGCCTCTGGGTGGAGGGGAGGAGGTTATCTTGGGGCTGGCATCTTCCTGGCCAGGGTGGGGTTATCTTGGGGCTAGCTTGTCTCTGGTCGGGAAGGAGTCTGGAATGCTTCTGGTTGGAAATGTTATTTGTGGTTTATGGTCATGCTGACCTTAGCCATTAGGCTGATGCCCTTTGGCTTTTGGCGGTTTTTGATTAAGGTGAATTTTAAAAATGACAGAGCTTGTTCAAGATGGCAATACTCCTGCTTTGTCGGTGATGTCCTAAGCCTCTAGCCCCTGATGCGTTGGTATCGTCACTGATTGCAAAAGCTGTGCCATGCTGCCTAATGTGCATTTTCAGGAAGGAACAATCAGCATGTTTCTGAGTCTGGAGACCTGGATTCTTGCAAGAGACTATGGGTTCCTGTGATCCTATGGTCTCTTCCAGCTTTAATATTCTATGATAAAATGATGTCCAATGCTTTCTCTATTGCAAAAATCTGGCCAGACGTGGTGGCTCACACTGTAATCCCAGCACTTTGGGAGGGTGAGGCAGGTGGATCACACGGTCAGGAGATCAAGACCGTCCTGGCGAACATGGTGAAACCCCATCTCTACTAAAAATACAAAAAATTACCCGGGCATGGTGGCACGCGCCTGTAGTCCCAGCTGCTCAGGAGGCTGAGGCAGAAGAATTGCTTGAACCCGGGAGACAGAGGTTGCAGTGAGCCGAGATCGCGCCACTGCACTCCAGCCTGGGCGACAGAGCTAGACTCTGTTGCAAAAAAAATTATGTGTGTGTGTGTGTGTGTGTGTGTATACATATGTCTGTGCGTGTGTGTGTGTGTGTGTGTGTATACATATGTCTGCGTGTGTGTGTGTGTGTGTGTGTGTGTGTATATATATATAAATCTTGGTTCTAGTTGTTTGATGTCATGAATTTTCACATCCTATTATACTCACTAGTAATAGTTTGTAATTACTGAACATACACTATGTACTAGGCTCTGTGCTAAAAGCTTAAATATATTAATTAATTTGTTTTTCAAAACAATCCTGAGAAGTAGGTGCTAGCATTTTTTCCATTTTTCAGACGAACAATCTAAGACTCAGAGGAGTTAAGAAACTTGACCTACATCACCCAACTAGGACGTAGCAGAATTTCAGATTTGAACCAGGCCCATGATCTTACTTTTATTCCATATTTCCTCTGAACATAACAAGAGTAATACTAACGAGTACAACATTAATATAAGTTTAGTACTACAGTTGGCAATTTAATAACCCTTGCCACAACTGTGAGAACATGTAGCATGAATAGTACTCTATCCATTTTATTGATAGGGAATTAATCACTTACCAGCGTTGCTCCCTGACAGTTAAAACATGTAAATGCTTTCTGGTAATGAAGACTGCAATACTAAATTCAGATTAACATGCATTCATTCACCAAATATTTCTTGAGAGTGTACGTGTTCCAGGTACTGTAGTAAAATAACTGATAAAAGTATCATTTTTTTTGAAAGAAGTACAAGTACCATTTAATGTCTTCACCATTAAATGGAGGATAGCCTTTCCAATAAAGTGACTTCTGACTAGTGACCTTAAGAAAATTCGGATACACAGGCCGGGCGTGGTGGCTCACGATTGTAATCTCAGCACTTTGGGAGGCGAAGGCAGGTGGATCACGAGGTCAGGAGTTCAAGACCAGCCTGGCCAACCAATGAAACCCCATCTATACTAAAAATACAAACATTAGCCAGGCGTGGTAGCAGGCGCCTGTAATCTCAGCTACTCAGGAGGCTGAGGCAGGAGAACTGCTTGAAACCAGGAGGCGGAGGTTGCAGAGAGCCAAGAATGCACCACTGCACTCCAGCCTAGCCGACAAAGCAAGGCTCCATCTCAAAAAGAAAAAAAAAAAAAGAAAGAAAGAAAAAGAAAAGAAAGAAGGAAAGAAAAAGAAAAGAAAATTAGGATACATAGTGGATATTTTAGAGAAGAACCTTCCAGGCGGAAGTATGCAAAGACCCTGATATGGATGGCAGGTTAGAGGAATCACATGCATGGTGAGTTACAAGAGTCACAGATTGGGGAGTGTGATAGAAGTAGAGTGACTGATTCATGAGAAGAATAAGTATTAATGTCAGAGAGGTAATAGGTGCCCACATCATGTACGGCCTTATTAGGAATTTGGATTTTATTTTAATCAAGATGAAAACTCTGTGGAGTTTTCATCAAAGGAAAAACATGATCTGGCTTAAAATATATTGTAGGAGATCAAGGATAGAAGAAATAACCCACTGTCATTATTACATTACCAAATATTTTTCAGAATCATTTTGTTGTTTGCTCAGATGATTTTCAAAAACATCTTTAGCTACTTAATTTAACTTTTTAAGTATTCAGACTTGTGAAGCTCTCTACCAATTTAGGTTTAGAGATCGTCTCCTCTCTTCTCTTCTCTCCTCTTCTCCTTTCCTCCCTCCCTCCCTCCCTCCTTCCCTCCCTCCCTTCCTTCCTTTCTTTCTTCCTTACTTCCTTGTCTTTTAGATTCCTCCCAGAGCATAAGATAACACAGGACGAGGTTTGCTGTCTGAAATGAGTTCAAGTCCCCTGTTATTACAAGAGTTCAAAAACGTGATGACCTCCAAAGGATGATTAAGAAACAGAATCAGTCTTAAGTTGTAGTGTGGTGTATGGGGATCACTCTCTAGGGTCTACATTTAGTCAATGACAAAATATTTTTTGACTTTCAAATGGATCGGTGATTTCTTGTTTTTGTTTTTGTTGTTTTGAGACAGAGTCTGGCTCTGTCACCCAAGCCGGAGTGCAGTGGCACGATCTCGGCTCACTGCAACCTCCACTGCCTGGATTCAAGCAATTCTCCTGCCTCAGCCTCCCCAGTAGCTGGGATTACAGGCACCCGCCGCCACGCCCAGCTAATTTTTTCTTGTATTTTAGCAGAGACAGGGTTTCACCATGTTGGCCAGGCTCGTCTCAAACTCCTGACCTCAGGTGATCCGCCCGCCTCGGCCTCCCAAAGTGCTGGGATTACAGGCACGAGCCACTGCGCCTGGCCAGATCAGTGATTCTTGATTTTCTTGGCCATGAAGAAAATGATGCAATATGCTCTTCAAGGGCCTTTCTGCAGAATAGAGAAGATGAGATGCAAACTATTCTCATTGATTAACACCTTGGTTATAACTATATCTCTTTCTCTTACATTCAGAAAATTGTATTGGAATGCAAACGGTTGTGAGAGATACCACTTTTTATTGAAATAGCTGGCACATGAATATACCTGGTTACAATGCTTGGCCGAATGAGAAATGCAATGCCATTTTATGTAATTGCACTTAATATGCATGAGTCTCACACTTAGTCAATTCAGAATCTCAGAATTTCCCAATGTCGTATCCATCGAACGTCTCCTGAGATGCGTATCGTCCCATCTGGCCCTAAATGGCTGATTCATGCAGAACATTTTCATGTCATCCCTCAAGCCCAACCACAGGGCCCCTTCAGATCCAACTCTCTTTAAAACACTTTAGTGTCCTTCTTAGGGGTATGAGAAACATTACACTGGTTTCTTTCACCATTCTGATTCTTCAAGAAAGGAAGTAGAGCTGTTATAGGCCATTTACTGACTATGTGCAGCTCTCAGGTAGCCCCACTCCCTCTGCTGTCCTGCACAGAAAAACATAGTACGTGATTAACTATGTAAGACTCTCTCAGGCCCATCTTCCCAGGCAGAACACTTGGACATGTCTTTCTTCTTTATTTTTATTATTTTAAACTGAACAGATAAAATGGAATGTATCTATCATGTATCTAATGTTTGAAGTATATACATTGTAGAATGAATAAATATAGCTAATTAACATATGCATCATCCCACAAAGTTATCATTTTGTATTGAGAACACTTACCATCTCCTCTCTTAGCATTTATCAATAATACAACATATTATGATCACCTGTAGTCACCGTGTTGTACAATGTATCTCTGGAGCTTATTCCTTCAGTCTAACGGAAATTTGGTATCCTTTGAGCAATGTCTTTCCAGCCACCACCACCGAGCCCCTAGTCACCACCATTCTACTCTCTACCTCTGTGAGACTTCTTAATTTTTTATTATTTTATTTTTAAATTTTTGTTAACTTTTATTTTAGGTTCAGGGGTACACGTGGAGGCTCGTTATATAGGGAAATTGTGTGTCACACGGGTTTGGTGTACAGATTATTTCATCACCCAGGTAATCAGCATAATAGCTGACAGGTAGCTTTTCAATCCTCACCCTCCTCCCCATCCTTTACCCCCAAGTAGACACGGGTGTCTGTTGTTCCCTTCTTTGTGTCCATGCGTACCGATGTTTAGCTCTTGCTTATAAATGGAAAAAGGTGGTATTCCATTTTCTGTTCCCACGTGAGTTCGCTTAGAGTAATGGCCTCCAGCTCCATCCATGTTGCTGCAAAAGACATGATCTCGTTTTTTTATGGCTGCGTAGTATTCCCTGCTGTTTATGCACCACATTGTCTTTATCCAGTCTGCTGCTGATGGGCCTTTAGGTTGATTCAGTATCTTTGCTATTGTGAATAGTGCTGTCAAGAACATACGCATGCATATGTCTTAATGGTAGAATGATATATATCCTTTGGGTATATATCCAGTAATGTGGTGGCTGAGATGAATGGTAATTCTAAGTTCTTGCAGAAATCACCAAACTGTTTTCTATAATGGCTGAACTAAGTTACATTCCCATAAACAGTGTATAGGTGTTCTCTTTTCATTTCTTTCAAGGCAGCAGGTTTCTTTCTGGCCTAGGGTGTGTCTAGAAATGTTATCCAGGAGCTAGTGCCTGGAGCAGGGGCTTCACAACCCCGACCAGTGCCCTGTCCCGCTGTAGTTGAGCTGGTATTCAAGATGCAAGAAAAAAAACGCTCCTCACTATTCCATCTCCTCAAGTGGAAGGAGGGGGCCTTTTATGGAGCCGCTAGCCGGGCAGTCTGGGGCTAGGGCAGGGGTGACACCAGCACTCACTCGGCTGCCCCAGCTGGTATCTCAGTAGGTCATGTGCACCCCTCCACATACCCGCCACAATCCACTGCCTCTGGGCCCAATTCTACGCTAGAACTCACCTACGAGTTACAGGTCTTATGGCCTAGACTGCCTTTAAGGTTGTCTGAGAAACCTGGAACAGTTTTTTAGCCCTTGGTGGCAAGGTTTGCAGAAACTCAAGTTCTGATTCCTGGGATGGGTGATTTCCCTCTGGCTAGAGGTGGTTTCAATGCTCCCTTCCCGGATGGGAGTCAGCTAAGTTTGGTCTGGTTTTCCTTTCTCCTGTAAGAGACAGCACTGAGTTCAGTGACCCACAACTGCTCTGCTCTTGCTCTTCCAGCTTCCAGAGATGCTCTTTACACCACACTGCCACTGCCTAAGATAGGGAAGGGGTGGGGTCAGCGATTTAAGACTGTTTCTTCTAACTCTTCAGTGCCTCTTTCAGTGATACCACCAGGTACTATGAGAGTTCGCCTGATTTTGGGTTCTTAGGGAGGTGTTTTCTACTGTGTGGATAGTTGCTAAATTTGTGTCCTTGCGAGAGGGCTGATCTGTGCAGCCTTCTATTCTGCTTTTCTTGCTCCGCCTCTCTCAGCTTAGTTTTGGTTTGTTTTTGTTTGTTTGTTTTTCCTCTGCAATGCCTAAGGCTAAAGAATGTGATCCCGTATTACTATCCTAAATATGAAAACTTCTTTAATGTCACGTGCTGGATGGAAATATTAGTTTGCAATGAGGAATACCTTCAATTGTACATATCAAAGAGTAAGAAAAAAAGCATTGGGATTTTTTGTTTTTACCTTGTGGTCCGACAACTTGAAAGAATATTCTTTTATTCCAAAGATGGTACATGGGGGATTTTGTTCTGGAAATCAGTGCTAGGTATTTAGGTATTTGGTTGGAGAAAAGCAAACTGGTTTTTGTCTATTGATATTTAGTATATTTTATTTTTTCATGTTATCCATGACAGTGTTATGACTTAGCAAACAACAGTTACAAATAACTAAAATTGTAATTGCTCCTGCATTTTTATTTAACTCCCTCATGTATCCTGAGAAGACCTTCTTGTTTTACCTAATTATCTCTCCAACATCCCCTGAACTCTCAAGAGGTAGACACTATGTGAAGGTCAATTCAAAGACAGAAACTAAAATCCCATCCACGGGTGACTCCATGGTGAATCCCTGTGGTGTCTTTTCCCGCTAACCGATGTGTATCCACCAAGCAGTTTTCTTTTTCACTATAAATATTATACTGTTTGACATTTTAAGACACATTGTAATCAAAATCTATAGCCTTAATTAAATGATGAATTTCAGGAAATTATCATGCAAAATGGAAGTGTTAGGAAGCCGATAATAGACACACTCTCCTAAAAATGATCTCACCACATCACACCTAACCCTTCTCACCACCTTGCAGTTCACATTCCATGGAAAAAAGCTCCTCATACTTAAGAGTGTTTTACTTTCCTTTTCCCAAGTCATGGCGATTTTGAATATTCACACTTTGCGGATATCAACACATTTCTAAAGCATACTTATCTTGATTAAAGACTGCTGAGGTCATTAAAACAGTAACAAATATTTAAGATGCATTGAAAATTTTGTTTCAGAATTGGCTTTTCAATCATTTCATTACAAGCAATGCTTTCCTGCCGTTTACTTACTCCTACATCTACTATCTTCTTTTGTATTGTGCTTTGTGTTTTACAGAACATTTACTCTTTATAAAGCATATATTTCTAGCCTAGGAAAATATCCGATGGAAAGGGGATGGGAATACGTTTGATATGTCCATTCAGCAGAACTATGTGCTGCCGGGTACAGTTGGGTGAACATATACACATCTCCACTTCCTGTGAGATAAACTTTTAAGAAGAAAATTTTCTTTAGGAATCAGTCCTCCCCCAGGCCTTATTTACAATGTCTGGCTTACTGTCAACCTGTGGGTCTGTCCACCAACCCTACAGGACCTCATATCCCTCCCTTCTCAAATGCCTACCTCTTCCCTTCCCTTCCCTTCCCCCCCCCCCCACCATCAGAAAACAGGCAGAGATATACACAGCCATCAGCTTCTCAAACTTTATTTTCATTGCCCAAGGCTAATGAATGCATCTTCCTTCTACTTTGCAGGTGTTTCAACCCTTATTTCCATGAATTCCTTCTCCTCCATTTGGAGGGGGTTGATTCCGTTCCCTCGGGAGTGGTCATTCACCAATTCATCGGAGACGGAGTAACGTCTTTTAACTTTCCTCCTGTAGCGGACCACTACTATGGTGGAGGAGTCAGATGTTTTCAGTTTTTTAGGAGCAGGTTGGGGGTCTGAGTCCCCACTTGGGGTCTCCGGCATCTGTTAAGAAAACAGGGAGAGGCCAGGAGGACATTATTTCGGATGAACAGGATAGAGACTGGATAGCATGGGGGGCTTCATGAGAAGAAGGAACGCAGGTTGACGAAGGGGTTTGATCCAGAGAAGAACAAGGTTGAATCACAGAGTAGGGATCTATGGGGAAGAAGAAGAGGAGCGTGGGTAGGGTCATCTGTTAGTCCAAACTGCACCATTTTGTAAGTTCTTTGCTATTTTGCAGACCTTGGTCAAAGTGAAACATCCCATGGGGGTTCAGGCCATGAGAAACATCCTGCCTAACCACCTGTCCGCAAGGCGGACAAAGGCCCAACTAAAGAAACATCCCTATCATATCTTGCTTGGCAACGTTCTAAGGAACACCACAATGATATTCCACCAGAAAAAGGGCCAAACCACCTGATCATAAGAACATCTTATCAATATCCTGCCGGGCAGCAAGCCATACTGCCCAGGCCCCTCCCACCCCTACCTACAAGCACCCCAGCCTGTAAGCGGCGGTGGGCTCTGGCATTGAGCGGGTCCCCCACTTCCACAATTGTCTGCAATATTCCTGTGTTGTTGTTTGAGCCGCCCCCGCTCTGTGTGTCTTTCTTTCACCCTCGCCTTCGCTTCAAAACCTAACAATCTTACCGTCTCGCCGGCCTCGTTGGAGGCACAGGGGGTGCTTCTCTTCACCCCGCCGGCACTGGCTTGCTGGCCCATTGTATATATTGGTTCTTCAATGTCTGCAGTGGGCTTTTGTAGCTTTTGAATCTTCGCAGTGGCCCAGAGCTCTTGCCCTCCCTATATGTACCCTCCTGGTGACAAGGCAAAGCCACACCCTTGAGCTTTGTTTGATCATACAGGCAGTGTCCCAGCCAATGGCACCCCTAGGGTGGCTTCGACATCACAAAGCACCACTGCTGACCACTCCCTGGGCTTGCGGGCGAGGGGTGACAGGGGTGTAGAGCAAACCAAATGCTGTTGTTGTTTCAGCATCCCCTGAAGATGCATCCCAAACCGATCTGCTGCCGCTCCTCATTTCTCCATGTTTAATGTTCATGGTTCACGTGGAAGTCAGAGGATGATTCCTTCAAGCCCTTCCCCACAGCCATTCCTATGAAGTGATTCATTCTTTTGTCTTCCAGCCCTCACCATGACTTAGTATTTTCGATGTCTCACCTCAAATCCCCCAAGCTAGTGTGGCTACATTTATTTATTGGCGGAGATGTGAATTATCCCATTTCCCTCCTACAGTTCCTTCACATGCACCTCGAAGACCATTTACTTTTGGGCTACTGCCAGGCAAATTTCAACCCATGTTCTTTTACCCAATGTCCATGTAGTTCTTTTAAGTTTCCTATTTCCAATCTGAAATAATGGCCTTCAGTCTGTCAAAACTTTAGTGAATAGACATTCTTTACCGTGTATCCTAGTCTTGTTTCAAATCAGGGGTGTATATTTTTTTCTTTTTTTGAAATGGAGTTTCACTCTTGTTGCCCAGGCTGGAGTGCAATGGCATGATCTCAGCTCACTGCAACCTCTGCCTCCTGGGTTTAAGTGATTCTCTGGCTCAGCCTCCTGAGTAGCTGGGATTACAGGCCTGTGCCACCACGCCCGGCTAATTTTTGTATTTTTAGGAGAGACGGGGTTTCACCATCTTGGCCAAGCTGGTCTTGAACTCCTGACCTCGTGATCCACCCGCCTTGGCCTCCAGAGTGCTGGGATTACAGGCGTGAGCCACCACACCCAGCCAGGATGGCCATTATTAAAACCACCATTGACAAGTAAATTTTGGTTACTTCTGTAGCATACAACAATTTAACATAAAATTTATAATTAATAACATACAGAAGTTATTTCAGAATTATAAGAGTTTCCCATAATTTTGGAGCACATATCAATAACATTTCTATAAATACAGCCCAAAGAAAGTCAAACACCATTTTATATTTGACGATGCTTCTTGTATGATTTTTATACCAAAGAAGACAAATATGTCTCTTTTGGACTTCAGAGGACTCATATCAAAAAATTAATGAAGAATCAAGTTAGAATTTCACTTTGGAAAGTTCGTCAAAGATAAAAAGTTTAAAATGCTTGATATCACGAAATAGGGTCATGGGTCATTGTAAAATAAGTCATTCATTTAACCAAAGCAGTAACTCAAAGATTTCAAAAAAAAAAAAAAAAAAAGGTGAAAATCTTTATTCTTTGAGAGAGGAGACTTAATATCCCAAACAATAAGCCCTAATTAAAAACAGGATGTGGCAAATTAAATTTGTTTTTTTGAAATTTTATAATAAAAGTTTAATCATCTTGACTATAAAATATAATTTCTATAAACCTTGTAACCTTTATCATTTTGCATGAAGGAGTGAGTTAATGCTCCAAGAAAGCCTTGTTAAACTGACACAGCAACGTAGATACTGGTTTTGCTTTAGTGTGCCTTTGATATGAATGGTTAATTCCTAGAGAAACTGAGCTACTTTTCTCTTAATATCAGCCCTTACAATCTCACATGCCCACCTCTTCCACAATAGTCCTTGGGCCTTGAGGAGTTGAATAGTTTTAATTTCTGGCCCTGCATCTCATGAACGCAGTTTACTTTGATTAGCATCTTCTACCGGGCCTGAAGATAAGGCTGTAATTGCTGTCAGTGTTTAAGATATAGCAGAACTTGGTGTCCTTTTTAGACCCAGAAGTCAAAGCCCTATAGCTCAATGGCACAAGGACTTTAAAAGCACATACAGAAAGTTACACAGATGGAAGAACCTTAAGTAAAAAATTTTTTATATATTTTTTTCTAAGCAATCCAGAAGTTTATAATAATGACATAGGATTTACTTCAATAAAATGTAAAATCTCTTAGGCCAGTTACCAATAAGCAAAATAAAAGACCATCTGCAGTGTACGGAATATTATGTTGGAAGAAAACACTTTTTTAGACCTTTAAGAAAAAATTTTGGGCCTGTCATTGTGGCTCATGCCTGTTATCCCAGCACTTTGGGAGGCTGGAGCAGGTGGATCACTTGAGGTCAGAAGTTCGAGACCAGCCTGGCCAACACGGTGAAACCCTGTCTCTACTATAAATACAAAAATTAGCCGGGCGTGGTGGCAGGAGAATTGCTTGAACCCGGAAGGGGGAGGTTGCAGTGAGCCAAGATTGTGCCACTGCACTCTCAGCCTGGGTGACAGAGCGAGACCCCGTCTCAAAAAAAAAAAAAAAAAAAAAAAATTATGAGACATGTCTCTACCCCCATGTTCTTAGCTTCAGGTCATCCCAGAAAAAAATAACAAACTGTTACAAAATGGGAGCCACTGTACTCAGTTCTTCTTCCTCAGATTGTGTAAGAACAAGCTAACTGAACTCAATTATTTATCGTTAATACAAAAGGCAGTACGTGAACCTACTTTCCTTCTACTTTATACAGCACAGAAATGATTTCTCCTCCTGCAGTGATGACAAGAAATATATTTTTGGTCTCTGTAGTTGACATGCAAATGTACTCACTGTATCTCAAGTGAAAACTCATTAAAAGCCACTGGAATGCAATTGTGTTATCTCCCAGGAACACAGACAATAACATTCGTCATCACTCCCAATGCATTTCCATTTGCTAACACAGTGAAATCACGAACCTCACCTTCGTTCCCCTGAGGTTTCCATAGAAAGTTTTCACATTTTATTCCAGCTGATCAGACAAAAGCTCTAGGTGTCTGTTTATCACCAAGACATTTTTTAAATTTAAATAGCAAAATGCAGCCACACGATCACCTATAAAACCATGGAAACTGAGGGGCGCCTCTGCCCGGCCGCCCCTACTGGGAAGTGAGGAGCCCCTCTGCCCGGCCACCACCCCGTCTGGGAGGTGTACCCAACAGCTCATTGAGAACGGGCCATGATGACAATGGCGGTTTTGTGGAATAGAAAAGGGGGTAAGGTGGGGAAAAGATTGAGAAGTCGGAAGGTTGCTGTGTCTGTGTAGAAAGAAGTAGACATGGGAGACTTTTCATTTTGTTCTGTACTAAGAAAAATTCTTCTGCCTTGGGATCCTGTTGATCTATGACCTTACCCCCAACCCTGTGCTCTCTGAAACATGTGCTGTGTCCACTCAGGGTTAAATGGATTGAGGGCGGTGCAAGATGTGCTTTGTTAAACAGATGCTTGAAGGCAGCATGCTCGTTAAGAGTCATCACCACTCCCTAATCTCAAGTACCCAGGGACACAAACACTCTGCCTAGGAAAACCAGAGACCTTTGTTCACTTGTTTGTCTGCTGACCTTCCCTCCACTACTGTCCTATGACCCTGCCAAATCCCCCTCTGCGAGAAACACCCAAGAATGATCAATAAAAAAAAAATAAATAAAAAAAATAAAAAAACCATGGAAACTTCTGTTTCCTAATCTGTCGAGTAGGTCTGAGTTTGTAGATATTGCTAAAAATTTCCCACCAAGTGTTCAGAATTGTTGCTTAGATAAGAAATATTAGGCTAAATTAGACACATAGGAGGGGCTAATACATAAGAAAAATGACATATATCATTTGAAAATATATACTTTTCTCTAATATTTTACTCATTTTGGGAAAATAATTCCTTTTGCAAAGAGATTTCCAATGCTCTTGGTTTTGTGGGTACTCTGCAATTGTGTGTATAATAGACAGTTGGGCAAATCTTACCCAAGTTTACCTTTCCTGGCTTCTCTATTTCTACTTATGATCACTATCGCATCTTGAAGCTGGCAGGAATCGTGGTAGCTATTATTCATTTGGCAATTTTTTACAGGTTTATTGAATGTCTGTTGTGGATCAGGCTCTATTTTAGGCACTGAGGATTTACACATACCCTTGGGAAACCTCAGGGGGCAAATAAAACACAACTAAATGAGTGAGATAAGGTCAGATGGTAATGGTTGCTATAATGAAAACTGTTCGGGGAGATATTTAAATTAAGCTTTTGATCAGGAACTACTTCAATGAGGAGATGATATTTAATCTTGAGAAAGAGCTGGCCAAGTGAAGATTTATGAGGAGAGCATCCCAGATGGAGGAAACAGCAAGTGTATACAATGAGGTGCTTGACAATTTTTGATAAATGAGGAATTATCTTTAATTACCTTACAATTTTAAAGTATTTTCTTGTTTAGTGTCCATCTATATTTTAACTGATATTTGCAATTTTCTATGAGGGTAATCATATTTTAGTAGAAAGGGATTTTTTGCCTTCAAGATATTAGCCCTTTGTTACTGCTATTGCAAATACTCTCCCATTTAGTTATTATTTATACCTTGACAAATTTTGCTCTTTTTTTAAACAAAGGTTATATGTTATATTTAATTCTATTAACCTTTTTTATGTTTCTTAGCTTTCATTATATGCTTAGAAATAACCACTCTACCTAAAGATATTTAGTAGTTAAGTCACTAGTAATTATTTATGTTAACACTTCATCTTTAATGTTTTAAAGTATTTGATATATCCTTGCATTTATTTGAGTTGAGAAACCATTTTAGTTTTTAACAAATGGTTAACTAGTAATCACAAAGAAATTAAATAATTGACATTCTCACTGTTTATTTTATTTTATTTTTTTTTTTACTTTATTTTTTACGGGTTTTTCTTATTATATTTTAAGTTCTAGGGTACATGTGCACAACATGCAGGTTTGTTATATATGTATCCATGTGCCATGTTGGTGTGCTGCACCCATTAACTCGTCATTTACATTAGGTGTATCTCCTAATGCTATCCCTCCCCCCTCCCCCCACCCCACAACAGTCCCTGTTGTGTGATGTTCCCCTTCCTGTGTGCAAGTGTTCTCATTGTTCAATTCCCACCTATGAGTGAGAACATGCAGTGTTCGGTTTTTTGTCCTTGCGATAGTGTGCTGAGAATGATGGTTTCCAGCTTCATCCATATCCCTACAAAGGACATGAATTCATCAATTTTTATGGCTGCATAGTATTCCATGGTGTATATGTGCCACATTTTCTTAATCCAGTCTATCACTGTTGGACATTTGGGTTGGTTCCAAGTCTTTGCTATTGTGACTAGTGCCACAATAAACATACTTGTGCATGTGTCTTTATAGCAGCATGATTTATAATCCTTTGGGTATATACCCAGTGATGGGATGGCTGGGTCAAATGGTATTTCTAGTTCTAGATCCCTGAGGAATCGCCACACTGACTTCCACAATGGTTGAACTAGTTCACAGTCCCACCAACAGTGTAAAAGTGTTCCTATTTCTCCACATCCTCTCCAGCACCTGTTGTTTCCTGACTTTTTAATGATCGCCATTCTAACTGGTGTGAGATGGTATCTCATTGTGGTTTTGATTTGCATTTCTCTGATGGCCAGTGATGGTGAGCATTTTTTTCATGTGTCTTTTGGCTGCATAAATGTCTTCTTTTGAGTAGTGTCTGTTCATATCCTTCACCCACTTGTCGATGGGGTTGTTTTTTTCTTGTAAATTTGTTTGAGTTCATTGTAGATTCTGGATATTAGCCCTTTGTCAGATGGGTAGATTGCAAAAATTTTCTCCCATTCTGTAGGTTGCCTGTTCACTCTGATGGTAGTTTCTTTTGCTGTGCAGAAGCTCTTTAGTTTAATTAAATCCCATTTGTCCATTTTGGCTTTTGTTGCCATTGCTTTTGGTGTCTTAGACATGAAGTCCTTGCCCATGCCTATGTCCTGAATGGTATTGCCTAGGTTTTCTTCTAGGGTTTTTATGGTTTTAGGTGTAACATTTACGTCTTTAATCCATCTTGAATTAATTTTTGTATAAGGTGTAAGGAAGGGATCCAGTTTCAGCTTTCTACATATGGCCAGCCAGTTTTCCCAGCACCATTTATTAAATAGGGAATCGTTTCCCCATTTCTTGTTTTTGTCAGGTTTGTCAAAGATCAGATAGTTTTAGATGTGTGGTATTATATCTGAGGGCTCTGTTCTGTTCCATTGGTGTATATCTCTGTTTTGGTACCAGTACCATGCTATATCTGTGTTTTGGTTACTGTAGCCTTGTAGTATAGTTTGAAGTCAGGTAGTGTGATGCCTCCAGCTTTGTTCTTTTGGCTTAGGATTGACTTGGCGATGCAGGCTCTTTTTTGGTGCCATATGAACTTTAAAGTAGTTTTTTCCAATTCTGTGAAGAAAGTCATTGGTAGCTTGATGGGGATGGCATTGAATCTATAAATTACCTTGGGCAGTATGGCCATTTTCACGGTATTGATTCTTCCTATCCATGAGTATGGACTGTTCTTCCATTTGTTTGTGTCCTCTTTAATTTCACTGAGCAGTGGTTTGTAGTTCTCCTTGAAGAGGTCCTTCACATCCCTTGTAAGTTGGATTCCTAGGTATTTTATTCTCTTTGTAGCAATTGTGAATGGGAGTTCAGTCATGATTTGGCTCTCTGTCTGTTATTGGTGTATAAGAATGCCTGTGATTTTTGCACATTGATTTTGTATCCTGAGACTTTGCTGAAGTTGCCTATCAGCTTAAGGAGATTTTCGGCTGAGACGATGGGGTATTCTAGATATACAATCATGTCATCTGCAAACAGGGACGATTTGGCTTCCTCTTTTCCGAATTGAATACCCTTTATTTCTTTCTCCTGCCTGATTGCCCTGGCCAGAACTTCCAACAGTATGTTGAATAGGAGTGGTGAGAGAGGGCATCCCTGTCTTGTGCCAGTTTTCAAAGAGAATGCTTCTAGGTTTTGCCCATTCAGTAGGATATTGGCTGTGGGTTCGTCATAGATAGCTCTTATTATTTTGAGATACATCCCGTCAGTACCTAATTCATTGAGAGTTTTTAGCATGAAGGGCTGTTGAATTTTGTCAAAGGCCTTTTCTGCATCTATTGAGATAATCATGTGGTTTTTGTCTTTGGTTCTGTTTATATGCTGGATTATGTTTATTGATTTGTGTATGTTGAAGCAGCCTTGCATTCCAGGGATGAAGCCAACTTGATCATCGTGGATAAGCTTTTTGATGTGCTGCTGGATTCCGTTTGCCAGTATTTTATTGAGGATTTTTGCATCTATGTTCATCAGGGATATTGGTCTAAAATTCTGTTTTTTTGTTGTGTCCCTGCCAGACTTTGGTATCAGGATGATGCTGGCCTCATAAAATGAGTTAGGGAGGATTCCCTCTTTTTCTATTGATTGGAATAGTTTCAGAAGGAATGGTACCAGCTCCTCCTTATAACTCTGATAGAATTTGGCTGTGAATCCATCTATTCCTGGACTTTTTTTGGTTGGTAAGCTATTAATTATTGCCTCAATTTCAGAGCCTGTTATTGGTCTATTCAGGGATTCAACTTCTTCCTGGTTTAGTCTTGGGAGGGTGTATGTGTCGAGGAATTTATCCATTTCTTCTAGATTTTCTAGTTCATTTGCATAGAGGTGTTTATCGTATTCTCTGATGGTAGTTTGTATTTCTGTGGCATCAGTGGTGACATCCCCTTTATCATTTTTTATTGCGTGTATTTGATTCTTCTCTCTTTTCTTCTTTATTAGTCTTGCTAGCAGTCTATCAATTGTGTTGATCTTTTAAAAAACCAGCTCCTGGATTCATTGGTTTTTTGGAGCGTTTTTTTGTGTCTCTATCTCCTTCAGTTCTGCTCTGATCTTAGTTATTTCTTGTCTTCTGCTAGCTTTTGAATGTGTTTGCTCTTGCTTCTCTAGTTCTTTTAATTGTGATGTTAGGGTGTCAATTTTAGATCTTTCCTGCTTTCTCTTGTGGGCATTTAGTGCTATAAATTTCCCTCTACGCACTGCTTTGAATGTGTCTCAGACATTCGGGTATGTTGTGTCTTTGTTCTTGTTGGTTTAGCTACAAAGAAGCTTCTTCAATTTTAAAAAGCCAGCTCTATAATCTGATTGGTCAGTTTTTGTTCCATCATCAGTAAGTGGTTTCTCCGTGTTTAAGCCATTTAGGCGCCAGCTACTTCGGCGTTACTCATCTGCTCGGCATTAATGTAATATGCTATCCACACACAAGCCAAGATAGTAGCAAGTTTCAAGATGGGGTACATTACATGCCAATTTGATATGACCGTGTTTATTTTAAATGCTGCCTTATCATATACTAAATTATATATTCTTGAGTCTAAATCCAGACTTTGTACTGTGTTCCTTTTAGCTATTGCTCTTTGCCAATACCAACTGTTTTGTTTTTTCTATCTTTATAATGGCATTGATGTTGGGACCGGTCTTCCCTCGTTCGTCTTCATCAAAAGTATCTTAGTATCACCTGTTATTCCAGGTATATCTTTGAGTCCTTTTGCCAGTTTATTTTTAAATAATATTTTGATTGGAACAGAATAAAAATTATAATTACATTTACATAAAATAGACATTTTTACTTTGATTATTCCTAAATACATTTTGTTGTTGTTTACTGTAATAAATATGCCCACTTTTTACCATACTGAACCTCTAATTAGTTCTAAAAAGGTATAGAATGAATTTTCTCAGATTTTCTCGGTATATAAGAATGTAATCTACAGATAATTACATATCTTATAAGGAATTACACATTGTTATTACACATATGTGTATATTCATTTGTTTATTTATTTATAGGAACTAGAGCTCATATATTTTAATATGGCTTCACCACTTACCAGCTGTGATACTTTACATCTCTTAACCTCAACTTTCTTTAAAACCGAGAGACAGTTACTTACCACACAAGGTGATTTGGACCATCAAAGGATCACATGAGTTCATTTAGACAAAATGCTTAGAACAATGCCTATCACATAATAAGCACTATAAAGGGTTTTTTGTTGCTGATGCCATTATGAATATTATTTTATTGGCCGCAACTTCAAAAGAAAAGAGAAATAATAGTGGTGTAAGTAAACATCTTTATTTTGCTCTTTATCTTAGGGATGATAGTCTTTAGAGGTTTCTTTTACATGTTTATTTCATCTATATTTTTACATTATGAAGTATTTAAACTTATAGACATTTTGACATTTTGTAACTTAATTTATTGGTATGTGTATTAGTCCGTTCTCATGCTGCTAATAAAGACATACCCAAGACTGAGTTATTTATAAAGGAAAGAGGTTTAATTGACTCCCAGTTCAGCATGGCTGCAGAGGCCCCAGGAAACTTACAAATGATAACAGAAGAGGAAGCAAACACATCCTTCTTCACATGGCAGCAGGGAGAAAAATGAGTGTTGCGTTAGTCCATCTTCATGCTGCTGATAAAGACATACCTGAGACTGCGCAATTTTACTAAAAAAAGAGGTTTATTGGACTTACAGTTCCACATGGCTGGGGAGGCCTCACAATCATGGCAGAGGGCAAGGAGGAGCAAATCACATCTTATGTGAATGGCGGCAGACAAAAAGAGAGCTTGTGCAGGGAAACTCTGCCTTATAAAGCCTTCAAATCTCATGAGACTTATTCACTATCAAAAGAACAGCATGGGAAAGACCTGCCCCCATGATTCAATTACCTCCCACCAGGCGCCTCCCACAGTATGTGGAAATTCAAGATGAGATTTGGGTGGGAACACAGCCAAACCGTATCATTATGCCCCTGGCCCTTCCGAATCTCATGTCTTCAGATGTCAAAACCAATCATGCCTTCCCAACAGTCCCCCAGAGTCTTAACTCATTTCAACATGAACTCAAAGTCCACAGTCCAAAGTCTCATCTGAGACAAGGCAAGTCTCTTTCACTTATGAGCCTGTAAAATCAAAAGCAAGTTAGTTACTTCCTAGACACAATGGGGGTACAGGAATTGGGTAAATATAGTCACTCTAAAGGGGAGAAATTAGCCAAAACAAGGGGCTACAGGCCCCACGCAAGTCCACAATCAAGTAGGGGAGTCACATATTAAAGCTCCAAAATGATCTCCTTTTACTCCATGTCTCACGTCTGGGTCACGGTGATGCAAGAGATGGGTTCCCATGGTCTTGGGCAGCTCCACCCCTGTGGCTTTGCAGTGTACAGCCTCCCTCCCAGCTGCTTTCACAGGCTGGTGTTGGGTGTCTGTGGCTTTTCCAGGCACACGGTGCAAGCTGTCGGTGGATCTACCATTCTTGGGTCTGGCAGACGGTGCCCCTCCTTTCATGGCTCCACGAAGCGGTGCCCCAATAGGGACTCTGTGTGGGGGCTCCAACCCCACATTTCCCTTCCACACTGCCCTAGTAGAGGTTCTCCATGAGAGCCCCACCCCTGCAGCAAACTTCTGCCTGGACACCCAGGCATTTCCTTGCATCTTCTGAAATCTACGTATAGGTTCCCAAACCTCTATTCTTGACTTCTGTGCACCCACAGGCTCAACACCATGTGGAAGCTGCCAAGGCTTAGAGCTTGCACCCTCTGAAGCCACGGCCTGAGCTGCGTCTTGACCCCTTTTAGTCATGGCTGGAGCAGCTGGGATGCAGGGCACCAAGTCCCTAGACTGCACACAGCACAGGGACCCTGGAACTGGCCCATGAAACCATGTTTTCCTTCTAGGCCTCCAGGTCTGTTTTGGGAGGGGCTGCTGTGAAGACCTCTGACATGTTCTGGAGACATTTTCCCCATTGTCTTGGGGATTACCATTTGGCTCCTGGTTACTCATGCACATTTCTGCAACTGACTTGAATTACTCTTCAGAAAATCGGATTTTTTCTTCTATTGGATTGTCAGGCTACAAATTTTCCAAAATTTTATGCTGTGCTTCCCTTATAAAACTGAATGCCTTTATCAGCACCCAAGTCACCTCTTGAATGTGTTGCTGCTTAGAAATGTCTTCTGCCAGATACCCGAAATCATCTCTCTCAAGTTCAAAGTTCCACAAATCTCTAGGGCAGGGGCAAAATGTCACCAGTCTCTTTGCTAAAACATAACAAGAGTCACCTTTGCTCCAGTTCCCAACAAGTTCCTCATCTCCATGTGAGACCACCTCAGCCTGGATTTCATTGTCCATATCATTATCAGCATTTTAGTAAAGCCATTCAGGAAGTCTCTATGGAGTTCCAAACTTTCCCATACTTTCCTGTCTTCTTCTGAGCCCTCCAAACTGTTCCAACCTCTTCATGTTACTCAGTTCCAAAGTCACTTCCACATTTTTGGGTATAATTTCAGCAATGCCCCCGGCACCAACTTACTGTATTCATTTGTTTTCATGCTACTGATAAAGACATATCTGAATCTGGTCAATTTTACAAAAGAAAGAGGCCTATTGGACTTACAGTTCCAGATGGCTGGGGAGGCCTCACAGTCATGGTGGAAGGCAAGGGAGAGTTCGTGACATCTTACATGAATGGTGGCAGGCAAAAAGAGAGCTTGTGCAGGGAAACTCTGCCTTATAAAGCCATCAGATCTCGTGAGACTTATTCACTATTAAGAGAACAGCACGGGAAAAACCTGCCCTCATGATTTAATTACCTCTCACAGGGTACCTCCCACAGCATGTGGGAATTTAAGATGAGATTTGGGTGGGGACACAGCCAAACCATATCAGTGTCCAGCAAAGGGGGAAGCCCCTTATAAAACCACCAGATCTTGTGAGAACTCACTCACTATCATGAGAACAATATAGGGGAATCTGTCCCCATAATTCAATTATCTCCACCTATTTTTTCCATGACACATGGGGATTATGGCAACTACAATTCAAGATGAGATTTGGGTGGGAACACAGCCAAACCATATTAGTATGTATCTCTAAAAAGCAACATTAAAAAAATAAACTGCAATACTATTAAGATAGCAAACAAAAGTGATATCTTCTAAGGCCAGGCACAGTGGCTCATGCCCGTAATCTCAACATTTGCAATACCAAGATGGGCGGATATCTTGATCCCAGGATTCTGAAATTGTGTGCATATTTACTCATGGTGTAATTTACTTTCTTCTGATAGCTGTTGTATTTTCTATAAACTGGTAGTTCAATCTGAAGGCTTGATTGGATTACAGTTACAAATATTTTGTGAAAGAGCACCCTATACTACATTATGTGTCATTTCTGGACGTATGGGAAGCAGATGTCGAGGCATAATTAGAAGTGCAAAAGATTTATTGGGAAAAATGCGTGAGAGGATAGAGGAGAAGGGGAACAAGAGTTTTTATGATCTGCACAAAAATTCTGAAGCTTTTAAAAATGTATAAATTATTTAGGATTTGCACCCCATTCTCCTTCATGTCTTCACCTGCTACGTTTTCCCCTCAGAAAACCTTAATTGCAAATTTGAATTTCTCTGAGTTTTTGAGTGGGCTATGATCTTTGTCATTTCTAATACTTCCACATGCTGTTGGTTCCTTTGCTTGGAATATTCTTTCCATCGTGGTCAATGTGAACTCTTAATTATACTATAAAGATAACTTAAATATCATCTCCTCTAGTAAACTCACCTGCACTTACCTGGAGACTGGTTGACTGATTCTTTCTCTAAATTTCTGTAAATCCTCATATGTATGTGTAGAACAGTGCTTATCTTATGTTTTTTCACAAATTATTTATGTGTTTGTTTCCTCATTTAACTGTGGGTTAGGAAGACTGCAAATATGCTATTTCTTCTGTACATTATTCATGAGTAGTACAGAGCTTGATCAATATTAGCTGTTCAAAAGAATGAGTACATAATTCCTCAATGAAGTGTAGTTTCAAAGCCAGTTTCTCTACTCTCTTGCTCTCTGATTAAATATTCATCTTTCAAACTATTACCCAAACTGCATTTTAGGGACAATAAAACACTTAGTTGTTACGCACAAGGGCTCTGAAGCCAAACACCTGGAGTTAAAATCCTCTCTAAGCTACTTACTGTGTGACCCTAACCACCTTGGCCTTATTTTCTGCATCTGTGAAATAATAATTAGATTATCAATTTTATATGGTTGCTTCAAGGATTAAATGAGATAATAGGTAAGCTTTCAATAAACATTCGTTAGCATTTCCAAAGATCACATCTCATATAAAATCTTTATATTTACTTAGCCCTGTATCACATGCTCCAGCTACATTAACATCACTGTTACCAATAATTCTATTAGCTGGCCGGGCACGGTGGCTCATGCCTGTAATGCCAGCACTTTGGGAGGCCAAGGCGGGCAGATCACGAGGTCAGGAGTTCAAGACCAGCCTGACCAACATGGCGAAACCCCGTCTCTACTAAAAATACAAAAATTAGCTGGGGCATGGTGGTGCATGCTTGTAATCCCAGCTACTTGGGAGGCTGAGGCAGGAGAATCGCTTGAACCCGGGAGGTGGAGGTTGCAGTGAACTAAGATCATGCCACTGCATTCCAGCCTGGGCAACAGAGCGAGACTCCATCTCAGAAAGAAAACCAATCAATTAGCTTATAATTATTTATTATGTTCAATGCATACTTTAATTGATTAAGCACATATTTTGAATCAAGCACTGCTCTAGATATTAGAGATATGGCAGTGAACAAACATTTATTTTTTTTTCCTTCACGTGGCTTATATTCTGGGGAGAGGGGGCAGGCAATAAGCGAAAATAAATATGCTAAATATATACTATTTGAGATAGTATACATTGAAATGGAGGAAATAATGTAGAACATGGGAGTTCAGGGAATGCTGAGGGGATGTTGTTTTAAATAGGGAGTTCAAGTAAAACCTCACTGAAAAGGTGATATTTGAGAAAAAACCACGAGAAAATGAGGGAGCAAGTAATGTAGATATTTGAGGAAAAGCAGTTCAAAACAATAATGAACTGTTTTTCATTCAGAACAAAGGCTGAATTCTTGAAGCAGAAATGTGCTTGGCATATATAGAGAATCATGGGGAGGTCATATTGACCAAAGAAGAATAAGAAACAGGCACAATAATGGAGGCTAAAGTCACAGAGGTAGCAGGTTCCAAATGACATAAAGTGTGTTTTGTTTTTTTTTTGCTTTGAGTGAGCTGGAAAGCCATTGCCAGTTTTCAGTGAAGGAGTGATGTGATGAATTTTTAAAAGATCCTTCTAGAAGCTGTGTGCAGAATAAACTATAGATTGATAAGGATGGCGCAGAAATACCAAGTAGGAGTCTATTCCAGTAATCCAGATGAGGGATAATGATGATTTGGTTGAGAGTTGTAATGTTAGAGATGGTGAGAAGTGGGCCAGCTTGAAAAGTATTTTAAAAGAGCATACAGGATTTGCTGATGAGTTGGATTTGGGGTAAAAAAAGGAGAGGAGTTGAGCATAATAATAATAATAGCTAATGCATTTGCACTTAATACATATTCAACACTAGTAAATTTTTAAATAAGTATTAGCTAATTTAGTTTTTAGAAACAATGAAGAAATAATTCCTGGAACATATGAGTACTCAATATTTACCAATTGAGGCACAGAGAGGTTAACTAGCTTAGCCCATGCCATGCAGCTAGTAAATAGTGGATCCAAGATTCAAACCGAGACAGTGCAGCTACAGAATTCATGATTTTAAGTACTGCATGATGGATGGATGCTTTGAAAGAATGTTAGGGCCAGGGTCTGGGATCCGTGAGAATAAAGGAGGCCAGTGTTTTTGTGAGCTCAGCAGCCAAGAGCAGGAGTGGTGCTAAGAGGCCCAGGGAGAGACCTGCTACCCCAAACATTGACTCTTTTCCCTGTGCAGGATGTTAGAAGCCCCCCCAAACTCCAGTAGTGTTCTACAGAGAGATAGTCAATAGACAATTTCTTAATTAGCCATATTTTTAAAAAAATAGGCTTTCCATTTCATCCATACATAGGCATGTGCTTATTTTGCCTAAAAGGGTATAACACAATTTGTCAACCAAAATGAAATTAATGTGGAAATTTTGTTGTTTGCTGGAATGCCACATTGGGGAATTATTTCATAGTTTTGATGAGTGAGCAGATATTAATTGAGAGACATGGAGTGATCAGAGGAGGTCAGTCAACCTGTGTTTATCAGCAGCTGCTCCTTTATGTTTTATCTGTGTTCTGTGGGGCCAACCACTCAAGAAAGCTCAGGCCTTGGCTTAGCCTCTTCTCAGAAGCTCATAGGAGCTACAGCCATTGCTGAGTGCTCTGGGCATGCTGTATCCATAGTGTACACTCACACCTGGACACAGAGCATGTCCTGGTGCCATGTAAGGGGAGGACAAAAGACCCACTGTCTCACACCAAGCTCTCCTACAATTATGTTTTCCCATCAGTGTCATTATCAAACTGGGAGTGATTTCCACCTCCCCGTTTCTGGGAACATTCGTCAATGTCTGGAGACATTTTTGGTTGCTATAACTGGTGGGAGGTGAGTGCTACTGACAGTGGGTGAAGGCCAGAGATGCTTCTGAATATCCTGCAATGCACAGGAGAGTCTCTGTGCAAAGAATTATCAGGCTTAAAACAATAGTGCTGACGATGAAACCTCTGGTGTAGGATGAAGCCTTCCTTGTCTTAGTTTAGGTTGGGCTATTGGGGTAGGACAGGTTACCTCAGAGCTTATAGGACACACAGAAATCTGAATGGGAATAGTTGGGGCTATTGGAAAGATGTTAAAGGCCGGGACAGTCAGAAGGTGATTGGCTGAAGAAGAACTCAGCAGAATTCATTTCCCTTGTCTTTTCCATTATTGCTAGGGAAAGAGAGGATGCCAAAATGTGAAGGAATAGTCACCTGGTGCAATAGTAGCCAATGAGAAAATGTTGCTGGTGAGAAAATGATTACAACATATCATAACAATTATTTTTTTAAATAAGAAGCCACAGATGTGTAGCCATTATCTAGCTATCTTCTCTCCTGTTAGCTTCAAGCTCTCTAAACACTTCCTTCCGGGAAAGAGGCAATTAATGGCACCTGCCTTAAAGTTTCTTTTTCTTTTACTTCTTTCTCTCTGAGAAACAGGATTTTTTTAACTTGTCCCTTTTCCCTTCCTTCTCTACTAAAATCAAGTTGGTGCTGTCTGTGTTATAGTTTCAATGTTAAGTGAATATGAAAGTGTCTCATCACTTATACAGTCTTACATCTGTTGAGATCAAGGCATCAGTCATCTTCTCGTGGTGGGAAAGTGCGGTGGCAGGACAAAACAAGCTGCAGATTTCTGATTAACCAGGAAGCTAAAATGCAGTCCGCTGGGAAGTCCGTGCATAGGTGCCTGATCTGTCCCGGGAGGTGCAGTAAACCTAACTCTAAAACCACACTCATTTGGCCTCATGAGAAAAATAATGTTAAAAGCTTAATTTCGCACAATGAATATCTATTGGTGAAGAGGTCCGAGTCTTCCACGATATAAAAAATGTATTAAAAATGGATGATTACCTAACAGAGACAGGGTTAGTCGTCTATGAAATGATTCTCCAAAATAACACTGAAACACGCGCACACACACACACACACACACACACACACCACATACACATTTTGGGGGAGTAAACCCTTATGAAAGCTTATAAATTAAACTCTGCCAGTCATTTATATACCTACATGAGTGGTTTTATCAGCTCACCTCTGGAAAGCACATTGAATTTGCTATTTGTCACTAAAGGTAGGTTTCAACAGTGTTGATTTAAGACTGCTGGTGACAAGGAAAGATAACTAGTGGTCCTATGACTTAGATGTCTAAAGGATTCAATGAGATGGTTATTAGGGAAGCAAAGTGAAATTGTAGGACAAGCGAGTCTCCTGGCTTCTGGTGAATGAGGAAGTCAGAAGGCAGGCAGTCTGCTGAGAAATGTTCCTGCTTGTTCTGCCAGCCTGACCTGGGTGGTAGAACAAGCAGTGGCCATAAAGACAGTTGGCTAATCTAGGAAGAAAAGCAAAATAATTATGTGAATAAATAATGTTACACAGTTGGGGTTATTTCTATCACTCCATAATAGAAATGGGCAAACTATGGCCACTTAAAAGACCAGGGTACAGAGTGACGTCACCAAGATGGCTAACAAGAGTTACCTGGTGCCCATCTTCTCCATAAAAAGGGACAAAAAACAAATAAACAACTATATTTTGAGTACAGTGACCGAGGAAGCACTCTGGAGAGCACCAGGGGAGTGGTGAAAACCCCACAGAGCAATGAAATCCAGGACAGCACCATAGCAAGGGGAATGAGGAAGCCTGCCTTTGCAACACCGTCTCCCCCATGGGGATCAGCTCAGAGTCAGGAGGAAATTAATCTTACAGTTAAAAGGTAAGCTAGAGAGCCACAGTAGTCCTCATTTATGCCACAAACATTAACAATCCTTGCTACAAGAGAGTCCCCCAGTCCTCACAGTCTCTGAATGCAGTTTGGAGAGTAGCTAGGAGTTTGTGTAGCTGCATTGCCTCAGAGTAGGAGTTCAACATGAGCACCCTCCGCACCAGCGACCTAAACTGCTATGACTCAGCACCATCTTGAAATGGACCCACTAATACAGTGCATCCTGCTCTGGGGACCAGTAGCAACGGACTCTCTTCATCTCAGAGGTCCCACCATCGTGCACCAGGTGCATATGGTTGCCTGCAGCATCACGACCCCAGCTGCCCAGAGCCTAGGCCAGACTGAATGACTGAGACCTTGACATCTAAAACTGCATGGCTACCCCACGCCCTCAGGAAACAAGCAGACCTGCACAGCATGCCGGGAGCATGACAAAGCTGAAATGGTGTGTTATTCATTGAACATTGAAAGGTGGTTTCTGATGAAATAGTCATTTCAATAATTCTGAGCATTTTTTTTGCCACATCTAACTGAAAAGCAACAATGCATTCAGTTTCTATGGAATCCAGGATGTTTAAAAAATGCAAATTTTATTATCAGTATAAATTGATACATAATTTATAAGTGTATTGCTGATTAAAGTAAAACAGGCAAGGTATAAACAGGCCTTCCTGACAATCGGCACTTTGTTACTGCTCAAAGTTCCCTGCGTTAATCACACTCTGAATCAAAATCAGATGCTACTATGTGAACTCAAAAGGAAGTGAACTAAAAACACAGTTTCCTGAAATAACTACCAGTAAGCATCACAGTGGAAACAGTCCAGGCTCTAAAATCAGAGAAACCTGGATTATAATACTGTTCTCTGCATTTTAGCAATCTTGAGCAGAAAACCTCTCAGAGACTTACTTATTTGTAGTATAGGAATATTATCTTCTAATTCTTTAGTTTATTGTAAAGGTTAAACAATGAGACAATATATGTAAAATGCCTAGCATATAACAGGTACATGCAAATAGTAGCTACTATATAAAATCTATTGATTTGCCTTATTCTCAACTAATTTATCTTCATGTAGAATCTAATCTATACATTTAAAATAAATTCCCACAGATTGTCTTTTCCTCTTGAGAATTTACGTTTTATTATTTTTACTATCACAATTATTATTTCTTTTTTCTTTTTTAAATTTATTTATTTTTATTATACTTTAAGTTCTAGGGTACATGTGCACAACATGCAGGTTTGTTACATATGTATACATGTGCCATGTTGGTGTGCTGCACCCATTAACTCGTCATTTACATTAGGTATATCTCCTAATGCTATCCCTCCCCTCTCCCCCCACCCCACAACAGGCCCCGGTGTGTGATGTTCCCCTTCCTGTGTCCAAGTGTTCTCGTTGTTCAATTCCCACCTATGAGTGAGAACATGCGGTGTTTGGTTTTTTGTCCTTGCGATAGTCTGCTGAGAATGATGGTGGCCAGCTTCATCCATGTCCCTACAAAGGACATGAACTCGTCCTTTTTTATGGCTGCATAGTATTCCATGGTGTATATGTGCCACATTTTCTTAATACAGTCTATCACTGATGGACATTTGGGTTGGTTCCAAGTCTTTGCTATTGTGAATAGTGCCGCAGTAGTATTTTAATTGATCGGTTTATGATGATTTGGAGAATTGTCCAGAAACTAAACAATCCTGACATTTCAGAAAGAGTAGCTATGTTGTGAGCTACTCATTCACAAAGGACACTGCATGAGACGAGAAGTGTTCATTGTTATTTCCAGCCTCATGTTTTCCTTTTAGTTCATTGTCTTTGTCTGGGCTACTATAACAGAATACCTGAGACAGGGTAATTTATAAAGAACAGAAATTTATTTCTCACAGGTCTGGAGGCTGGGAAATTCAAGATGAAGGCACCGACATCTGATGAGGACCTTCTTGCTGTGTCCTCAATAGTGGAAGGCAGAAGGGCAAGAGAGGAAGAACTTCCTCTGTCAAGCCCCTTTAAAAGGGCACCTAATCCCATTCATGAGAGAGGCGCCCTCAAGGCCTAATTATGTCTTAAAGACTCCACCTCTTAAAACCATCACACTGGCAACCCAAAATTTTGGAAGGGACATACTCAAATCATAGCAGGTATTGAAACATAGATAGAGAAGTGCAACTTAAATTGTTGGGAAAAAGAAGACTACATGCTATATAATTGTATTTGTGTAAACTGTATAAACAGGTAAAGCTAATATGATCTGTTAGAGTCAGAATAATTGTGACCCTAGGTGGAAAAGGCTGTGTATGTGTGCGTGTATGTGTGCGTGTGTGTGTGTGTGTGTGTGCACGTTCGTGTATGTGTTGGGAGGGTTAGTGAGTGAAAACCTCTGGGGTGCATGAAGAGGACCAGTGATGGTGATATCTTATTCTTAATCATGGTGCAAGTTACATGGGATTCATTCAATTTGTGAAAATTCAGCAAGATAAATCCTCCTAATGTGTTTGATTCTCTGTATATGTACTATATTAAATACAAACTTTTAAATACAGGATCATGGCAAAAACATTATATTTATAATTGCATATTTTTTAGAGTAGTTGAAAAAAGAAAGAGAACTAAAAATTACCCAAAATTCTATCTCCAAATTATAGCCAGTGCTGACATTTTATTTTATTATTCTGCTATTATTACTCTTTTTAAACAAAACTAGAGTCATGGTACATGTGGATTGTATCCTACTTTTGATACTTTATATTATTTTTCATAAATTCTGAATGTCATGAAATAGGTTTTGAAAATCTGATTTATAATACCGATGTAGTATTGCGTTATATGGATACGCCATATCTTATTTTACTAGTCTCATCTGCATAGCATTTAAATTGTTTTCATGGTTTTGTGGTTTTTTTTTTGAGACGGAGTCTGGCTCTGTCGCCCAGGCTGAAGTGCAGTGGCGCCATCTCGGCTCACTGCAACCTCCACCTCCTGGGTTCAAGCGATTCTGCCACCTCAGCCTCTCAAGTAGCTGGGATTACAAATGTGCACCACCATGCCCGACTATTTTTTGTATTTTTAGTAGAGACAGGGTTTCACCATGTTGGCCAGGCTGGTCTCGAACTCCTGACCTCAAGTGATCCGCCCCCCTCGGCATCCCAAAGTGCTGGGATTATAGTCGTGAGCCACCACCGCACCTGGCTGTTTTCATGTTTTTTTGCTCATAAATAATGCTATTATCAACAATATTGTACAGAAGTCTGTGTCTCTCTGAACATTTCCTTAAAATAAATTCTTATAAGTGAAATTACTGAGTCCAGAGGTATAAATTCCTTAAGCTTTTAATAAATATTATCATTTTCCTCTCTTAAAAAATCCTGTGAACTTTTACCAGCAGTATTCAAAGGTACCAATTTCTCTGCACCATTATCATCACAAGATGATACAGTTAATATTTATCAATATTTTACTAGCTCTGTCTTCTACCAAGTTCCTTTCCTCATGTATCTCTGGAAATCCCAAAGGAATCTGTCCATGTTTCACGCATCCAGCTTGTTCTCATTTTTTATCTCAACCAGTTGTCTGATTCCAGCTTGTTATCTCCTTACTGCCAGCTCCTAACTTGCTTCCATTGCTCAGCTGCCATTCTTCCCTTTACTGTTTTTCCACAAGGATAGAAAAAGGCCTTTTCTTCAGTTCTCTACAGCATAAGATGAGGCTGTGTTGAAACAATTTAACCAGACTTTAACAAAGGCTTGGAGAAAACATAAAAGGTTCAAATTCCAGATATGTAAAATTGTGTTGTAGTTATAGATATTCTAATACCCCTAAGCCTCAAACCTTTCAATCAAAGTCACAGGAAGTTCTTAGGTTGATTCTGACACCTTGCAATTATATCTGTAATCTCTTACTATTATCCAGCTACCATTTTTCAGGGAGCAGTTCAACTCCTCTACAGAAGAATGACCTTGAACATGTGTCCTATAACAGGTAACCATGACTCCAGCTTGTATAGATTTATTGTATCTGTGTGATGGCAGTGCAGCATTTAAAAAATCTAGTAATATTTCTGCATTTAGTGACATCACATTGAAATCAACCATGGTGGGAATATTTACACTAGGGAAACTTAAAAATGCTGCAAATAAGGGCTAGTTTATTGTTTTGCTGATCATCTACACTTAAAAATATGATGGAGAAAATGTTAACAATGCAGAGTAAACCTAAAAGGGTGTCATGGCTGTAGGCATTGCATTGTGAATAGTAAAAAACTGAGAAAATATCCTTCCACTATTTGAAAACTACTATCTGATTCAATGAAGAAGCTATTCCTGTCATTGATGAACCAGTGATGTTCCAACATATATCTTTGTTGTTTCACTTTCATCTTACTCGTTAAAACACATACAAATATCAACCAACATTTATGTGGAAACTAAACACATGGCCGGGCGTGGTGGCTCACGCCTGTAATCCTAGCACTTTGGGAGGCCAAAGCGGGCAGATCATTTGAGGCCAGGAGTTCGAGACCAGCCTGGTCAACATGGTGAAACCCCATCTCTACTGAAAATACAAAAGTTAGCTGGGCTTGGTGGTGCATGCCTGTAATCCAATCCCAGCTTATCGGGAGGCTGAGGCAGAAGAATCACTTGAACCCGGGAGGCACAGGTTGCAGTGAGCCAAGATCCCACCACCGCACTCCAGCCTGGGTGACAGAGTGAGAAGATTCCATCTCCAAAAATAAAAAATAAAAAAAAAGAAAGAAAAGAAAAGAAACTAAACACATTCATCAGCTGCAGCCATAGTTTGGTTATGGAAACAAGAGTTTGGCAAAATTCAATAAAAGCATTTTGTAAGAATCAATAGGTTCTTTGATATTTTCAAAAAAATGTTGTATATTTGAGTAATATTTGTAAATTGTATGCTAGTACTTCTTTAAAACAATAAACCTTAAATATAAATATGTGTGCATATGTATACTGGTGGGTGTCACACCACTCACACCCATATGCAGTATTTTTGTTTTAATATAAAACTGGCTGTTAAGCAATTGCTGGTGCACTATTGACATAGAACCTATGTGACATTCTGGATTTTAATTATTATGAGACAGGCAAGGCATGGAGGGGGTTTTTAGGAGAGGAAATAACATAATTTAACTTATGATTTAACAGGATGTAACAGGATCACTATAGCTTGCATGCTAAGGACAGACTGAGAGCACAATTGTAGGCATAGGAATACCTAGGAGGCTACTGGCAATATTCCAGGTCATAGACTATAGTGGCTGAAACCAGGATAGTATGAGTAGGGATAGCGAGAAGTTGTCAGCTCTTGCATATATTTTGAAGTTAGAATCCACAGGATTGTTGAGGGATTAAATGTACATTTTGAAAAGAAAAGTGGAATTAAAAATTAGTCCAGGCTGGGCACTGTGACTCAAGTCTGTAATCCCAGCACTTTGGGAGGCTGATGTTGGTGGATCATGAGGTCAGGAGTTCAAGACCAGCCTGATCAACATAGTGAAACCCCGTCTCTACTAAAAATACAAAAAAGTAGCCAGGCATGGTGGTGCACACCTGTAGTCCCAGCTACTCGGGAGGCTGAGGCAGGAGAATCGCTTGAACCAGGGAGGCGGAGGTCGTGGTGAGCCGAGATCGTGCCACTGCACTCCAGCTTGGGCAACAGAGCGAGACTCCATTTCAAAAAAAAAAAAATAGTCCAAGGTTTTCGGCCTAAGCAACAGGAAATTTGGAATTACCATCCACTGTAGAAAAGACTAAGAGTAGATAGGGAAGACTAACAGACTAAATTTTGATTGATACTTGCATTACATTAATCCTCAGATTAGAGGAGATTGTCAAAAACTCATTTTTGGATGTTTTAAGGTGCTTGTTAAACCTTTAAGTGGTGGTGGTGATTAGGCAGTTGGATATAAGAATGTGCATTTCAGTTTAGACTATAGACATAAATCTGGAAGTCATCAACAGATAAATGTCTAAAGTCATGTGACTGAATAAAATCAGCTTGTGAGTAAAACTAGACAGAAAAGCAAAATAATTCAAGTACTGGAACTGAAATATTCTAATGTGTAGGGGGCAGAGTATGAAGAAGAACTAGGAAAAGAAACATGCAAGACTGGTCAAAAACGCAGGGAAAACAAAATGAGTGTGATGTCTTAGAAGCCAGGTGAGAAGAGTATTTTAAGAAATCAGGAGTCATCAACTGTGTCATATCCTGCTGATGGCTCAAATAAGACGCAGACAGAAATAATCACTGCATCTAGCAATAGAAATACTATTTGGCAACCTGGGATAAGAGCAGTTTCAGTGGAGCGGTGTGGTAAAAAGCTTATTTGGATAGTTCAACAGAAAACAAGAAGAGATACAATTCTGGCAAGGAATACAGACAGCTGTTTCAAGGAGTTTTTCTGTAAAGAGAAAAACAAAATGGGGCATTTGTTGCAGGTTAAAATGAGGTACAGTTGGAGCTTTTTTGTGAACACAATGAGAGCAATATTAAAATGTTTGTATGCTAAGGGCAATGATCTAGCAGAGAGGTGTTGTTTTTGGTCTGTTTTATGTTGCCATAATAAATTTCCATAGATTGGAAAATGTATAATAAAAATGTATTTGTGTTACAGTTCTGCAGGCTAGGAAGACCAAGACCATGGCCCTGGCATCTAGGCAATGAGCTTCATGCTGTGTCATCTCCTGGTGAAAGGCAAAAAGGCAAGATAAGGTGAGGTTAAGCCACTCTCATGATAACTAACTGACTCCAGTAATAATGACATTAATTTATTCATAAAAGCAGAGCCCTCCTGACTCAATCACCTCTTATTACACCCCACCGCCCAACACTATTGCACTGGGAACCAAGTTTTCCACGTATGAACTTTGGGAACACATTCAAATGATAGCAGGGAAGAATTTGATGATGCAGACGAGAAAGGGGATATTGCTTGAATAGGCAATAAGGCACGGAATCTAGTGTGTAAATGGCAGTGAGCTCTGTAGTTAGTCATGATTATGGACAATTACACATAGCAACAAGAAAGAAGGTAGAATACATGGCCATAGTCACAGGTGGGTGTCTAGATGAAGAAGTAAGAGCTTTGGAAAATTCTGGCTGTTTCTATCTTTTGCAGAGGATGAGCATAGGCAAAGAGCTTTTAAAAAATGGAAAAGAGAAAAGAAAGTATAATATGGCCCTCTAGGTGAGTGGAAAAGTATGTTCTAGGGAGATGATATGGTTTGGCTGTGTCCCCACCCAAAATCTCATCTTGAATTGTAATCTCCATAATCCACATGTGTCAAGGGCAGGACCAGGTGGAGGTAATAGGATCATGGGGGAGGTTTCCCTCATACTGCTCTCATGATAGTGAGGAAGTCTCACAAGATCTTGTGGTTTTATCAGTGTCTGGCGTTTCCCCTATTTGTACTCATTCTCTGTCCTGCCTCCCTGTGAAGAGTTGCCTTCCACCATGATTATAAGTTTCCTGAGGCCTCCCCAGCCATGCGGAACTGTGAGTCAATTACATCTCTTTTCTTTATAAATCACCCTGTCTCAGGTAGTTATTCATAGCAGTGTGCGAATGGAATAATACAGGAGATGGGATTGGATGTCTTTCACATAACTGAAATCTATATACTAAAAATTAAATCCCAACTTTCCTTCACCTGCATTACTATTCAGTGCTCATTAGTATCCAAAATTCTTTGAGTGGGACACTAGGCTAAGCACTGTATCATTATCTTATTTGATCTTCACCATAACTCTTATTTGTTAGAGATAGCTGGTTTTCACATTTTACAGATGAGGAAATCGAAGCTGTGAGATATATATATATAGATATATATATATATATATACACACACACACGTATATATATGTGTATACATATATATATATGTATACACATATATCTGTATTTACCAAACTATTAAGTGGCAGTAACATTACTCAAATTCAGTCTATATTCAGGGTCATAGTCCTTAACTACATAGAGAGCCATATAGAGCATTATCAGAACTCTAGATTTGATTCAGCATGAAATGTATATTTTATACTACAATGATATCTCAATTGCCCAAGTAAGAATTTGAGAAGTCACTCTGGTAGGCAGAAAAGTGGACCCTGCCTGCAGATATCTATGTCCTAATCCCTGTAATCTATAAATCTGTTACATTACATGGCAAAGAGGAATTAGGGTTACAGATGGAATTAATGTTGCTAATCAATAGATCAGAAAATTATCTGGGTATGGCCAAAGTAATCAGAAGGGTTCTTAAAAGTGAAATAAGCATGCAGAATAAAAGATAATTAAAGAGATGGCACTGTGAGAGGCCATGGTCTGACATTGCTGGCTTGAAGATGGAAAATGGGGCCATGAGCCAGGAAATGTGGGTGGCCTCTGGAAGTTGGAAAAGGCAAATAATCCAGATTTTCCCCTACAGTCTTCAAAAGGAATATAGCTCTGTGTACTTTGATTTTTGTCCAATGGGATCCATTAATACTTCTGACTCCCAGAATTGTATGATAATACGTTGTTGCTATTTTAAGCCACTAAGTTTGTGGTAATTTGTTACAGCAACACTAGGAAACTGATAGTCATCGTTAACTTTTCTTTGTACCTCTCCACCATTTCTATCAAAGTCATAATGAAAATTTGTGTGGGTTTTATCTTTAATTTTTGTTGGTTTATCACTCCCTCACCACCGTGTTGTATTAGAAAGGATTTAATGTTCTTACTGGGTTAATATCTTCAAAAAAGTTCATCTTTTCTAGCTTTATTTTCGTTTAATTCAGTACCTCATTTTCTCTCCACTGAATATTTGTGGCATTATCTTTGCTAGTTTTCTTGCCTTCTACACTTAAGCCTTCGTCCACATTTGTGCAAAGTGATCCATCATTCTAAAATGCATGCAATGACACAGGGGAGTATGTAGAAGTAGAAGAGAGGTGCTTTAGCGAGAGCCACCAGCATGAAGGAAGTTGGTTTTTTACCCCCTGTTTCCATGTGAGATTTGTTTTATTTAGATCATTCATTATGCATTAACTTACTCTTGCTATTGCTTACAGACAGGATACTTTACTTTTAGAAACTACAACAAGTGCAAAGCACAGGAATGTAGATGCTCACCCCAACTTACAGTTATGTGGGTGCTTCTCTGCTTCCTGTTCTCATCACGGGACATTATAGTTCAAGAGAGAGGACTTTTGACATTCCTAGTTAAGAAACCATTCATAAGCAGCAAAAAGAAAAACCATTAATCCAACTTATTCCTAAATCCTAATAATCTGTATTCAAATTGTTTATTTAGCATTATAGAATGAAGACTGAACTTGGAATCTTAAACATGGAAGGTGAATTCTACCTTTAACTCTTATTGCATATATGTCCTCAGTACAAGTCACTCCACCTGTCAAACCTGTTTCCTCATCTGGAAAAATGAATGTAGAAAGGAAATTAACTTGGGTTGGGAGCTGGGCTACAGACGTATGTACATTGTCTCATCTAATCTCCAGAAAAAAGCAAAGCACCATTAGTGCACAGACTTGTCTTTTCACTCTTCTATCTAAAAAACCAAAAACTTTTGTGAATTATAATAATAGAAGAGGCTGAAATATGAACTCTGAATAACTGTGAACCTTAGCTATAATTCTGGGAGGCAATATCCATTTCTCCCAAAGGACATCAGGAAACCTGGCATCTAGTAACTACTTTGTTGTTGATAAGATGTGTGACTTTAGACAAGCTATGTGCTCCCATTAGGGCTCACTTTCTGCCGCCTTCTTAAAATGAGAGGATTGGATTATTTCTACAAACCCTTCCCTTTGATATTCTATGCCAGGAATTGGCAACTATCTTCTACAAAGGGCCAGATAGTAAATATTTTAGGCTTTGCAGACCATAATGTCTCTGTCAAAACTACTCAACTCTATCTGTACAGAACAAAGACAGCTGTAGATAATATGTAAATTAATTGGCATGATTACATTAGAGTAAAACTCTACTTACAAAACAGATTGTGGCCTGAATTTAGCCCAGAGAACTTAGTTTGATGAGCCCTGGTCCATGGAGCAATGAAGAATTTTGTGTGTGACCAATTCCACTCTTCCTTTTTCTGTTTGGATCAATATAGTCAGAACTAATTTTGTTCATGCCTCGCCTAAAGGTGTCTCTCTGTTGAAGTGGAGTTTACTTATGTGCTTCAATCTTTTTTGTTTCAGTCAGAATTAAGCTGAGAATTTTGAGAAGTAAATAGACAGGTTTTTGGCTGTAGCTTATTAAGAACAGCATTGGCTATCTTAAGCATACATGAATACTATCATGTTCTACATATGAACATGACAGAAATGAAGAAAACATTAATGAATAAAAGTTATATGATAGTTATGAATTTGGATAGATTTAAGATCCTACTCTCACCTATTTGTTCCAATTTTTATGTGTGATTACATTATCACAGCATCCTAGCCAGTATATTGACACCAATCAAAATACACATTGGATTGCATTTTAAGTTATCAAACATATTGCTTTTATGAAATGCAGAGATCTTTAATGAGGCTTCTTAGCTATAAGAGAATGTTTCACAAAGGATGGGGAACAGAGGGGAATTAAGAATTTTCATGTATTTCTGAAGATGGTAGATGGACAAATGGCCTGTTAAAGGTATTTGATTAGGTTAAGCAACCATCACAGGAAAGTGACTTGGAAATCACTGTCAAAGCCAGCATTTGAACATTAATATAACTTTAGGTCTCTGTACTCTAAGTTTTTCTTTATGTATGGCTTGGCCAGTTCAACAATGGTAGCATTACTTTAGAACTTTCTTTTTCTTTTGCTCTTGTTTAGTTCAGCTAGCTCTTTGTGCTAAAGATGAATCTGATGGCAATGTGTATCACCAAAGGTTTTCATCACAGCAAGAAGTACTTCTGAAGCTGGAGGAAGCTTTGGGCACATTGACAAATATCCCCAAAGCAAGACTGCAGTATGGGCTCCTAAATCAGCAAGTGTTTTGATATTTGCATGTTCTCTTTATTTTCTATTCTCATTGTTTCTTTCTGTTCTGCTATACCTTCAACTTCACTTGCTCAGTGACTTCAGTCATAGAAAATATTCAGAGGGCATGGGCAGATGGTGAATTCACCAGGGAGTTTATGCAATTCTCTGATTCATTTCATCATTCTAGAATTATACAGAAATAAGCCCAGTATGAGCTTAAGCATATTCTGCCTTGAAGAATGAAAAAAAAAACACACCAAAAATGATTAAAACATAAATTTGAGTAGTCTTCTATTTGCCCTGTAGAATATTTCTAATTAGATTTAATTGAATTCTGTCAGTTCCTTACCCCTGAGAGCTGCATTTTTCAGTTCTGGATAACATTTTTATCAGTGTTTGTTTTTTTTCTGATAATGACATTTTTCTCATGATTTTTTATCTGATCAACCTTTCATGAATTTTATAAATACATATGTATTTATTTTATGAGCTTCAACATTATTGTGCTTACTTTTGACATGATCCATTTTGTTATTACAACCTGGTGCCGTGTAAAGAATCTGTCAATTCCACTGGTTCTCAATGAGTTGCAGTTTTATCCCATGTCACACATTTGGAAATGTTTGGAGACATTTGTGGCTCTCACAACCTGGGGTGAGAGGAGACAGGGAGAGATACTAGTTGCATCTAATGGGTACGTGTCAGGGATTTTGCCAATAGTCTTGCTATGCACAGTCCAGACCCTCATCCCCAAAAAGGAAAAAAAAAATATCCAGTTCAAGTTACCAATAGTGTCCAGGTCTAAAAAATTCAGGTCTGGTCTAAAAGCATGTAAAAATGTACACAGATAATTCAAGCAATTCTATATCATAGCACAAATCTTTAACATGCCATAAGTCCTTACAGTACATATGGGAAAGTTTTACGGGAAAGTGTTACAGGAAAGTGCTAGAAGCTTTGTTTCTGATGGTATTCAATCTACTCTTATATTAAGAAAATTGCAAAGTAGAGAGTCTTACAATGCACCCAAATTAATATATTTTTCCTTGAGAAATGACCAGGAGGATTTAAGAATATATATTTTTGTTTGTAGTTATCTTCGTAGTTATATCTGCACAGAACATTTTTTTCTATTAATTGCTGTCAGTCATTCTATTCCATTTCTTTGCTACCCATACTTGAGTAATAGAGGAGCTGCCATGTTAATTCAATATAAGCTTTGACCCTGGAAATTTGGGGAAAGACTTTGGGAGTGAGAATCTACTCTCTCTTTCTTTCCCTATGGTGACTAAACCTATAATACACAATGTACCAGATATTTCTAAGGCCGTACTTTTGATTACATGAATTGAAGAAGCACTGAAGATCTAGAGGGAAACAGAGATAAACAAAAAGAGGAAGAAGTTGTGTAATAAGCTCTTCTGTGCATTATGAATGTATTTTCCACTCTGGCACATTTTCAAAAGTAGGAAATAAAAAATAAAGTTGCTTTGTGCATATTGGCAATGATAGACTGTTGTGTCTTTCTTTCTTTCTTTCTTTCTTTCTTTCTTTTTTTTGAGATGGAGTTTCGCTCTTGTTGCCCAGGCTGGAATGCAATGGTGCCATCTCGGCTCACCGCAACCTCCGCCTCCCGGGTTCTAGCGATTCTCCTGCCTCAGTCTCCTATGCCCGGCTTATTTTTGTATTTTTTAGTAAAGACGGGGTTTCACCATGTTGGTCAGGCTGGTCTCGAACTCCCGACCTCAGGTGATCCGCCTTCCTCAGCCTCCCAAACTGCTGGGATTACAGGTGTGAGCCACTGTGCCCAGCCGACTGTTGTTTCTTTGAATGAGAAACACTGGAAATAGACTTTAATGAGAGAACATGAGGGTCAAGATTATTTTAGCCATACATTCATGTATGTGCACAGGAGTGCACACACACGCCTTTACACAGATTAATGTATATGTTATCTGCTACTTTGCTACTTTTACTCATGAATGTCTCGTAAATGCCTTTTTATTTCCACTTACATCACTATTTTCATAGCTGATGAATGGTTCATGGCTTTACAGTTCTTTACTAAGCTATGCTTTTCTTGATTGGAATTAAGGTGGTTTGTTAACAGAGGTTCCCTGATAAAACAATGCTGGAGTGATCATGCTTGTGCAAACTCTTTACGCATTTTTTGCTATCATCTTCAGAAATATTTCTGCAAGATCTGTTAAGCCAAATAATATTTAATTTAAACAGTTTTGAAGCACAATGCTAATTCCCCTTCTGGAAAGGCTGGGACAAGTTGCATTCCCACCAGTGCACAGATATGCCCACATCATACACCTTTCCTGACAGCGGGAGACCTCAGGCTCCTCCATCTTTGTTAATATTTTCTTAATTATCACTATGAAAGGTAAAAAAACCCTTCATTTTCATCTAAATTGTTGATAAATAGTGAAGGTGAACATCTTTTCATTTTTACTAACAATTTTCAATTCTTATTTTGGCTTATTCAATTCTTATTTTGGCATTTTCAATTCTTAATTGGCTTTTCATGTTTGTTGCTCAGTTTTAAAAAATGTTACTCATCTTTTTAGTTTTAATTTATACAAGCTCTTTGAATATTAAGAAAATTAATCTGTCAAATGTATTACACATATGTTTCCCAGATTGCCTTTTAACTCTCATTATGGTATTTTTTAGCTAAAAAGAAACTTACATTTTTATGTCATCATATTTATCATTTTTTAGAAGTTCTTGGTATGCTAGTGAGGTTGAGACAGGCATGACCTACATCAAGATTATAAAAAGCATTCATACATAACTCCTTCAACTATAATTTAATTTTTAACATTTAAATATTTGATCTATCTGGAATTGATTTGAGAGCTTTGGAGTGAGGTACTGTAATCAAGCTTAGTAACTAGTGGTTAGGCTATATAATAAGAAAGACTTGTATTAAGGTCTGAGCTCCATCACTTAATTGCCAAGTGACCTTGAAAAAAATCACTTAACCTTTTGAAGCCTGTTTTTTTTTTTTTTTTATCTGTGAAAAGGGACAATCATACTCCCTAACTCACAGGTTTGTGATGAAAATGATAGTTCACAGAATTTAGAGCAAATGTTGGAACATATTAAGCATATTATTAATGTTAGCTGGACTTTGTCTTGTTATTATTACTATTCCAAGTAAGTAAACAGTTTTCCCCAAATGATTTATTGATTAGTCTACCTTTTACCTAAAGATTGAAAATGTTATCTTCAATACACACTTAATTACAATATACGATTAGATATATGTCTAAATGTCTAAACCCTCTAATCTGCTATATTGTTCTGCCTGTGCATCTGGGTAACGTCTTTTCAATTACAATAGCATTTAGGGTAGTTTTTAATGTCTAGTGGGCAAGGTCCCTGCCATTACTCTACTTTACTTGGTCTTTGTATAGATATTCTTCCATATTATTTCCCTCCAGGTACACTTTGGAACTATTGGGTTGAGATTCACACACATATAGAATCCCATTCAGTAATATTTTTAACTTGTTTTTTAAATGAAAGAACGATATTATAATTATATATTAATTTTGCTGTCAGTTGCATTCATTTCTGATGTGTAAAGAAAAGATGTTGTCTTTTCCAAAAACATTAGAGTACTCTCAAAATATATTTTTTTTGTTGTTTTTTGAGTTGGAGTCTTGCTCTGTCGCCCAGGCTGGAGTGCTGTGGTGCGATCTTGGCTCACTGCAACCTCTGCCTCCCCGGTTCAAGCGATTCTCCTGCCTCAGCCTCCTGAGTAGCTGGGACTACAGCTAATTTTTTGTATTTTTTTGTAGAGATGGGGTTTCACCGTGTTAGCCAGGATGGTCTCGATCTCCTGCCCTCGTGATTCGCCCGCCTCGGCCTCCCAAAGTGCTGGGATTACAGACGTGAGCCACCGCGCCCAACCGAAAGAATTTTCAATAACAGTAAGCATCCTTCACTTGTTTCTGGAATTAATTTTGAACTTTCTTTATTTTTTATGATTAAATATGCTGTTTTTAGTTTGAGTCATATTTAAGTTGTTAAGAAAGCACAGTGCTAATTGCCCATCCAAAAAGCTAGAAAAATTTGCATTTGCAACAGTGTGCATAAATATGCCCACATTCCATGACATCCCTGACAGCAGATTTCCTTATGTTCTTTCCTTTTTGCTAATGTTTTTGTTATCAATTTGAAAGGTCAAATATCTCATTTTAGTCTCTTTATAGACACAGGAAGAACTGATATCTTTAAATCACTGCCTTTTCTATGTTTCTCTACTTTGATTCAGGCCTTTTTCTTTTAATCTCTCCCAGTAAAGTTTTATATGGTAGTTTTCTTCATTTAGTACTCATGCATCCCTTATTTAATTTATTCCTTGTTATTTTTTTTTTCATTTTACTTTTGACTGCTTGTGTGAATGGGCTTTTTCATTTCATTTTAGCTTTTTGTTGGTATGAAAGGAAGATATTAGACATTATATATTAATTTTACAGTCACTTTCATATCAAACATGTAAAATTTTTCTACCCTTTTCTTTTTTTTTTTTTCTTTTTTGAGACACACTCTCACTCTGTTGCCCAGGCTGGAGTGCAGTGGCGTAATCTCAGCTCACTGCAACCTCTACCTCCCAGGTTCAAGTGATCCTTGTGCCTCAGCCTCCCCAGTAGCTGGGATTACAGGCACACATCACCATGCCCAACTAATTTTTGTAATTTTTAGTAGAGACGGGATTTCACTATGTTGGCCAGGCAGGTCTTGAACCCCTGGCCTCAGCTGATCCACCCACCTCGGCCCCCCAAAGTGCTGGGATTACAGGCACGAGCCACTGTGCCTGGGCTTTTTCTTTTCTTTTCTAAATGTATTATGTAGCAATTGTTAAAAAGTATTTTTTGTATATATTCAAGGTATAAAATGTGATGTTATAAGATACACATATACAGCATAAAATCTATCAATTTTAAAGCAATTTTATATAACTGTCAAAAGCCACATCCTAATTTTGTTCATATATAAATTTTAAATTTTTCAATTATTTTTACAATTAAACATAAGGCTTTTAATTTGAGTCATATGTTACACATTTTAAGAAAGCACTTATATTTAAATGAAGGTTTAACTTTATAAATTCCCTCATTGACATCTACCAGAATGACCATATTTCTTCCCTCCTTTGGCTTATTAATATGGTAAATTATATTTATGTAATTCTTTACAGGATTCCTGATTTTGAATGCTTTTCATTCTTAGAATGTCTCCCACTTCATCATTATATATTATTTTATTGATATACTGTTGGATTATTTTTACAAATATTTTCAAATACTTTATTTCAGACTTTTGTGTTAAGATATATTTTTCAGTAGATTTCTCTGCATTCATTATTGCCGTTAGGTTCATTTGGGTATTAGTATTATCCTTCTTTAATGAAACAATTAGAAAAGTTTTGTTGTCTTCCACACTGAAACAGTTTAAAATATGTAGCAATTATACTGGTTAAAGGAATCACCTCTCTAGCCAGAGAATGGGAGAGAGGGAGGGAGAGAGAGAGAGAGAGAGAGAGAGAGAGAGAGAGGCGAAGATTCAAAATCTGGATTTACCTACTCTTCTACCTACTCTTTGTTTTTACATTTATAAAATGGTTATAATAATTGATACGATTTGGCTGTGTCTCTACCCAAATCTCATCTTGGATTGTAGCCCCCATAATTCCCGTGTCTTGTGGGAGGGTCCTGGTGGGAGACAATTGAAATGTAGGGGTTGTTTCCCCCATACTGTTCCTGTGGTAGTGAATAAGTCTCATGAGATCTGATGGTTTTATAAGGGGAAACCCCTTTCTCTTGGTTCTCATATTCTCTCTTGTCTGACACCATGTAAGACGTGTCTTTTGCCTTCTGCCGTGATTGTGAGGTCTCCCCAGCCATGACTTAAGGGCTCTTAAGCCCAACTGATTTAGGGCTCTTTTTGGGCAATGAAAATGTTCTGTAACTGGATTCTTATGATGATTGCACAACTGCATAAATGAACTAAATATCGTTAAATTGCATAATTTATAATTCATAACCTTTATGGTATGTCAATTATTCCTCAGTAAAGCTGTTAAAGTCAAGAAAGTATAGAAAACAGTTTATGCAAGTAATATTAAGAAACGATAGATTTGGTGATTTCATGTGACAGAATGGGGAATGAAAACACTTTGCCATAATACCCAAGGCTCTGGATTGAGTAACAGGGATTACAGTCTTGAAATTCACTATATTGACGAACACAGGAGGAGAAACCAGATCCATGGGAGAAGATAAATTCGTGTTTAACAGTTGAGTTGGAAGTGCTAGTGAGATTTTCAAGTGGATGTCTGCGAGGCAGTTCAGTATAAGAGTTGGAGATTAAGAAATTGGTCCAAATGGTAATTTGGATTTGGAACTTCTTTTCATTAGTATTATTGTTTTTCACCCTTTCTAAATAAGTAACTCTTGCACTCTTCCTTAATCTACTTTATTTATCTACTATCTCATATTTTTACTGTTTATATTCAATATTCTATATTAAAAATGATTGCTACTTGTAATAAGTGTTTTTCAAACTACGTATTCTCCCCTATCATGCACTTCTAGATACTTTGATAATTACTCTATGGGCTTTTATTGGAACATTTCATCAATGGTAACTGAATCCATTGGAGTGGCTGAGTTTGCTCATAGCCCAATGAGAAGTGGCCATAGGTCAAAAGACTGAGAAATATAGAAATATTATTAATGAACTTATGAGAATAGTTTCAGAGGACTGGAAGGAACAGAATTCCAATTACAGTGGGAAGTTGTCTGTGAAGCAATTTTCAGCTAAGACAGAGGAAAGATATAGGGCAGTAGCTGGTGGGATTTGGAGAGAAGCAAAGGTTAAGATGAAAAATATGTTAGCATATTTATATGGAGATGTGACAGATCAATGACATAACTGGAGATAAAAAAGGGTGAATGTTTAAAAAGTTAATTCCCTTAGAAGATGAAAGATGAAAGGAATTCGGTGCATGCTTAAGAAAGGCCGTTTTTTCTATTATAACCTGAAGAAAAGATGAAAGAATAGCTGCCCTTACACAGATATTCATAGTTGTTCCTCTGTGTTCATACCCAGTCTCCTCATTTTCTATCTGAAATTTTGGGGATATTGGCCCCATTATGCTGTAATTATTTATAACATATTACATTGTAATTATTTATAAACTATTTTGCTCATTTTTCAAGGGTGTGTGTGTGTGTGTGTGTGTACATATATTCTATAATCATCAATTGCTTTATGGGTCAGTACATTGTTTTCTACACAGTAACCCCTGACTCGTAGCTCTAAAAGAGTTGCCTCAAGACTCTGTTTAGGAAGCTGGGCCAGGAAAAACATGGTGATGCATTTAGTCATGTGGCTGTTCCTCTAGCCCTCCCTTCCCTGTAGAGAGCTGAGGACAAGGAGTACAAAGCAAGCGGGGTGTGCTATTTCTTATGATTTGCTTTTGCTTCCTGTCCCCAGCCTTCTAAGCTGAGACCTATCACTGGAAATATTAATAACTTCTTCCACTTACTTACTGAAGAAAATCAGTTATAATATATGGCATTCAAAACCTGCAGAGTCTGAATTGTTGTATCCACTCTCCTTTTGGTCTAACTGTATTGTTCTTGACCAGTAATATTATCTGGAGATTCTAGTATGTCCTTGTGACGTTTCCTGGTCTTTGTGGAGGTATATTTATTTTGTTTGTTTTGGTGGCTGTTAGAGAGGAAGCATTGTTGGTGTGCAGTTATGCCACTTCCTTTCTCAGAAGTTCTAGAGAAGGTTTTGAGGCCTTGATTAGTCTTTTTCAATTGCCCTGCTAACCAGTACACCATTCAGTCCCAAATAATGGGCAAGATTCAGCTTGGCAGAAATGACTTTGGGATAGTGTCAACTACATCTATGTAATGACACATTTAAATAAATTCATATTTGTGTGAGTGGTTTCTCATCAATAGAAATTTGGAAGCTAGGTCACTTAGTAAACCAATTAATTAACATTGTGTATATAAACCTTCTTTATAAGCTATTACTGTAAAGAAGACAACCCATTAACGAAATACATAAAAGTTAGATTGTTTTAGTAAGAATAATTTCTTACACTTGTATAGTGGATAGTGTCCTGTTTAAAATGTTCTTTCTCTACTAGCTAAATGAGTTATTACAGGAAGACTGGGCTGGGTGTGGTGACTGACGCCTGTAATCCCAGCACTTTGGGAAGCTGAGGTGGGTGGATCACCTGAGGTCAGGAGTTCAAGACCAGCCTGGTCTTGTCTCTAGTAACCCCCCGTCTCTAGTAAAAATACAAAAAAAAAAAAAAATTAGCCAGGTGTCATGGCAGGCACCTGTAATCCCAGCTGCTTGGGAGGCTGAGGCATGAGAACCACTTGAACCCGAGAGGTGGAGGATGCAGAGAGCTGAGATCGAGCCACTGCACTCCAGCCTGGGTGACAGAGCAAGACTCTGTCTCAAAAAAAAAAAAAAAAAAAAAGAACTCATAGAAAAGTGTTAACTAGGCCCTGTCAGAAGCACTTTTACATAAATTATCTAATTTAATTCTCCACAATCTAGTGGAAGTTTCCATTATTATCGTAATATTAGAGAAAAGGGGACTGAAAGATGTAGGTGGCTGACATTTGCTCAAAGTCACACAATTAGTTCTCCAGGTTGGAAGCCAAGCCCTATTCCATAGAGCTCACAGCTTTAACCATGATAGCAGCGTGTCACCTCATGTGAGATCGACAGCAGCCGTGTAAGGTAAGCATGACATAGCATCCAGGTTCTCCACATGAGGAACCGAAAATTCAGAGAGGTTAGGAAATTGTCCAAAATAACCCCTTAGCAGCAAATATGATGCACCTGGGAATAAAACTCAGGTCTCAAGGCAAGTTCATTGTTCCATTTTATTACACTGCCTCTGTCTGTGCCCTGCCTTTGAGTTATCTAGAGACTGACACTGTGTTATGGAAGGTTATTTCCTAAGTAGGAAGACTGCAGCTACATAATGCCAGTACATCCCTCATAGGTCAATTGTGAGTTTTAAGTTAGATAGTGGCTGTAAATGCCTCTCACATTCCTTACACCTAACACATATTCTATAATCTCCTTGCACATCCTAGTACTGATCATTTACCTTATTTTATTGACTCTCTGTTCTTTATTTTGATTCACTTTATTACAAAGTAACAAACATCTCTTTTTACCTTCATATCTTTGACCTCATTCCTTAGTCAGTGCTACTTTCCTTAGCTTTCTACTTTCACTGACTGCTAAGCTCAATTTACTGCATGAATTCTACCAGTTGGAAAAAAAAAGCATGGAATAAAGCCCTAATGAAGAGATAAAGCTTGGGAGCCTGGAGGACATAAGACATCAATGACAGGAAGTCTGAGGAGTTCCTATGAGTAGCAATGAGCAGAGTTCAGAGCCAAGGTGAATGCTAAGCAGACCTATAACACTAATGCGATAAATGATGTAATAAGAAAGTAATGATCATCTTTTCCAAATTAATACATCCTGCAAAGCACCTACACTATAAAGACAGCAATTCCATTCTTGAGGTTTATACCTGAAGCTTAGATGGGGTTTATGATAGTCCATTTTAATTGCCAACTTGACTGGGCCACTGGGTGTCCATATATTTAGTTAAATATTATGCTGGTTTGTCTGTGAAGGTGTTTTGGGATGGATTTGAGTGGGTAGACTGAGTAAAGCAGATTGCCCTCCCTGATGTGGATGGGCATCATCCAATCAATTGAGGGCCTGAATAAAACAAAAAGACAGAGTAAGAGAATTGTTTCTCCACCTTACTGATTGGGCTGGGGCATCGGTCTTCTCCTGCCCTTGTACTGGGACTTACATAGTCAGCACTCCTGGTTCTCAGATCTTAAACATGGACTCGAATTTACACCATTGGTTCTCCTTGTTTTCTAGCTTGCAGAGAGCAGATTGTGAGACTTCTCACAATAAAATATGGAACTGACTCATTTGATTTTGGAGGCTGATATATAAATATATTACAAATATATTACATATATAAGAATCTTATATTATTATATATGTTTTTTATTTGTTTTGTTTTTCTGGAGAACTCTGACAAATGCAGGGCCTAAGTTATTAGGATTTTAATCATTTGGGAACTATTATTGCAGATTGATTGTACTAGCCGTGTATATAAAATGTCAGTTACAAATATATTTACTACTGGCCCACTTTTACATGCATTATCACATGTAAACTTCATAACAAACCAGAAAAACAGCAAAGCTACTATAATCTCCATTTTAACATAAGGAAGAATCAAGGTTCAAAGAGTTCAAATAATTAGCTACAAATCACACACCATCAAGTGGTGGAAGACCATTTGACTCTGTTTGACTCCAAATTCCTTCTTTTTTCATTTTTCCACGCTGTCTCACTAAAATGAAACATAAAGGTTTGTTAATGAATAAATTAATAAATAATTGATAATACGAGTACTCAGAGTTTTTGGCTTCAGTGTTAGTGACTTTGTTGGATGTTCTTCTTATTTGTATGGTGCAAGATTTAGGGTGGAGCTACCTAAGCAGGTTTTGTTCTCACATTAAACATCTTCTCTCCACTGAACCTATTCTATACTCAGCACAAGGTCTAGAAAATCTGTGATTTGTTGTGGTTGTGAGTCTTTTCGAGCAGCCTTGCAAATAGACAGATACCTTAAACAAAGCTACTGTTGTAGAGGCATTGCTTTCATTTCCTTTTTCATTTGTCTGCACATTATTCTCTAATTCTTCCAGCAGCAAGGATGTTTTCCAAACAGTCTGTTAGTTTTGGCACTTTGCTGGAAATTTCAACTTCATGGGCTCCTGATGGGAACAGGCAGGAGATTATTTGGGTGTATGACTAGGAAGAACCACTCATTATTATTTTCTTTCCCTCAAGTAAATTGCCAGAATTTCAATCCATTATTTTGTACCAAATTGGTTTTCTTGGCATGGTCTCTGTTTGCTCTTTTTCCATCAGAATGTATAGTAACTTGAGGAACAGTATGTTCTTGGTCTAAAAATAGTGTATGTCAACGATACTGGTGGAAGAAGGTTGTTTTGGTTGTGTGTGTGTGTGTGTGTGTGTGTGTGTGTGTGTGTATGCATTTATTTAGAAGAGATCCTTTCCATTTAACCACCGAGAGTCCTCTTGCGAACAAGGACCTGGACACAATCTCAATTTTATCCTTAGAGCACAGGCTCACTAAAAATACAGAGTTGGAGGGCCTCTCAACCCTTTGCTGGTTTCCTTTCTGGAAGTTTGAACACTTCAATGGTGTGGCCTGTACTGGACCCATCATTACATACCTGGCACCGGGCAAAGATATTTGACAAGGTAGGTGCTCAGTAAGTGTTTCTAAAATAGATGAGTAACTAACTGTAAAGGAATGAGTAAATGAATGGATACGTTAATAAATAAATGAATGAATACAGTATTAAGAATAGAAGTTAGAATGGCTGGAAAGCAGCAAGGGCCAGATTGGGCTAAGGATGTAACTCCTAAGGAGTCAGGAAAATGAACTCCTTTGACGTCTTTCAAGAGGATACTCAGAAGGTCTGATTTAGTGACCGTGAAAAAGAAAAGTTCTATTTCTTATTCATATGGTGGATTAACTTCTCATGTTTGCCATCTCTCTTCAAAAACATTGTTTAAATGGTTGTAAAGGAATAAAAATTGTATAAAACCCAAGGATAAAGAAAATAAGAGAAGTCACTGGCCCAAAAGAGATTTCAACATTCATTCATTTCTGCAACTATGTCCGGAATGCCTTGCTATGCGCCAGGTACTCTTCTCAACGCTGACAACAAATCAGTAAGCTGAACAGACAAAAATTCCTGCCATCATGTATCCAATGTTCTAGCGGCCAGAACACATTTTCAAAAGAAGCCTGAAAGTGATGGAAGGATAGCGATTGATTTAGCAAAGTAGAGGAAGTTAAAAATGTCAACATGGGGCAGACATAAAAGGAGGTGAGACAATTTGCCACACCGAAGCCAGGATAGGTCAGGTCTTGAGGCATCAGATACTGCAGAAGACAGCTATGGAAAGCTGGAATTAAAACAGAGAGAGTTGTTGAAAGTCTGTGTTTATAGGTGATAGAGTTCCAGGTCTCCCTCTGCTACCCTCCACTTTCTGCTCCTCTCAGATAAGAGACTAAATGTTTTCTTTCTGAAAGTTGAACTTGTGAAGTTCTAGACTTTGAGACACCTAACATTGGCTGGCAGTGGCAAGATCCAGAGTGGATTAAAAAAAAAAGGATGAAGTGAAGACGTGCATACTGAGATTCCTATGTGTCTATCAATTTCTTCTTCCCAGAACACTAGGTTATGGCACCCTGAGATGACATTGGTGGATTTTTCTATTGAGAAACTGACTGACCTCATAAAAATTATTTCCAGATACTGACATTCAGTGGTCCCTCAATAAGAAGAGTCAAACAGAGCTCTCAACGAGTATGTGTTTGATGTAATCTTTTTCCTTTTTTTTTTTTGAGACGGAGTCTCGCTCTGTCACCCAGGCTGCAGTGCAGTGGCTCAATCTCAGCTCACTGCAACCTCCGCCTCTGGGGTTCAAGCAGTTATCCTACCTCAGCCTCCCGAGCAGCTGGGATTACAGGCTTGCACCACCAGGACCAGCTAATTTTCATATTTTTAGTAGAGACAGGGTTTCAACATATTGGCCAGGCTGGTCTTGAACTCCAGACCTCATGATCCACCCACCTGGGCCTCCCAAAGTGCTAGGATTACAGGCATGAGCCACCACACCCAGCCTGATTTAATCTTAAATGTGAATAAGCCACCCTGAGATGATCAGACATTTCAGAAATCCCGAGACAGTGTAGGAAAAACATTGAAAGAGCAGACATTTTTTCCTTCATTTCAACTTTGGTGAATCTGACAATTATGTGTCTTCTCGAGGAGTATCTTTGTGGCGTTCTCTGTATTTCCTGAATTTGAATGTTGGCCTGCCTTGCTAGGTTGGGGAAGTTCTCCTGGATAATATCCTGATGAGTGTTTTCCAACTTGGTTCCATTCTCCCTGTCACTTTCAGGTACACCAATCAGACGTAGATTTGGTCTTTTCACATAGTCCCATATTTCTTGGAGGCTTTGTTCATTTCTTTTTACTCTTTTTTCTCTAAACTTCTCTTATCACTTTATTTCATTCATTTGATCTTCAATCACTGATACCCTTTCTTGCACTTGATCGAATCGGCTATTGAAGCTTGTGCATGCATCACGTAGCTCTTATGCCGTGGTTTTCAGCTCTGTCAGGTCATTTAAGGTCTTCTCTACACTGTTTATTCTAGTTAGCTGTTCGTCTAATCTTTTTTCAAGGTTTTTAGTGTCCTTGTGATGGGTTTGAATGTTTCCTTTAGCTCGGAGAAGTTTGTTATTACCGACCTTCTGAAGCCTACTTCTGTCAGCTCGTCAAAGTCACTCTCCATCCAGCTTTGTTCCGTTGCTGGCGAGGAGCTGCAACCCTTTGGAGAAGAGGCACTCTGGTTTTTAGAATTTTCAGCTTTTCTGCTCTGGTTTCTCTCCATCTTTGTGATTTTATCTACCTTTTGTCTTTGATGCTGGTGACCTACAGATGGAGTTTTGCTGTGGATGTCGTTTTTGTTGGTGTTGATGCTATTCCTTTCTGTTTGTTAGTTTTCCTTCTAACGGTCAGGTCCCTCAGCTGCAGGTCTGTTGGAGTTTGCTGGAGGTCCACTCCAGACCCTGTTTGCCTGGATATCACCAGTGGAGGCTGCAGAACAGCAAATATTGCAGAACAGCAAATATTGCTGCCTGATCCTTCCTCTGGAAGCTTTGTCCCAGAGGGGCACCACCTGTATGAGTTGTCAGTTGGCCCCTACTGGGAGGTGTCTCCCAGTTAGGCTACAAGGGGGTCAGGGACCCACTTGAGGAAGCAGTCTGTCCATTCTCAGAGCTCAAACACCATGCTGGGAGCACCACTGCTCTCTTCAGAGCTGTCAGACAGGGACGTTTAAGTCTGCAGAAGTTTCTGCTGCCTTTTGTTCAGCTATACCCTGCCCTCAGAGGTGGAATCTACAGAGGCAATAGGCCTTGCTGAGCTGCAGTGGGCTCTGCCCAGTTCGAGCTTCCCTGGCCGCTTTGTTTACCTACTCAAGCCTCAGCAATGTTGGATGCCCACCCCCCCAGCCAGGCTGCTGCCTCACAGTTCGATCTTAGACTGCTGTGCTAGCAGTGAGCAAGGCTCTGTGGGCGTGGGACCTGCCGAGCCAGGTGCAGGATATAATCTCCTGGTGTGCTCTTTGCTAAGACCATTGGAAAAGTGCAGTATGTGGGCGAGAGTGTCCCAATTTTCCAGGTACAGTCTGTCACAGCTTCCTTGGCTAGGAAAGGGAAATCCTCTGACACTTCCCAGGTGAGGCAATGCCCTGCCCTGTTTTGGCTTGCCCTCTGTGGGCTGCACCCACTGTCCAACCAGTCCCAATTAGATGAACAAGATACCTCAGTTGGAAATGCAGAAATCACCCATTTTCTGTGTTGATCACACTGGGAGCTGTAGACCGGAGCTGTTTCTATTTGGCCATCTTGGAATGGAATCCCAATTTTTGTATTTTTAGTAGAGACGGGGTTTCACCATGTTGGTCAGGCTGGTCTCAAACTCCTGATCTCAGGTGATCCACCCACCCCAGCCTCCCAAAGTGCTGGGATTACAAGCATGAGCCACCATGCCTGGCCGCATTTTCAACCCAAACAATAAAATACAAAGAATAAAAGTGACTGTAATTCAGATTCCCATGGCAGCTCCATGACCATCGGTTTGCAGTCTCATTGGTGAATTAGTTAAGTGACTCTGCTTTCTACAGATTCCTCTCCTCCCAGCTTCCAGGACTCTCTCAATTCATTCTGTTTCTCCATGGAATAAGTATTCACTTTGAGGACTTCTTTCAGAATCCCTACTTATAATCACAGAAAGGTTTTCCACCTTCGTGCAACTGCTCATGGTAAAATCTTGGTTTCTAAACAATTTACTAATCTCTTTTTTTCTTTTTCTTTTAGAGACAGGGTCTCATTCTGTCACCCAAGCTGGAGTGCACTGGTGTGATAAGAGCTCGCTGCAGCCTCAGCCTCCTAAGCTCGAAAGATCCTCCAGTCTCAGCCTCTGGAGTGGCTGGAACTACAGGCATGCACCACTGCACCTGGGTAATTTCTTTATTTTCTATTTTTTTGTAGAGACAAGGTCTCCCTATATTGCCCAGGCTGGTTTTGAACTCCTGGCCTCAAAGAATCCTCCTGCCTTGGCCTCATGAAGCACTGTGATTATAGGTGTGAGCCATCATGCCCAGCCTAGATTTACTGATCTTGATATGTTCTGCCTTTTCTGACTCCCTTTTATGTTGACAAAAACAGCAGGTAGCCTGCCTGTGGTCCCGGCTACTCAGGAGACTGAGGTGGGGGATCGCTTGGGCCCAGAAGTTCTGGGCTATGGTGCGCTAGGCTGATCAAGTATCTGCACTACATTCAGCACCAGCATGGTGACCTCCCAGGAGCAGAAGACCACCAGGCTGCCTAAGGCCTGGTGAACCACCCTAAGTCACAAATGCAGCAGGTCAAAACTCTCGTGCTGATCAGTGGTGGAATCACATGTCTGAATAGCCACTGTACTCCAGCCTGGGCAACACAGCAAGACCCTATCTCCTAAAAAAAGAAAAAGAAAAAACAAACAGTAACATAGCCACACTTAGCCAAATTCTAAACTATGGTTCATGCTACCTAATCAGTCGTGTCTATTTAATGCAATAATGCCATTGCACACAACTGTCATAAGGGCAGGAAAAGAAAACACTAGAACACAAAATGAAAAGGAACAAACCTTTGACCAAACCAAGTGTTGTTTCCTGAGCTGTGTAAGTCAAAGACAGTCCTATTACAGGTCATGATTTGCAATGTTCTGCTGTCCATTGAGTGGTTGTCGGGGTAAGGTGCATGTGTCTGACTTCACCCAAATTGTTCAGAAATGGCACTTGCCTGCCATCTCTGAAAGACATAGATGAATCTTAATACAGTCCTTGTACATAGCTTTTCTATGTATTTTTTTCCAGTAGGACAAGAAACACATGGCAGACTTTATTGTCATGCTGGGTATAGTGACCCAGTGAAGATAAAGCTCCCCTAAGGAAATTGATAGCATGTCTACTTTATCAAAGTTTGCATTTCTTTCAAAGGGTAGCATCTGGCCAGGAAATATAATGTCCCCTCTTCTAGGAAATAAAGTGAAATTGTAATAAATGCAATGTTTATCATCGACACGTCTACATTCCTGAAATTCTTGGAGTTCACTTTTCTCATGGGTGAAATCAGGATTGGCGTGTTATCTGTGCATAGGCTTTGATGTAAAGATGACGACACTCCCTAGCCACATTCCCTAGACGATTTCAGCTGCCCCCTAATAAGACGTTCTGCCTGTTACTCTTCAGAATTATGGGATGAAGAGGGCTCCATAAACCATCTCACCAAAAGAGAATCAGAACCACCCACTCTTCCAGGAGCTGAAGGGAGCTTTTAAGCAGATCACAGATGACCAAGTGTCCTAGTAATGTCAGAGTTTCTGGGGAAAAAAACGCTAATAAAGAACAAAAGTGCTCCCTGCATTTCTGATGCAACAGATAATTCTTGCTGAAGCAAAGCAAAACAAACAAACTTTTTTTTGCTTCTCATTAATATAAATTTTGCTTAACAATATTCAGCTCCAGAGAAGATATGACACATGTCATTTTGCAATAAGCAACCTGCTAGGGTGTTTTTTATGAAAAAATATCCAGGGATCTATCAAATGATGGGCAACCCACTCTTTTACCCCAAAGCCAAAGTTCATTTGTTCATGGAATATTTATAAAATCCCACCTGAGCATCTGACTTCCAGGGTAGACTTAGGAGTGACAATGAATGGAATCAGAATAGCTCCTCTCTCAGCAGAGAGGATCAGTGTCAGTCGTGGCTATTAAAAAGTTCAATAAAGTGTCACAGACAACAAGCTTAATGTATCCTGGGTTGAAACAGACACAGGTTAGAAAGTGAAAGGAATTCTACCTAGGGTGATCGGAAGAGAATCATAGAAAAAGGTCAATGTTCTCCCGTTTTCTAATAAAGCAGTCGGCCTGTCTACAAGAAAATTGAGTGAAGCAGATTTTGTTTAAGATTTGAGATAAAGTCAGCACTGCCTCCATCTGTTTCAGGTTGGGTGGAGAGGGTCATTCTCTTCAACAAGATGTTGTTTTGATACGATCCAATATGTTCAATTCTTTTAAATGTCTAGACTAGACATTGAAATTAAGAATGATGCTTCGTCCAGGAGTGGTGGCTCACGCCTGGAATCTCACCACTTTGGGAGTTGAGGCAAGCAGACGGCTTGAGCCCAGGAGTTCGAGACCAGCCTGGCCAACAGGGCGAAACCCCGTCTCTACTAAAAATATAAAAATTAGCCAGGTGTGGTGGCACATGACTGTAATCCCAACTACTCAGGAGGCTGAGACAGGAGAATCACTTGAACCTGGGAGGCAGAGGTTGCAGTGAGCCGAGATAGCGCCACTGTGCTCCAGCCTGGGTGACAGAGGGAACTTCATTTCCAAAAAAAAAAAAAAATAGGAATGATGGTGCGACCCGGCGCAGTGGCTCACGCCTGTAATCCCAACACCTTGGGAGGTGGAGACAGGCAGATTGATTGAGCCTGGGAGTTTGAGACCAGCCTGGGCAACTAGTGAGACCCTGTCTCTACAAAAAATATTTTACAAAAATTATCCAGGCATGGTGGCACACACCTGTGGTCCCAGTTACTCAGGAGGCTGAGGTGGGAGGATTACTTCAGCCAAAGGGTTTGAGGCTGCAATGAGCCGTATCGTAATTCCACCACTGTTCTACAGCCCGGGCAACAGAGCAAGATCCCATCTCGAAAAAAAATTTTTTTAATTAAAAATTTAAGACAAAAAGAATGATGCCGTATTTCTTTTTCAAACCTTAAATCCAAGTAAGTGATTAGGGAGGTAATTGAGGGAGCATTGGTCAGGGAAAGAGGGAGAGAGACAGGGAAAGGCAGGAAGTCAGTAGAGGTTGTACTTATGAAGCAGCTTGCCACTGGGCTATTGAAGCTGAGTCCTGTGCAGAAACACTGAGATTCAACGACAGACCCTCAGAATTATCCAACCCAGGGACGATGAAGATGAGATATTTATCCTAGGATTCCTTTTCATCCTTCTGTCCCAGCACCTTTATTTGGTCTTCCATGCAGGGGCTGACAGCAGAGTCAATAGGACAACTTTGCCATGTGCTATGACGGCTAGTACCATGGGGCCATAAGCTGTCTGCAGACAGCATTCACCATATATACGTATTTCTGTGTTAACTTGGAGGTTTCCTTGATCATTCTTTATATTTCCTGACTGGTTGACTTGAACAAGAGGGATAAGGGGAAGCAGAAACCAGGCAATCTTGTCCAGCAATAGTTTGAAATAGGCATAGTTTACTCCCAAAAGTAGGAACTGGGGACAATATTAGATTTTTTTTTTTTTTTTTGAAACGGAGTTTTGCTCTTGTTGCCCAGGCTGGAGTGCAGTGGTGCGATCTGGGCTCACTGCAACCTCCGCCTCCCAGGTTCAAGTGATACTCTTGCCTCAGCCTTCCGAGTAGCTGGGATTACAGGCATGTGGCACCATGCTCGGCTAATTATGTATTTTTAGTAGAGACGGGGTTTCTCCATGTTGGTCAGGCTGGTCTCGAACTCCTGACCTCAGATGATCTGCCCGTCTTGGCCTCCCAAAGTGCTGGGATTACAGGCATGAGTCACTGCGCCCGGCCAAAGATTGGATTTTAAGTGCAGTTTTGGCTGGATGTGGTGGCTCATGCCTGTAATCCCAGCACTTTTGGGAGGCTGAAGTGGGTAGATCGCCTGAGGTCAGGAGTTCAAGACCAGCCCGACCAATATGGTGAAACCCTGTCTCTACTAAATACAAAAAATATTAGCCAGGCGTAGTGGCACATGCCTGTAATCCTAGCTACTCGGGAGGCTGAGGCAGGAGAATCGCTTGAACCTGGGAGGTGGAGATTGCAGTGAGCCGAGATCGTGCCGTTGCACTCCAGCCTGGGCAACAACAGCAAAACTCTACCAAAAAAAAAAAAAAGAGAGAGCAGTTTCATGCATCCATCCTAAAGGTTGGATTTATTTCCACCTTATCTAAACTTTCATGAATGCTTAGCGATTTGAATTCCATAGAGAAAAGTAGACAGCCCTAAAAGACTTCATGGGTTTTAAGAGGACACTTAGGTGCGGGGGCTCACACCTGTCATCCCAGCACTGTGGGAGGTCAAGGCAAGAGGATGGTTTGAGACAAGGAGTTTGAAACCAGTCTGGACCACACAGTGAGACTCTCCCCCTATTTCAAGTAATGATAATAACAATTAATAATAATAATAATAATAATAGAGGAGGCTGATTGTAGGCTGCAAATTTTTTAATAAAAAAAAGTCATTGTGGAGCCACATTCCTGAGGAAAGGCATTTGTAAGAAGCCTGAGAGGAGACACCCTGAGAACCGGGGGTGATGTCCCTTCAGGAAGAAAAGAACAGATCGTCAATGCTGGGACCTTGGAGGTAGTAATAGAGAATTTGGATTTTATCTGACAGTGAAGGAGAGCTGCCCCATGATTTATGATCAAGGTCCATCCACTCTGGCTTGTGTTTCAATATCAATACACTTGACCAAGTACAGCACACACTGTAAAGTGAGTGTGCAGCTGGGACCAGGAACAGGCATTCTTTCTTGAGAAACTACAGTGTGTCTCCGAAAAAAAGTCCAGTAGGTAGGCTGGGTGCAGTGGCTCATGCCTGTAATCCCAGCACTTTGGAAGGCCGAGGCAGGTGGATCACAAGGTCAGGAGATCGAGACCATCCTGGCTAACACGATGAAACCCCGTCTCTACTAAAAATCCAAAAAAATTAGCCGGGCGTGGTGATGGGCGCCTGTAGTCCCAGCTACTCGGGAAGCTGAGGCAGGAGAATGGCCTGAACCCGGGAGGCAGAGCTTGCAGTGAGCTGAGATAGCGCCTCTGCACTCCAGCCTGGGCAACAGAGCTAGACTTCGTCTTAAAAGAAAAAAAAAAAAGTAAGTGAAAACTTCAGGGATGTGCTGGGACAGGTTTGAAAACTCATGGTTTTCTCCCCTGGTCACCCAGCACTGGAAGCTCTATATGCTTGAGGTACTTCCAGATGTTTCTGACCACATGATAAGTAGAATTATCTTTTCACACCATTGATTGTTACTTCTAGCTGGGATATAATTGGTGTGCCACTTACCTGCACTTTTTTCATGATGACGCCAATGTTATTATCTTATAAATAAGTATGGATCTTAATTGATAAACTTTCTGCTAATTCTATATTACCCTTCCCTTCTACGTCCATCAGGTTTCTGTGTTGTCTTCTAGGAAACCCACGAAAGATTGTAAAGTCAATAAGATTTAAACATCTTTCAAATTCCCAATGGCCAGACAGAAATATTTGTTTGCAAACATTTCCCCAAAGAGGTGCACAGATAAATCTTTTAAGATGAAGCCATGCGAAAATATAAAGGAAGGGCTGGGCACGGTGGCTCAGGCCTGTCATCCCAGCACTTTGAGAGGCCAAGGTGGGCGCATCACTTGAGGTCAGGAGCTTGAGACCAGCCTGGCCAACATGGTGAAACCCCATCTCTACTAAAAATACAAAAATTAGCCGGGTGTGGTGGCACATGCCTGTAATCCCATCTACTTGGGAGGGTGAAGCAGGAGAATTGCTTGAACCCAGGAGGCGGCGGTTGCAGTGAGCTGAGATTGCACCACTGCACTCCAGCCTGGGAAACAGAGTGAGACTCTGTCTCAAAAAAGAAAAAAATATAAAGGAAGACTGGTATCTGTTTGTCTGTTGAGTGTTGGACAATGCGGGGATGGGGAGGACAGGATTGTCTCTGCTCTTAACTTTCTTTTTAAATTAAAGTTTTTTTGGAGATGAGGTCTTGCTCTGTTGCCCAGGCTGGAGTGCAGTTGTGCAATCGTGGTTCACTGCAGCCTTGGCTTCCTGGGCTGAAGCGATCCTCCCAGCTTAGCCTCCTGAGTTCCTGGGACCGCAGGTGTGCTCCACCATACCCACTTAGTTTTTTATTTTTTGTAAGGTTGGGGTCATGCTGTGTTGCCCCACTTGTCTTGAGCCCCTGGGCTCTAGTGATCCTTTTCCCTTGGCCTCCCAAAATGCTGGGATTACAGGCATGAGCCACTGTGCCTGGCCCTGGCTCTTAACTTTTGGGGTAACTGAAGTGATGCCCACCGTAGGTTTTGAGACTTAGGAGAAGACTATTTTTTTCTCTATGGAGAAGAAATTTATAGAACATAAAACTCAACATTTTGTTATTTTTATTATTTATTTATTTTTGAGACAGAGTCTCACTCTGTTGTCCAGACTGGAGTGCAGTGGTGCAATCTCAGCTCACTGCAACCTCTGCCTCCTGGGTTCAAGCAATTCTCCTGCCTCAGCTTCCCAAGTACCTGGAATTACAGGCGCCCACCACCATGTCCGGCTAGTTTTTGTATTTTCAGTAGAGACGGGGTTTCACCACGTTGGTCAAGCTGGTCTCGAACTCCTGACCTCAGGTAATCCACCCACCTTGGACTCCCAAAGTGCTGGGATGACAGGCGAGAGCCGCTGCACCTGGCGAAATTCACCATTTTCAAGTGTACAGCTCAGTGAGATTTAGTATGTTCACAACCACGTCTCTATCTAGTTCCAGAACATTTTCATCCTTCCAAAACGGGACCCTGTCCCCACTAGCAGTCACTTCCCATTCCGCCTCCCCAGCCTCTAATGACCATGTATTTTCTGTCTTTGTGGATTTGCCTATTTGGGACACTTTATATAAATGGCATCATATAGCACGTGGTCTTTTGTGTCTGACTTGTTTCGCTGAGTGTGGTGTTATTCAGGTGCACCCACACTGTAACCTGTATCCGAGCCGCATTCCTCTCTAGGGTTGCATCATGTTCCCTTGTGTGGATGGACCACGTTGTGTTTTTCTTCATGCACTGATGGTCATTTGGGTTGATTCCACTTGAGATGTTTTTTAACCTACGACTCAGGACACCTGGACTAGATTATTATTCATGATTTCTTCCACATCTGCGATCTTAGATTTAAATAAATAGCAGTGTGCCATTTGGGTCACAGATGTTAGTTCTGTGTGAAACAGATCTATAGATAGGAAGAAGAAGTTTAACGAAGAGAAGATACAGACGGGCTGTGAAAAGTACCTGGGAAGAAATTGAAACTGCAACAGGGAAATGATGATAAAGTTTTTGGTGTGCAATGGATTATAAAAGGCGCTATACAACGGAGAGAATGTGTCTTTATTGTGTTCAGAGGATGAGAAGGTACGCAGGTGTGAGTCTGGCCTTGAATCTTCAACCCACTACTTCATCATTATTTTATTAAAACAAAACTTCAATGCATTTCAAATCATTGTCTTTTCCACATTAGGTAAAATTACATGCTATTTTTCATTTGAAGTATTTTTGGTTTTTGGTGGAGTAATGCTCTTATGGGTCTTCCTAATTTTATTTATTTATTTATTTATTTATTTGAGACAGGGTCTCTCTGTGTCACCCAGGCTGGAGTGCAGTGGCATGGTCTCAAGTAGCTGGGATGAAAAGCACACACCACCATGTCCAGCTAATTTTTTATTTTTATTTTTACTTTTTGAGATAGAGTCTCACTCTGTTGCCCAGGCTGGAGTGCAGTGCTGCAATCTTGGCTCACTGCAACCTCCACTTCTTGGGGTCAAGAGATTCTCCTCCTTCAGCCACCTGAGTAGCTGGGATTATAGGCGTGTACCACCAAGTTAGGCTAATTTTTGCATTTTTCATAGAGACAGGGTTTTACCATGTTAGCCAGGTTGGTCTCGAAATCCTGGCTTCAAGTGATCTGCCCACCTCGGCCTCCCAAAGTGCTGGGATTACAGGCATAAGCCACTGTGCCTGGCCAAGTTTTTAAAAATTTAAGTTAAATTAAAATTATTTAATTTTTAATTTTTTACATGTTTATTTTAGACTCAGGGGTACATGTGCAGGTTTCTGACCTGGGTATATTGCATGATGCTGAGGTTTGGGCTCCTAATGGACCTGTCACCCAGGTAGTGAGCCTAGTACCTGATAAGTACCTTTCCAGCCCTTGTCCCCCTTCCTTCCTCTCCCCTCTAGCAGTCCCCAGAGTCTATTGTTCCCATCTTTATGTCCATGGGTACTCAATGTTTAGCTCCCACTTGTAAATGAGAAGATGTGCTATTTGACTTTCTGTTCCCGCCTTAATTTCCTTAGGATGATGGCCTCCAGCTCCATCCATGTTACTGCAAAGGACATGATTTTGTTCTTTTTATGGCTGTGTAGTATTCCTTGGTGTAGAGGTACCATATTTTCTTTATCCAGTCTGCCGTGGATGGGCACCTGGATTGATTCCATGTCTTTGCTATTGTGAATAGTGCTGTGATGAACATATGTGTCCGTGTGTGTTTTTGGTAGAATGATTTATTTTCCTTTGGGTAGAAACTATTTTTTTAACAACTTTATTGAGATACAGCTTACATATGATATCATTTACCCACTTAATGCATGCAATTCAGTGTTTCGTAGTATATTCAGAGTTGTGCAACCATCACCACTATCAGTTTTAGAGCATTTGATTTCTTTTTTTTTTTTTTTTTTTTTTGAGACAGAGTCTCGCTCTGTTGCCAGGCTGGACCGCAGTGGCGTGATATCAGCTCACTGCAGTCTCTGCCTCCAGGGTTCCAGCGATTCTCCTGCCTCAGTCTCCTGGGTAGCTGAGATTAAGGCACGCGTCACCACACCCAGCTAATTTTTGTATTTTTAGTAGAGACAGGATTTCACCATGTTGCCCAGGCTGGTCTCGAACTCCTGACCTCAGGTGATCACCTGCCTAGGCCTCCCGAAGTGCTGGGATTACAGGCGTGAGCCACCGCTCCCGGCCGAGCATTTGATTTCTTTGGTAAGACACTTTGTACCCTTTAGCTATAACCACCTTAACACCCCCTGCCCCCATCCCTAAGCAACCACAAATCTACTTTCCATCTTTATAGACTTCCTTGTTTTGAATTATCCTTTACATGGGATCATACAGAACGCAGCGTTTTATGACTGGCTTCCATCACTTAGCAAATTGCCTTCAAGGTTCACTCATGTGGTGGCCTGTGTCAGAGCTTCAGTCCTTTTTAGGGCTGAAGAATATTCCGTGATATGGATGGACCACATTTAGTTTACACATTCATTTGCTGACAGGCCATTTGAGGTTCTTACCACCTTTAGGCTACCATGAATACTGCTGCTGTGAATGTGTGTTTGAGAGTTTACGTGAGCACACGTGAGCACATGTTTTCATTTCTCTTGGAGATATACTTTGGAGTGGAAACCCACCATGTTTTAGCTGTGAAATATTAGACTTGTCTTAATGTCTCCAAACTTTTGTTTCCACGTTTATAAAATACAGTAGTACTTTCCTGGTAGGATTTGGGTGGCAATTATATGATTGTAGTTTGCAAAGAACTTAAGAAGTGGATGGCACATCATGAGTGCTTCAACAATCACAGCTATGGCTATTATTTGTAAAAATAAATTTGCAGAAAGGGAAAGCCTGTATAGTGAAGGGGCTAGATAAATGTTTGAAAGCACAGAAGAGTTTACCATGGATTCACATTCCTTTGTTGAGGGTTGAATCATATGCCCAACTAACATATGTTGAAAGCTGAACCCCCAGTACCTGTGAATGGGACCTTATTTGGAAATCCGGTCTTCACAGATGTACTGAAGGATGTGTGTGAAGTAAGTGATGCAGATGTAGGTTAAGGATCTCAAGATGAGCTCATCCTGGATTAGGGTGGGCCCTGAGTCCCCTGACAAGTATCCTTTTAAGAGACAGAAGAGGAGACAGGCACAGAGAAGGAGGCCACATGAGAAGGCAGGGACTGGAATGACGAGGCAGCAAGCCCAGGGACACCGGGAGCCCCCAGGAGCTGGAGAGGCAGGAAGGATCCTCCACTTGAGGATCCTAACCGCTTTAAATTCACAGAACCTGTGAATGGGATCTGATTTGGAAATAGAGTCTTTACAGATACTATTCGTTAAGGATTCCAAAAGGAGCTTATCCTGGGTTAGGGAGAGTCCTGCATCCAATGACAGGTGTCCTTCTAACAGATGAAAGAGACACAGACACAGAGGAGAAGGCCACGTACAGATGGAGGCAGAGACTGGAGCGATGCGGTCATAAGCCCAGGGATGCCTGGAGCCCCCAGGAGCTGGGAGAGGCAGGAAGGAACCTCCCCTGGAGCCTCCCCCAGAGCCTCCCCCGGAGCCTCCCCCAGAGCCTCCCCTAGAGCCTCCCCTAGACCCTCCCCTAGAGCCTCCCCCAGACCCTCCCCTAGAGCTTCCCCCAGAGACTGCCCCAGAGCCTCCCCTAGAGCCTCCCCCAGACCCTCCCCTAGAGCTTCCCCCAGAGACTCCCCTAGAGCCTCCCCTAGAGCTTCCCCCAGAGACTCCCCTAGAGCTTCCCCCAGAGACTCCCCTAGAGCCTCCCCTAGAGCCTTCGGAGGGAGCGCAGCCCCGACATTCCTTGATTTCAGACTCCTGGCCTCCAGGACCAGGAGACGATCAATTCCGGTTGTTTTAAGCTACTCAGGTTGTGGTACTGTATTACGGCAGCCTCAGGAAAGTCACTTGGGGTAAACACATTTGACACCCAAGAAGTGCTTCCTGCTGGGCGCAGTGGCTCACACCCATAATTCCAGCACTTTGGGAAGCTGAAGTGGGAGCATTTCTTTAGCCCAGGAGTTTGAGACCATCCTGGGCAACAGAGTGAGACCCCGTCTCTACAAAAAATAAAAAAATTAGCTGGGGTTGGGCGCAGTGGCTTACGCCTGTAATCCCAGCACTTTGGGAGACCGAAGTGGGCAGATCACCTGAGGTCAGGAGTTCGAGACCAGCCTGGACAACATGGTGAAACCCCATCTCTACTAAAAATACTAAAAGTAGCGGGGTGTGGTGGTACACGCCTGTAATCCCAGCTACTCAGAAGGCTGAAGTGGGAGAATCGCTTCAACCCAGGAGGTGAAGGTTGCAGTGAGTCGAGATCGCGCCACTGCACTCCACATTCCAGCCTGGGCGACAGAAGGAGACTCTGTCTCAAGTAAATAAATAAATAAATAAATAATAAGAAAAATTATCTGGGGCTGGGTGCAGTGTCTCACACCTGTAATCCCAGCACTTTGGGAGGCCGAGGTGGATGGATCACTTGAGGCCAGCCTGGCCTGGAGTTCGAGACCAGCCTGGCCAATATGGCGAAACCCCGTCTCTACTAATAATACAAAAACTAGCTGGGTGTGGTAGTGCACACCTGTAATGCGAGCTACTTGGGAGACTGAGGCAGGAGAATCTCTTGAGCCCCGGAGGCGGAGGTTGCAATGAGCCAAGATTGCACCACTGCACTCCAGCCTGGGCAACAAGAGCAAAACTCCGTCTTAAAAAAAATAAAAATAAAAAAAAAGATAAAAGGTCTGGCCCAGATAGAATTCATGGAGTGTTTCCTTCCGTCCTCCTTTACAAAAAGAACATCAGAACAGTAGCAAGATGACACCAATGTTTCCTGTCCTCTGGGGTACCCCATTGGAGCTCTGACTTAGTTCATTTGGACTGCTATGACAAAATACCATACAGTGAATGGCTTTTAACCCATTTCCCGTTTAGAAAAAAAAAGGTACAGCTTGCTGCCTGCACTCATTTAATTTTACATAAACACGCTCGCTCTTTGAGGCTGAAGGAAATCTAATTGATTTTCAATGTGAAAATAAAATACAAAAATTGTTCTTGGAGTTATTTCTAAACAGAACTTGTGTCTAATCCTAATGTAAATCATATACATTTCTGTTGCATTGGGATTAGAGACAAGAGTATTCTCGGGGCAAATGGGAAAGGGGTTAAACAAAAGACATTTACTGCTCACAGCTCTGGAGTCCAGGATCAAGGTGTGGCAGGTTCATTGTCTGGTGAGGGCTTCCTGGTTCATAGACTTGGCACCTTCTCGCCGTGTCCTCACATGGTGGAAAGGGTGAGAGAGCTCTCTGAGGTCCCTTTTATAAGGGCACTAGTGCCATTCATGAGGCTCCTGACTTCATCACGTTCCAAAGGCCTCACCTCCTAACACCATCACCTGGGGGGTTCAATTTTGATTTGGGGGTAACATAAATCCTGTCTGTAGCAAGCTCTATCAATGCAAGTCATTGTTTGACTACAGATTTCATCAAAATCACTTTGCCCCAATGTTGTACAACTAAGGTAATATTCTTCTTCTCAAAAAAGCATTTTTTTTTTTTTTTGGTCTCCCTAAAATGGTAACTACTGGTCTGAAAATACTCTTGGTCGACTCATGGATCATGAGTTTTGGGAAGTGGGCAAGCTACAAAATACAAATCACTAAGTACCAGAAGCAAAGCCTGAACTTTATCATTTTTAGCTGCCTTTTCACATGGGAGACTGTTGTACATCATTTGCAGGCATGAGTTTTGCATGAAACTGTGAACCCAACTGCCTACTTAAAAGTAAGATTTGTTAAAGGATACAAAGTTACAGGTAGAGAGTGGGAATAAGTTCTAGTGTTCTATAGCACTGTAGGATGACTCTAGGCAACAATAATATACAGTTTCAAGTAGCCGAGAGGATATTAAATGTTGCCAACACAAAGAAATGGTACAGGTGTGAGATGATGAATATGCCAATTACCCTGCTGTGACCACTATACATTATATATATTGAAATATCACTGTGTATACCAGGAATATGGACAGTTATTGTATGTCAATGGAAACAACAGAATTCTTAAAAAAGGATTTGGCAGGATGGATTTTTATTTATTTATTTATTGAGATGGAGTCTCACTCTGTCACCAAGGCTGGAGTGCAGTGGCACCATCTCGGCTCACTGCAACCTCCACCTCCCAGGTTCAAGCAATTCTCCTGCCTCAGCCTCCCAAGTAGCTGGGATTACAGGCACGTGCCACCACACCTGGCTGATTTTTGTATTTTTAGTAGAGATGGGGTTTCACCATGTTGGCCAGACTGGTCTCAAACCCCTGACCTCAGATGATCCACCCACCTCGGCCTCCCAAAGTGCCGGGATTACAGGTGTGAGCCACCATGCCCGGCCTCTTTTTATATTTTTAAAAATTGACAAAAATTGCATATATTTATGATGTGCAATATGATGTTTTGAAATACGTGCACATTGCAGAGTGGCTAAATTGAACTAATTAACATGTATCACCTTATATATTTATCTTTTATGTGTGTGATGAGAATATTTAAAATCTGCTCTCAGTGATTTTCAAGTATGCAATACATTGTTGTGAACTATAGTCCCCATGTTATACAATGGATCCCTTGAACTTATTCCTCCTAACTCAAATTTTATTTGTCTTTGAAATAAAAGTGTTGGTTGGGTGCGGTGGCTCATGCCTGTAATCCCAACACTTTGGGAGGCTGAGGCAGGCGGATCACCTGAGGTCAGGGGTTCGAGACCAGCCAACATGGTGAAACCCCATCTCTACTAAAAATACAAAAATTAGCCAGGCGCGATGGCATGTGCCTTAATCCCAGCTACTTGAGAGGCTTAGGCAGGAGAATCGCTTGGACCTGGGAGGTGGAGGTTACAGTGAGCCAAGATCACGCCACTGCACTCCAGCCTGGACGACAGAGTGAGACTCCATCTCAAAAAAAAAAAAAAAAAAAAAGAAAAGAAAAAAAAAAGTGTCTCCCGTGTTAAACATGGATCAGGTTTCCTTGGCTTTTTTCCTAACGTAATTCTAATTGTCTTTTTTCTGCAAAAAGCAGAGAAAGAAAATGAGGCTGAGTGCGGTAGCTCATGCCTGTAATCCCAGGACTTTGAGAAGCTGATGCAGGAGGAGCGCTTGAGCCTAGGAGTTTGATACCAGCCTAGGCAACACAGCGAGACTCCGTGTCTACAAAAAATAAAAAATTAGCTGAGTGTGTTTGCACACACCTATAGTCTCAGATACTTGGGAGGCTGAGGTGAGGCAACTGCTTGAGCCCAGGAGTTTGAGACCAGACTGGGTAACACATTGAAACCCCATGTCTACGAAAATTTTAAAAAATAGCTGCATATGGTGGCACACGCCTGTAGTCTCAGCTACTCAGGAGGCTGAGGAGTTCAGGACCAGCCTGGGCAACATTGTGAGACCCCCATCTCTACAAAATATTAAAAATTAGCTGAGCGTGGTGGCACGCACCTGTAGCCCCAGCTATTAGAGAGGCTGAGGCAGGTGAATTGCTTGAGCTCAGGAGTTTGAGGCTGCAGTGAGCTGCGATTGCACCACTGCACCCCAACCTGGATGACAGAGCCAGACCCTGTCTCTGTCTCTCCCTTTTTTTTTTCTTACACCAACTTCGGTACATTCTCAAACCTTTTAATCGTTCACCCTTGAAGTACTGGTTTGTCATGTTCTGAAGCTCCCTGGAATGGGATGGGTTTCTGATCACCCTTGGGCTGTATTGGGCTGGCATCATGTAAATATCCGGGCATTTAGATTGGTTCCTGATAGGGAAACTTCATGTTTATTTCACATGTAGGCTAATTGTTTGGTCTGCCTGCGAGTCCTGAGGAATTATTAAGGAAAACCACACGTTTCTGCTTTCTCTTCCTGAGGAATTATTAAGGAAAACCACACCTGTTTCTGCTTTCTCATCCTGAGGCATTATTAAGGAAAACCACACCTGTTTCTGCTTTCTCATCCTGAGGCATTATTAAGGAAAACCACACCTGTTTCTGCTTTCTCATCCTGAGGCATTATTAAGGAAAACCACACCTGTTTCTGCTTTCTCATCCTGAGGCATTATTAAGGAAAACCACACCTGTTTCTGCTTTCTCACTCGCAGTGAGAGAGTTCCTGGGAGAGATACAGTACCCGGAGGGTTCATTATCAGCCCCAGCCGCTGATGCGCTATCAGCCTGCGGAGGAGGGAGCCCTGGGGCTTCACTAACCACAGGCTCGAGCTGCCACGCACCAGCTCCAGTGAGATCGGGGTTTTCGTTTTCATCCAACACTCAACCGAGTTTCTGATGAAAGGGCTTCTTCCAGTCACCAGAGAAAGTAAGTTTGTATGTTTTTCCTCCAGAGCATTGCTGCGTGGTTCACAAATAGGGCTGCTTATGACAAAATATTAACTTTGGCAGTTTTGGAGAAAAAGGACAAATAATGCAATCCTGGGAGAGGTGTGCAGCACATGGGCTGCGATGGGTCACAGGGACAGGTGCCTGGAAACCAGGGGTCAAAGATGAGCCTCTGAAATGGCTCTCTTTCTAGTCTGCATGCCCTTCACTGCTCTTCCTTTATAAAGATAACAAGTCTCTATACGTCATTTTAGAAATTGTGGCAAACACTGTGTGTCGTTTTAGAAATTGTGGCAAACGCTGTGTGTCGTTTTAGAAATTGTGGCAAACGCTGTGTGTCGTTTTAGAAATTGTGGCTCACGCCTGTAATCTCAACACTTTGGGAGGCTAAGGTGGGAAGATTGTTTGAGCCCAGGAGTTCAAGACCTGCCTGGCCCACATAGAAAGACACCATCTCAAAAAAAAATTGTGTGGCAAAGTATACATAAGACAAAACTGACCATTTTAGCTATTTGCAAGTGTACAGTTGAGTGGCATTAAGTGCACTCATATTGTGCATCTGTCACCACCATCCACCTCTGGAAATTCTTCATCTTCCCACCTGAAACTCTGTCCCCGTTAAACATTAACTCCCCATTCTCTACTCCCCCAGCCCCTAGTAACCACCATTCTACTTTCTGACTCCATGAATTTGCCTACTCTAGAGGTACTGATATACGTGAAATCATACAATATATGTCCTTTAGAGAGTATTTCTTTTCTTAAAAAAATGTCAACTTTTATTATAGATTCAGGGGGCACATGTGTGGGTTTGTTACATGGATATAATGCGTGATGCTGAGGTTTGGTGTATGAACGATTCTGAAGCAGGTTGTTCATCTAGGGTGATACCTGAGGTTTGTTGTCTCCAGCTGAGGAAATCAAGGATGTGGACGTACAAGAAGTGAGGTTAAGGGCGGAGGTTTAATAGGTGAAGGAACAAGAAGAGCTCTCTCCTGCAGAGAGGAGGTTCCGAGTGGGTTTTCTGGTCTGCAACAAAATGCAATGGGTTTTATAGATGAGCTTGATGAGGTGGTGTCTGATTTACATAGGGTGCAAGAGATTGGTTGGACCAGGTGTGTCATTTGCATAGGGCACAAAAAAACTGGTTAGGGCTAGGCATGCCATTTTGCATAGGGCACCAAAACCTGGCCACCTTCACCCTAATCTTTTATTATGCAGATGGATTCTCTACCTGGTTGGCACTATGTTGCCTGTTCCTTTAAGGTACATGCGGTGACAAAAGGGAAGATGGAGCCCCCATGTTGAACGTGCCTGGCTCCCAGGTAGCCCTTTTCTATTGGCACAGCTGCCGGTATTCACCTGTGCAAGCTTCCAGCTTGCTTATCTATGTCTGCAGCATGGTTTTTCAGGCTGCTCTTTGTTAGAAATGATTTTGGAGCTGCTTTTTGTTAAAAGAGAAATTCCGCCAAGGACTCTTACCCTCACTATCTGCCTGAATAATTTCTTTCTAGCTCCTGTATGAATCCCATCATTCAGGTAGTGAGCATAGTACCCAAGAGGCACTTTTCCAGCCCTGTCCCCTTCCTTCCTCTCCCCTCTAGTAGTCCCCAGTGTCTATGGTTCCCATCTTTATGTCCATGAGTACCCAATGTTTACTTCCCACTTTATAAGTGAGAATATGCCCCATATTTGGTTCCTGAATTAATTTGCTTAGAATAATGGCCTCCAGCTGCATCTTTGTTGCTACAAAGGACATGATTTTATTCTTCTTATGGCCGTGTAGTATTCCATGGTGTATATGTACCACATTTTCCTTATCCACTCCACATGGATGGGCACCGGGGTTGATTCCGTGTCTTTGCTATTGTGAATAGAGCTGCAATGAACATGTGCGTGCAGGTGTCTTTATGTTAGAAGAATGTATTTGTCCTTGGGTATATAAACAGTAATGGGATTGCTGGGTTGAATGGTAGTTCTGAGTTCCTTGAGAACTCTCCAAACTGCTTTTCACTGCAGCAGAGTTAATTTACATCTGTCAGGCCTCTGAGCCCAAGCTAAGCCATCATATCCCCTGTGACCTGCACTTATACATCCAGATGGCCTGAAGTAACTGAAGAATCACACAAGAAGTGAAAATGTTCCTGCCTTAACTGATGACATTACCTTGTGAAATTCCTTCTCCTGGCTCATCCTGGCTCAAAAGATCCCCCACTGAGCACCTTGTGACCCCCACCCCTGCCAGCCAGAGAACAACCCCCTTTGACTGTGATTTTCCACTACCTACCCAAATCCTATAAAACAGCCCCACCCCTGTCTCCCTTCGCTGACTCTTTTCAGACTCAGCCTGCCTGCACCCAGGTGATTAAAAAGCTTTACTGCTCACACAAAGCCTGTTTGGTGGTCTCCTCACACAGACGTGTGTGAAAACATTCCCATCAGGAGTGTATTTCTGTGTTTAGCATCCATGCTTTGAGTTTGCCAGATGTTGGATTTGATTCTACCCTGGGAGTAGTGGCGCAGGTATCGGATTCTTCCACTTTCAAGTTGTTCATTGGAGCTGGAGTTTTACACTAGGCAGTGATGACTGAGGACCCCCAGATGAATCTTGGAATTTGATCTCAGAATGTGGCAGAGGCTACATTCCCATGACCCAGCAGGAAGAACATGCCTCCTGCATCCCACGGCTGAGGAGGAAGTGGCTTTTACAGATAGTTACAGGCACCAATGGTTCTACTTCCCTGAAAAGCTGTGTATTTTTTCCATGTGGTTCTGAAGTATAGTTGCTGGAGGATTTGCGTAGACCGAAATGTAGGCTTGGTGCAAACATAATTGCAGTTTTTGCCATTAAAAGTAATGGCCAGACTGGCCGCAGTGGCTCATGCCTGTAATCTCAGAGATTTGGGAAGCCAAGGTGGGCGGATCACTTGGGGTCAGGAGTTCGAGACCAGCCTGGTCAACATGGTGAAACCTCATCTGTACTAAAAATACAAAAAAATAGCTGGGCACGGTGGTGCGTGCCTGTGGTGCCAGCTACTTGGGGGGCTGAGGCATGAGAATCGCTTGAGCCCAGGAGGCAGAGGCTGCAGTGAGCCGAAATTATGGCACTGCACTCCAGCCTGGGCAACAGAGCGGGACTCCATTTTACACACACACACACACACACACACACACAACCGCAATCACTTTTGCACCAACCTAGTATAATTGGGGAATTCCTGGTTACTTTTTTATTCCACGAAAAAGCCTGTTCCCACTGGGGCAATGTGCCAGAGGAACGGTAGGTTAGAACTGTAAAGCTTCAAGAAGACCCCCTATATCCTGTGAGTGTCCTTGGTATTCATTCTGCAGGCCATTATCAGTCTTGAGTGGGCTGCTACAACATTCTATGGAATGAGAGAGCATTGCTGTGTCAGGAAGTACATACTATTTTTTTCTGCCTCTTTCTCTACCTTAAAAGGATATGCTCAGAATGAGTTGAAATATGGCCATTTCTTTCCCCTGAAATCGAGAGCCAGTTGTTGACTTGGAATCATTCAATGTCTCCATTTGTTTTGGGTTAGATTGTTTGAATGGAGGATTCTACTACCAAACACTCATAAGATGGCTTTGAGCAGAAACAAGGCTGATCAGCCGGTATGTACACAATTCTTGGCTTTACAATATTTCTTGGGACATTCTTGGGCTTAAAATATGGCCACACCTCTGCAGTGGTAGGTCAAACAGCCTCTGTCCCAGACCTAAGCTCTCTGGATGCCACACCCCAGACTGGGACTCCCAATCTCATGGTTCACGCTGGCAATGCCTGACCCAGGACATTATCTTGCCATTGAGACCAGGGTCCTTCTCCTTGGACAATTCCTGTAACTGTTATTGAGTATTTTGAACAGCATTGAATATTTTGTTGAATATTGAATATTTATTGAATATATTGAATATCTTGAATAACAGTCCAAGCAGAAATAAGTATCGGGACAATTTGTTCTCGTTGACAGTCTCAGGTTTCGGTTCTGGCCATGAGTCTTGGGTGGTTCATTATTGCGAAGACTCCACAAAGTAAGATGGGTGTATGGTGAAGAATAATCAAAGGTAAATAAAGGCACCATCTCGAAGTGGACTTGCCATGTTGCATGGAAGCATGAATGTGTTGACTCTTTTGTTGTTGAAAATGGTTCTAGGCTGGGCACAGTGGCTCACACCTATGATCCCAGCACTTTGGGAGGCCGAATGTGTTGACTCTTTTGTTGTTGAAAATGGTTCTAGGCTGGGCACAGTGGCTCACGCCTATAATCCCAGCACTTTGGGAGGCCGAGGTGGGTGGATCACCTAAGGTCAGGAGTTTGAGACCAGCCTGGCCAACATGGCAAAACTGCATCTCTACTAAAAATACAAAAATTAGCTGGGCATTGTGGTGGGCGCCTGTAATCCCAGCTACTGGGGACGCTGAGGCAGGGAGAATGGCTTGAACCCGGGAGGCGGAGGTTGGGCAACAGAGCCTCGGGAGGGGAGGAGGGGAGGCGAGAGGGGGAGGGGAGAGGGGAGAGGGGAGGAGAGTTCTAGCATCCCCAAGTCTGCCCTTGAGAATGTGGTTTGAGAAGGGAGGTGGATTCTTTCAGTGGTGTTCACAGAGCAATTGAAACTTTAGATTTCTCAGAGTGAGCTAGTTTACTAAAGCCTACATATCTGAAAACATAAACACTTCTTCATCAAGGGTGCCCTTTAAGCCAGAAACAAACTCAACCACCAACCACCAAACCCACAAATGAGACAAAACCAAACCAAACCAAAAATCCAACAAATAAACAAACAAAAAACTTTCCCTGAGACAAACCACAGAACTTTATTTTGGGAAAAGAAAACATTTTTTTGTTGGTCAAACTATCAGCTCCTATGAAATACTCTTAGAGATGTTTATCCTGAGCTAGTTTTTTTGTGGGGAGGTGCTGTTTACATGCTATGTTAAAAATAACACGCAAAAATTCACGAGACATTGATGATGATGGTTATACAAATAACGAGAATAATGATATTGGCATACATCATGTGAGTGGAAAAAAAAAGTTGATGGTGGTGATGACGATACGATCGAAACTGCTTTTGCTCCGTGGAAAGCCCTTTGAGATGGGGACCTGGCTGTGCAGTTTGCGGTGTATTTGCCTAAAACGCCATCTGGCTGCTACGTAGAGGAAGAACACTGTTTGCTTTTCTGGCCTTTGTTTTCATAATTCTTCAATTTCTCTTTATGCTCCTGAAAATTCTACATAATCCCATTTCGAACATTGCATTCATTCTCTTTTTTTTTTTCTCTTAGAAAACAATAACGGTTTTCATTAAGAAGTAAGTCATAAGACTGCAAGAGAACAAATAAAACTCTTAAGAGGTCTCCCTCCCTCCCTCTCTCTCTGCAGGCTGGGGGTGGAGGATTCAAATGAAATTTTGCTTGAGAAAGTAGCCTGCTCGCTTCAGAAAATTGAATATTTTATTCAAAAAAGGTTAATTTTGCAGAATCAATTTGCCACACCTTTGCGTCATTCACACTACCTTCCCTGCCCCATTATTTAGAGAACTCTAAGAAACATAATCTATACATGGATATAAAGTTGGGAACAGTAGATACTGGGAAATACTAGAGGGTGGAGAGATGGAGGGGCCAGGGCTGAAACACTACCTGTGGGGTGCTATGCTCAGTACCTGGGTGATGGGATCATCTGTATTCCAAACCTCAGTGTCACATGATATACCCATGAAACAAACCTGTACCGGTACCACTCAAATCTAAAATAAAAGGTAAAATTATATATAAAAAAGGAATATGATCCACAGGATGTATCAGACAAAAGGTGTCTGTTATGGTGGCTAATACACTTGGGGTTCAGAAAGTCAGTGGTGGCCACACACGGTGGCTCATGCCTGTAATACTAGTGCTTTGGGAAGCTGAGGCGGGAGGATCATGTGAAGCCAGGAGATCGAGACCTCTCTGCTACAAAAAGTAAACAAACAAAAATTGGCTGGGTGTGGTTATGCACACTTGTGGTCCCAGCTACTTGGGAGACTGAGGTAGGAGGATCACCTGAGCCCAGGAGGTCAAGGCTACAGTGAGCTATGACTGCATCACCACACTCCAGCCCAGGCAACAGAGCAAGACCGTGTCTCTTAAAAAATTTTTTTAAAGAATAAAAGAAAGTTGGTGGGGATGTGAATTCTAGAACTTTCATCAAATATTTAGAACAGGTTGACATGGTACACAACCTTCTTACAAGAGCTTAGCAAGAGGACGGAGGCTCAGCATTTGAAGGAAGCTGAGTGAGACAGATTAACTAATAAACAAGTCAAGTCACCAGTTAAGAATTGGTCCAGGCATAGTTGCTCATGCCTATAATACCAGCACTTTGGGAGGCCAAGGCAGGAGGATCATGGGAGCTCAGGAGTTTAAGACCAGCCTGAGCACCATAGGAAGTCTTCATTTCTACAAATAATTAGCCCGGAATGGTGGCACAAACCTGTGGCCCCGCCTACTCGGGAGGCTGAGGCGGGAGGATCGCTTGAGCCTGGGAAGTGCAGTGGCGTGATCATAGCTCACTGCAGCCTCCACTTCCCAGGCTGAAGCGATCCTCCCTGTGTCCTCACATGGTCATCCCTCTGTGTCTGGCTGTGTCCTTTTATTTTCTTGAAGACAGGGTCTCGCTCTGGCCCAGCAAAGAGTGCAGTGGTGCGATCATAGCTCACTGCAGCCTTGACCTCCTGGGCTCAAGCGAGCCTCCTACCTCAGCCTCCTGAGTGGCTGGGACCACAGGCGTACACCACTACACCTAGCTAATATATATATGTTTTCTAGATACAGAGTCTCCTTATGTTGCCCAGGCTGGTCTCACATTCCTGGCCTCAAGCAATCCTCCCGTCTCAGTCTCCCAAGTAGTCGGTTCTACCAGCACGCACCACCATGCCCAGGTAATTTTAAAACTTTTTGTGGCTGGGTGCGGTGGCTCATGCCTGTAATCCCAGCACTTTGGGAGGCCGAGGCAGGCGGATCACTTGAGGTCAGGAGTTAAAGACCAGCCTGGCCAACATGGTGAAACCCCGTCTCTGCTATATATACAAAAATTAACCAGGCGTGGTGGAGGGCGCCTGTAGTCCCAGGTACTCCGGAGGCTGAGGCAGGAGAATCGCTTGAACCCGGGAGGCGGAGGTTGCAGTGAGCCGAGATTGTGCCACTGCACTCCAGCCTGGGTGACAGAGGGAGACTCCGTCTCAAAAAAAAAAAAAAAAAAAAAAAAAAAATCAAAAACTTTTTGTAGAGACAGTCTTGCTATGTTGCCCAGGCTGGTCTCGAACTCTTGGCCTCAATGTATCCTCTCGCCTGGGCCTCCCAAAGTGCTGGGATTACAGCACTTGGCTCCAGCTTGACCTTTGTTGGTAGAACTACTCAGAAAATATGACGATTTAGAAATTGGGTGGTGCCAAGTGAACCCCACCCAAACCTATCCCCGCACCAGTTCTCATCTACCTTTCTCGCGTGTTGGAGAACTAGCAAGGCAGGGGCTGCGGCTCGCGGGGGCTTGGCCTCCCTCACGCAGCTCAGCCTGTCAGAGCGCAAGGCACAGGGCTCTCGCGCTACGGCCGCCACCCGCCCCGAGGCCCCGGTCCCCTCCCCTCACCGCCGCACCAGGGCAGCGCGGCCAAGAGCCGGGCCTTTCGGGGGCTGGGGCGGACGTGGCCAGAGATGCCCGAGGAGAAGCAAGAGACCATGGGTATGCGGCGGTCACGGGCTTCTCCGGCCCGGGAGACGGACGTTATGGCTGGCAGCGTCTCGATACCAAATGTTTCCAGACCATATGCTTGCCGCTTCCCGCACTTGGAAAGACCAATCGTTAGGCCCGAGGATGCAAGACCCACCCACTTTGCGGTGGAGGCAGCCAATCCAGTTGCTCGTTACTTCCAGTGTCGCAGGCGCCCTTACGCAAGATCCTGTCCAATCGCTACCGGGAACGTCCTCCTAGTCCCGCCTCAGGGCCATCGCAGAGGCTGTCAATGCCGCCTGACCCCTTTACCCCATTGGCGTACTTCCTTCCGACGCCATGACATGCACAGCACCAGGCCGGGGCGGGCCAATGGCGGTGGCGGAAACGGCGGGCCATTGTGCGGGAACGTGTTATGCGGCTGACGTCCGCCGCAGCTGCCGCTGGGTCCTGGAGGCAGAAGCCGCCCTGAGAAGCGCACGATAGGCAGGGCGCAGTGGCTCACGCCTGTAATCCCAGCACTTTGGGAGGCTGAGGCGGGCGGATCACAAGGTCAGGAGATCGAGACCATCCTGGCTAACACGGTGAAACCCTGTCTCTACTAAAACTACAAAAAATTAGCCGGGCATGGTGGCGGGCGCCTATGGTCCCAGCTACTCGGGAGGTTGAGGCAGGAGAATGGCATGAACCCGGGAGGCAGAGCTTGCAGTGAGCCGAGATCGCGCCACTGCACTCCAGCCTGGGCGACACAGCAAGACTCCGTCTCCAAAAAAAAGAGAGAAGCGCACAATGGACCAAGGGCTCTTGCTGGAGAGGCGCCACCGCCGAACCCGCAGCCAGACACCCCTCAGTAGCGCCCGCATCGGGTGCCGCGGCTCTCGCCTAAGCCATGGGCGCGCCCGAGGGGCGGGCTCGCCTCCCATCGGCCCTCACAGCTCGGCTGGGCTCGGAGTCCGCTCCGCCGTTGCCTTCCCGCTGGGGCCGGGAAACGCAGCCGCGGAGCCGCGCAGCCCTCGTAGTCGGATGAGAGGCCCCACTGGCCTCAGGACGGTGGTCGGGGCGGCGGGCGGGGGCATTCGTGCAGCCTTGGGGCCTGCAGGCCCTCCCCGTCGGCAGAGCTGCGCCGCAGGCCTCGGGGTGGGCCTAGGGGCCAATAGGGGGCTCCGGGGCGGGCCTGGAGGCCTGAGGCCACCGGGGGTCCCCGGGCAGGTGCTGGGGGCTTGCGGAGCGGGGGCGCCGACCTCTATCCCACGAGAGGGGCGCCTTCGCGGTGCTGGTCGTAGTTATTCTCAGCGTCCCTATTATCCGATTTGAAATGAGAGCAGGCGGCTCTCGGGCTCCGAGCCGGAGGGGGCGGGCGAACTGGGAGCAATGTGTACATTCCATGCCTAGGACCCTGCCGCTGGGCAAATGGAGGCCCGTGTCCCTGCGGTCGCTGCCTGGGAGGGCGCACGAGGTTCCCCAGGCGAGGTGACCCACAGGAGGTTTTGTGACATTGGGCGGCCCAGGCCTGGGGGTGGTGTGTGCTAGTGGAGGAGGGCGGCCTCCTAGAGGAGCCGTCAGCCTTCCAGGGAAGGCACCTGGCCGGTCGGGGAGACTCCCGGGGGCTGCGGGGGAAGCTCCACCTCCTCGAGCGCCCCCCGGGGAGACCCAGGACGCAGGGGTAGCCCTGCGCGGAGTCCTTGGTGGCTCCAGGTGACGCTGTCATAGGACAAAGGGCCCCGGGTGCCGACCTCCTGTGGAGGGCCCTGCCCCGCTGCGGCTAAGGAGGTCGGCACCCGGGGCCCTTTGTCCTATGACAGCGTCACCTGGAACCACCAAGAACTGGAAGAGGCAGGAAGGAATCCCCCCTAGAGCCTCCAGGGGGAGTCCAGCCCTGCCCACAACTTGATCTCAGATTCCTGCTTTCCAATACTGGAAAAGAATAAACTTCTGTTACTTTCAGCAACCCAAATTGTGGTTATTTGCTTCAGCATCCATAGGAATTTAAAAACTAAGAGGTATGAATTTTATGTTGTTGCCAAAGGCTTTTTCTAGGACAAGTAGATATTTAACCTAGATAGTTGTAGCCTTTTCTCGTCTTCATTGGGATCGGAACTCAGTTGATGTCCTCCGTCGTCCTATCTCAATGTTGATTTTACTTTCTCTTTAATCCTGTTCTAAAGCAGTGACCCTTTTAGTATTGCTTAAGTAAATATCAATGTTTTTCTGGTCAGTGTGAGACCAGAAACCTTTTTACTTTGGGTCTGAGAAGGAGCAGTATTTTCCCTCCTCCTCGTCTTTTTAGAGATGGGGTCTCTCTGCTGCCCAGGCTACAGTGCAGTGGCATAATCCTAGCTCACTGCATCCTCAAACTCCTGGGCTCAAGTGATCTTCCGGCCTCAGCTTGCTGAAAAGCTGAAACCACAGGTGTGTGCCACTATGCCCTACATATATATATTTTAACTTATTTGTAGAAATGAGGTCTCACTATGTTGCCCAGGCTCGTCTCAGACCTCTGATCTCAAGTGTTCCTCCTCTTTGGCCTCCCAAAGCACTGGGATTACAGGTGTGAGCCACCATGCTTTGGCATGGTGGGGTATGCAGTAGGAGAGCAGGGGTGGTGGCAGTGTCTCCATATGTACTCTCACAAAAACTGGTGTGGGCGGATACTGGATGCCTACTTATTTAGGGGCATCTAAATTCCTGTGCTAAATTAGAAAACAGAGGCAGCTCTTGAAAGGAGTGATGGCATGAAGGAGAGATGCTTGGACCAACCAGCACACAGCCCTTATAAATAATTGATACCCTTGGTTTTAATGCCACGTCCTCTTCAACAGTTGTTGGTTGAAATGACACGTGATTCCAAGTGAGCTTTTCCAGATAAATTGTGAGTTATTTCACTTAGGATATTGACCTGCAGCTCCATTTATGTTGCTGCAAAAGATATAGTTTCATTCTTTTTTATAGATGCATAGTATTCCTTGGTGTGTGTATACCACATTTTCTTCATCCAGTGAACACTCAGGTTCATTCCATGATTTTGCTATTGTGAATTGTGCTGTAATAAAAATATAAGTGTAGGTGTCTATTCTGATAATTTCTTTCCTTTGGGTAGATAACCATTACTGGAGTTGCTGGGTCAAAGGGTAGATCTATTTTTAGTTCTCTGAGAAATCTACATACTGTTTTCTATAGAGATTGTACAATTTTACATTCTCACCAACAGTGTATAAGCAAGCGTTCCCTTCTTTGCATTCTCGCCAAGAGGTCAACGTTTTTCTACAAGACAAAAATGTAGATTGGTAGATGATAGATAGATCAATGACAGGTAGATGGAATACATAGATGATAGATAATAATAGGTAGGTAGATGATAAATGGAATAGATAGATGGAATAAATGGATAGATAGAATATAGTAATAAAATGCATCTACCTGAAAATAGAGAAGAAAAAGATTGTGGGACTTTCCACTCTATAACCCTGGGGCAAAGAAAATAGCATTAATGAAAAAGCAAAGAATGGGAAAGTAAAATTTTTTAGTCAGAACCACCCTTCCAGCAGAAAAGAATAGTGCAAGCAAAATATTAAGCATTTCATATGCATTTGTGTAGGCTATGGGAACTATTACAAAAAGGGGGATGTCGCATGTTTCAATGCTTTTTTTTCTTTTTCTCTTTTTTTTTTTTTTTGAGACAGAGTCTCACTCTGTCGCCCAGGGTGGAGTGCAGTGAAGTGATCTTGGCTCACTGCAACCTCCGCTTTCTGGGTTCAATCTCCCAAATAGCTGGGATTATAGTCTCCTGCCGCCATGCCCGGCTAATTTTTTTTTTCTTTTTAATAGAGATGGGGTTTCACCATGTTGTCCAGGCTGGTCTTGAACTCCTAACCTCAAGTGATCACCTGCCTCAACCTCCCAAAGTGCAGAGATTACAGGTGTGAGCCGCCGTGCCCGGACTCAATACATTTTTAATATACACAGAGCTTTGCCACATTTTGGAGGGTTGCCTAGTATTGGAATTTCTGGATTTTTATTTTTTATATTTGTGTTTCTCCCTTTTAGTTTGATGTAATGCAACTCGGTAGATTTTCTTATTGAAATAAAATCTCAGGCTCTCTCCATTGCATAGGCTGAAGCAGGTATGACGTAGGACACTGGCTGGATTCAGACCCTTGAAGGAGGCCGGGCGCGGTGGCTCATGCCTGTAATCCCAGCACTTTAGGAGGCTGAGGCAGGCAGATCACTTGAGGTCAGGAGTTTGAGACCAGCCTGGCCAACATGGTGAAACCCCGTCTCTACCAAAAAAACGAAAAACAAAAATTAACCGACTGTGGTGGTGCGTGCCTGTAGTCCCAGCTACTTGGAAGGCTGAGGTAGGAGAACTGCTTGAACCCAGTAGGTCGTGGTGGCAGTGAGCCAAAATCGCACCACCGCACTCCAGCCTGGGCGACAGAGTGAGACTGTCTCAAAAAACAAAAACAAAACAAAAGCAGACCCTTGAAGGGTGAGCATTTTGCCGTGTTTCATTTGGCAGCTGGCTGTTCTGCTTCCTCCTAACATCTCAAAGGACACTGGATGGCCTGAGCTCCTGGGTACCCTGGGCTGCCCAGTTAGCATTCCCTGGGTGGTGAGAAAAATGCAAATTGTCTCTGCCCTGGAGCTTAAAGACTTCTCTCTGTAGGACCTCAGGAGGTCTTTTATCAAACTCTGTATTTGCAAGGCGGGAGGATTGCTTGAGCCCAGGAGTTCGAGACTAGCCTGGGCAACCTAGTGAGACTCTGTTTCTACAAAAATCAGCCTGGCAGGGTGGCACACACCTGTAGTCCCAGTTACTAGGGAGGCTGAGGAGGTAGGATCACTTGAGTCCAGGAGTTTGAGGTTGCTGTGAGCTGTGATTGCACCAGATTGCTCCATGGGGATGAGAGGAAATAGAGGGTGAACAGATCTCCTGCTACCGCACATGCCACTTTTGAATTCCCAGCTGGTGTTTGAAGGCTGTGCAAGGTGTTGGATTGCAGGATGATGGAGACCCAGATCATTGTGAATCCATGACCGTGTGGCCGTTTGCATCGACTCAGCCTTACTGCAGATACTAACCTTCATTACCCTCTCCAGCTATGCACTGGTTTTCTGCGTACCACTTGGAATTTATGTTGGCTCTGAGTCATCCGACTCTCACATGAGAAAGAACCAAATAATGATGTGTTATTTTAAAAGAATGTGTCTGCATATGGCTTCTTATCTGCCAAGTGTTGCACCTTAGGCATTTATATTGAGAGTTTCAAGATCGTGCCACTGCACTCCAGCCTGGGTGACAGAGCGATACCTTGTCCCAAAAAAACAAAAACAAAAACAAAAACAAAAAAAAACAAGATAGGAGCAGACATTTCCAAACAGCTAAAATGTCCTCAAAGGGAGTTACTGATGTATTAGTCTGTTCTCAATGCTGCTAATAAACACATACCTAATACTGGGTAATTTATAAAGGAAAGAGGTTGAATGGATCCACAGTTCCACATGGCTGGGGAGGCCTCACAATCACGGCAGAAGGCAAAGGGGGAGCAAAGTCACGTCTTACATGGTGGTAGGCAGGAGAATATGTGCAGGGGAACTGCCCTTTATAGAACCATCTTCTGAGACTCATTCACTTATCACAAGAACAGCATGGGGAAAACCCACCCCCATAATTCAATTAGCTCCCACCAGTTCCCTTCCACCACATGTGAGGATTATTACAATTCAAGGTGAGATCTGGGTGGAGACACAGAGCCAAACCATATCAATTGATAATTAGCAGATTAAAGGGAAAAGGGCAAATCTGTTGACTAAGACGGCCTTCACGTTTCCCTCAGCTTGACTGAGTGTTACACAGTTTTCCTCCCGACCTCCTTGTCTATTTTTTAGTTTTAATTTTTTTGATACATAATTGATGCACATATGTTGGGGGTACATGTGATTACTCAATACACTCACAATTTGTAAAGATCACATCATTGTGATCAAGATATTCATCACCCTACATATTTGCCTTTTCGTTAAGCTAGAAACATTTAAATTCTTATCTTTAGCTATTTTGAAATGTACAATAGATAACTGTAAACTACAGTCACCCTGCTAATTTACTGAACAGTGGGTCTTATTTCTTTTATCAAACTCTGTATTTGCAAGGCGGGAGGATTGCTTGAGCCCAGGAGTTCGAGACCAGCCTGGGCAATCTAGTGAGACCCTGTCTCTACAAAAAATACAAAAATCGGCCTGGCATGGTGGCACGCACCTGTAGTCCCAGCTACTGGGGAGGCTGAGGTGGTAGGATCACTTGAGCTCAGGAGTTCCAGGTTACTCTGAGGTACGATTGTATCACTGTACTCCAGTCTGGGCAACAGAGCAGAATTCTGTCTCCAAAAAAACAAAAACCCCTACTTATTTGTACCCATTAATCAAACTATTTTTATGTCCCTTCCCAGCCTCTGGTAGCTACCAATCTACTCTCTATCTCCATGAGATCCAGGTTTTAAGCTCCCACATGTGAGTGAGAACATGCAGTATTTTTCTTCTGTGCCTGGCTTATTTCACTTTACATAATGACCTCCAGTTCCATCCATCAGGCCTCCTTTTTTCACGGAGGATTTATTTTAGGAAACTTGCAATTGTGAGTTCTTTCTCTACCTCTTTGAGAGGCAAATCTTCTCCCAAATTTTCTTCTAGCCTCTTCCTAGTTTTGCAACCCAGGAATGCCTTTCTCAAGACTTCAGAGCCATCCCTTTAAAATGCAATTATTGAAGGAGATGATACATCTGTGTCTCAGTTTTTGTAGAAGGGCAGATTCCTAGTTTTGAAAAATTCCAATGAGCCAACGCAGATAGCTTTACAGCATTTCCTAACCTCTTTCTGATGTCTCCAGTTCCTTCTCAGCATCTCACCCCGGCACTTAAAAACTCTCCAGCCTTTTGTTTCAACAAAGTTAAGCTCCTCTCTTCCGTATTGCAGTAGTCCTGACTGAGTCCTTCCTTGAAGGTTTAACTTGTCTGGTGCAATTTTTTCTTTGACAATGTCCAGATCAAATGATCCCATAAAAACATCGAGTGTGATTTTAGCCTGAGAAGGGGGAGGGTGAGAAGACAGATTGGGAGGCAGCTGTGTAGGCAGGAGACTTGGCCACTCCCTAAACCTCTCCCAGTCTCATCTGTAAATGGAGTGTATAGGCAGCAGTGCTTCTCCCCCAAGGCTGGGGCGATGGAATCAGTTAGACTATTGAGGGCATCTGCGTCAGGGTTAGTCCTCAGGGTATGGTGGCCAATGGGTTTCTTTTGGTTGACTGTTGACAATGCGTTTGTTGAATGGCAGCCTGCACTAGGCAACGCTGAAGCCACAGAAGACACCGTAGTGGGAAAACCAGCATGAGCCGCTGCCCCCAAGGAACCTCGAAGCCCAGGCAGAGGACCAGCCATCCCAGCCCGCAGGTAAAGTGTGTCACCTGTCAGGTGGGCTTGGGGTGAGCGGGTGGGGGAAGTGTGTGTGCAAAGGGGCTGTGAGTGTGTATGTGTGTGAGCACGAGTGTGATGGCTAGTGTGACTGCATGTGAGGGAGTGTGAACAAGCGTGCGAGGGTGTGTGTGCAAGTGCGTACGCATATGAGAATATGTGTCTGTGGATGAGTGCATTTGAAAGCCTGTGTGTGTGTGTGTGTGGTCATGAGGGCAAGTTAGTGACTGAATGCGCAGGATGTGTGAGTGTGCATGGAACACTGTGTGTGGCAAGTGTGTAGGCGTGTGAGGACAGGCAGAAGTGTGTCAGTGTTGTGATGGGAGTGTGAATGAGTGTGCAAAAAGGTGTGGAGTGAATGTGCATGGAAGTGTGTGTCAACTATGAAGGCATGTAGTGTGTCAGTGTGTGCAGTGCAAGCGTGTGTGGGAATGAGTGCTTGTGGGTGTGTCCATATCCAATGGGTATGTGTGAAAGCATGTAAAAGTGTGTGTAGTGTGATGGTGTGTGGATGTATCAGTGTGTATAAATGAGAGCATGTAAATGTGTATGTATGAGTGTTGAATGAGTGTATAAGTGAGTGTGCATATGTGAGGCTGTGCGTGTGAGTGTAACCATGAGGGTGTGAACGTGCTTAAGTGTATGTGCATGTGACAGTGCAAGTGTAGGCGTGTGATGCATGTGTGGGTGTGCCAGTGTATGAGTGTACATGGTGTGGATCTGAATGTGCACAGTGTAAAAGGCATGAGTGCAAGTGTGTGTGAGTGTATGTGAATGAGTGGCAGTGTGCATGCATGTGTGAGTGCACGCTCAGAAGCATGGATGGGTGCAAGCCTCCCCTACTAACTCCTGCTCCTTCCTGAGATCAAAAAAGTATGTGTTTTCTGTGTTTCAAAAATGTTTTAAAATTATGTACTGTATTTAATAGCTCTTATGACTACAGTGTTTTTCTCTCTGCTTAAAGCGCAGCAGGGGCTGGGCGCAGTGGCTCACACCTGTTTTCCCAGCACTTTGGGAGGCCAAGGCAAGTGGATCAGTTGAGATCAGGAGTTCAAGACCAGCCTGGACAACATGGTGAAACCCCATCTCTACTAAAAATACAAAAATTAGCCAGGCATGGTAGCGAAAAATTAGCCAGGCATGGTAGCGGGTGCCTGTAATCCCAGCTACTGGGGAGGCTGAGGTGGGAGAATCGCTTGAACTCGGGAGGCCGAGGTTGCAGTGAGCCGAGATTGCACCACTGCACTCCAGCCTGGGCGACAGAGCGAGACTCTATGCAAAAAACCCCAAAAAATCCAATGTAGCTAAAAGCAGTTTGATGATAACAGTGACAATGAAATGAGAATTGTGTCAGAAAAACCACAAACAATAATGAAATGGCTCCTATATAACCCATCCCCAAAAACCCACGTAAAGAAGAAAACAGGGCTGGGTGTAGTGGTTCATGCCTATTGATAATTCCAGCACTTTGGGAGGCCCAGAAGGGAGGATTGCTTGAGCCTGGGAAATTGAGGCCACAGTGAGCTGTATTTGCACCGCTGTACTTCAGCCTGAGAGTCAGAGTGAAACCTTGTCTCAAAAGCAGAAAGACGAAAAGGGTACCTGAGGTATTAACTCTGATCATCAGTGAGTGGAAAGATTCTGGTATTCTGGTGCTTTCCATTTTCTTTTAGCTTATCTTCATTTTTGAGTTTTCTGGAAGAGCATTTATTGCTTTTTTTTCTTTTTGAGACGGAGTCTCCCTCTGTCGCCCAGGCTGGAGTGCAGTGGTATGATCTTGGCTCACTGCAACCTCCACTTCCTGGGTTCAAGCGATTTTCCTGCCTCAGCCTCCTGAGTAGCTGGGACTACAGGTACATGCCACCATGCCCGGCTAATTTTTTGTATTTTTTTTAGTAGAGACAGAGTTTCACCTTGTTAGCCAGGAGGATGGTCTTGATCTCCTGACCTTGTGATCCACCCGCCTTGGCCTCCCAAAGTGCTGCGATTACAGACATGAGCCACCGTGTCCGGTCGCATTTATTGCTTTAAGAAAAAAAAATTTCACTCGATGGGAAAAAGCTAAAATGAGGCTGACTAGGAAAATATCATTACTAAAAACATTCTCCTTCATTCATGGACTTTTTTTTTGAGACAGAGTCTCCTTCTGTCGCATATGCTGGAGTGCAGTGGTACAATCTCAGCTCACTGCAACCTTCGCCTCCCAGGTTCAAATGAATTCTTGTGCCTCAGCCTCCTGAATAACTGGAATTAGAGGCATGTACCACCATGCCCGGCTAATTTTTGTATTAGGGTTTTGTCATGTTGGCCAGGCTGGTCTTGAACCCCTGACCTCAAGTGATACACCTGCCTCAGCCTCCCAGAGTGCTGGGATTACAAGTGTAAGCCACTGCGCCTGGCCCTTGTTTTGGCTAACTCTGAGTGAAACTCTTTCTGCCATGGGAGATTGTACCTTACCATTGTTTATTTCCAGGGTCTCCTGAGAACACAGACCAGAATTACTGAGGTAATCTTGGCACATTTTCTTAACCATTTTATGCGACTTTCAAATTCCTTATATGTAGCTGGGAAAAAAGGCTTTGCTAGATGATCTTTTTCAACCTTTGTGAAGATAAAGATTAAGAAAAAAGTTTAACCCTGAGGCAAGGAAAATACAGAAGAAAACCTAAACAAAGTTTCGGTTCTCAGCCCCTGAGCAGCCACTCAGTGGTGGGTGTTTCCTTCACTCCCCAGTGAGCACCTACTGTGTGTTCCGTATGGCGCAGGGCAGGGAGGAGCAGGCCAAGAAACAAACAAGCCTTGGGGTCGGGGCCACAGAGGGCATGGTGAGCTCTCAGGACAGGGCGGGAAGGGAAGGCAGAAAGGCCCTGGGCACAGGCTGGGCTGGGCTGTCAGCTCCAGAGGGGCGCACTGACCCTGCATCCATGGGAAGTGTGGGGCACAGGCAGTCTGGGCTGCAGCCTCAGAGCGGAGCAGAGCCCGGGGTGTAAGAGGCCGGCTGGGGCAAGTGGGCACCAGGAGAGCCCAGGCTGGCCATTATTTGTGGCTGCATTTCCATTTCCAAAAATGTATGATTTTTTCAGTTAATGGAGAAAAAGCACGGACAAAATTCAACACGCTTTCATGATTAAAAACACTCAGCAAACTAAGAATAGAGAAAACTACCTCAACATAATAAAAAGCCACATCACACTCAATGGTGAAAACTGAAAGCTTTTCCTCTAAAATTAGGAACGAGACAAGGATGTCTGCATTCATTACTTCTATACAACACAGTGCTAGAAGTTCTAACCGGCACACTTAGGCAAGAAAAAGAAATAAAAGGCATCAAAATTGAAAAGAAAGAAGTAAAATTATCTCTATTTGCAGATAGGATCTTATAAGTAGAAATGCCTAAAGAGCGTGTGTGCACACACACACGTTAGAACTAATAAATGAGGCCAGGCATGGTGGCTTGTGCCTATAATCCCAGCACTTTGGGAGGCAGAGGTGTGCAGATCACTTGAGGTCAGGAGTTCGAGACCAGCCTCACCAACATGGCAAAACCTGGCAAAACCCCATCTCTATAAAAAAATACAAAAATTAACCAGGCATGGTGGTGGGCACCTGTGGTCCCAGCTACTTGGGAGGCTGAGGCACAAGAATCACTTGAACCCTGAAGGCAGAGGTTGCAGTGAGCCAAGATTGTGCCACTGCACTCCAGCCTGGGCGACAGAGCAAGAGAGCGAGACTCTCTTTTTTCTTTTTTAAAAAAGAATTAAAAAAAAAAAAAAACTAATAAATGAAATCAGCAATGTAGTAGCATACAAGGTAAATACACAGGCCAGGTGTGGTGGCTCACACCTGTAATCCCAGCACTTTGGGAGGCCAAGGTGAATGGATCACTTGAGGTCAAGAGTTCAAGACCAGCCTGGCCAACGTGGTGAAACCCCGTTTCCGCTAAAAATATAGAAAATTACTGGTGGTACGTGACTGTAGTCCCAGCTACTCAGGAGGTTGAGGCAGGAGAATCACTTGAACCTGGGAGGTGGAGGTTGTAGTGAACTCAGACTGCGCCACTGTACTCCAGCCTGGGCGACAGAGTGAGACTGAAAAAAAAAAAAAAAAAAGTCAACACACAAAAATCAGCTGCATTTCTAAATACTAACAAACAATGAACAGTCTGAAAAGGAACTAAAGAAAATGAAAATTCCACTTAAAATCTAGCAATCCTACTTCTGGATATATACCCCAAAAAATTGAAAGGAGGGTCTCAAGGAGGTAATTGAACACCCGTGTTCACAGCAGCATTATTCATAATAGCTAAAACCAAGTGTCCACTGAGAGATGAATGAATAAGCAAAATGTGGTATGCACAGTGAAATTTTACTCCGCCTTAAAGGACATTCAGACGCTTTCTACAACATGAACCTTGAGGATGCTGTGCTAGGTGAAATAAGCCAGTCACAGAAAGACAAATATTCTGTGATTCCACTTCTGTGAAGAAAGTAGCGTAGTCAAAATCATAGAGAGAGAAAGTAGAACAGTGGCTGCCAGGGTTGGGGAAAAAGGGAATGGAGAGTTGGTGTTCATGGGGACAGTTTTAGTCCCCCCCACCCCACCCCGCTTACCCCAACTTGAAGCTCAGAGTTTTAGTTGTACAAGATGAAAAGAGTCCTGGAGATGTGTGGGGGTGATGGCTGTACCACATCGTGAATGTATTTAGCGCCCCTGAACCACACACTTACATATGGCTAAGATGGTAAATGTTATGCTATGTATATTTTACTACAATAAAATATGTTGGAAAAAAATTTTTGATGTGATAATGCAAACTTACAGTGACTCACACCTGCTTTATCGGGAGTTTCAGAAGGGCAGGAGGGAGAGGACACGCTAAGCAGCCAGAGGCTATTGACGCACCAGAAGCATCCCCAGGGACTGCCTTTCTCAACATCACCCTCTGTAATGGCAGCGTCAGCCAAGAGTGCACTGCCATTGGTTTTACTGACCAAACCTAAAGAAATGGCTGCGTTCCCATCAGATTTGCTCACTAAATCATGCCGACACACAGACATGCATCTTCCAGCCTGTTCGGCAGCAGTGCAGACAACATGAGGGGTCTCAGATCCTCCACTAGAATGATTCTGGTTCTGCCTGAGCCTTCGCCTGAGTCCCCATCAGACATTGTAAAGGTCAACTGAAGGATGATGGGCAGGCAGAGGCAGGAATAAGGACTGATATGGTTTGAATCTGTCCCCACCCAATCTCTCATTGGTTTAGCACCATCCCCTTGGTGCTGTTCTCATGATAGCTGGTTGTTTAAAAGTGTGTGGCACCTGCCGGGCACGGTGGCTCACGCCTGTAATCCCAGCACTTTGGAAGGCTGAGGTGGGTGGATCATGAGGTCAGGAGATCGAGACCATCCTGGCTAACACGATGAAACCCCGTATCTACTAAAAATAGAAAAAATTGCCAGGCGTGGTGGCGGGCGCCTGTAGTCCCAGCTACTCGGGAGGCTGAGGCAGGAGAATGGCGTGAAACCAGGAGGCGGAGCTTGCAGTGAGCCGAGATCACGCCACTGTACTCCAGCCTGGGCTACAGAGCGAGACTCCGTCTCAAAAAAAAAAAAAAAAGAAAAAAAAAAGTGTGCAGCACCTACCCCGGCCCCTTGTCCCTGCTGTGGCCATGTGACATGCCTGCTCCCACTCTGCCTTCACCGTGACTGATTCTGAAGCATCCCCAGAAGCTGAGCAGATGCCAGCACCATGCTTCCTGTACAGCCTGTGGAACTGTGAGCCAACTAAACCTCTTTTCTTTATAAAATACCTGGTCTCAAGTATTTCTTTATAACAGTGTGAGAATGGCCGAAAACGACACCCAGATGCAAACATTACCTGCAGGCCACCGCGTGCTGACTCTCTCACCAAGCAGGAGCGGGCCCCTCCCTCACGCGGAGCCGCTGGCATGGACAGCCCCGGGAAGGTCAGGCTGAGCGTCCTTTCCTCTGCGCACCCCCGGAGGGTGCTCCCATTGGCTTTCTCAGACAGCACCATCTCAGGGTCCAGCTGGCCATGGCCTGGATTAAGTTTAAAATGCTGGGCCAGTCCCCACTTCCCTATATATGACTTTTTACAAGTCTGACACTTGAAGCTTTTGGGCCTCAGGGAGCAGCTTGATAAGTCAAAGAGCACCTGCCTCTCCCTCTGATCTTCTTCCACACTGAGTTCTGAATAATCATCAGAATCTGGCAGATGGCCGTCGGCCAAATCATCCCTTTTTATGAACTTAGCTTTAGCTTTATACTTGGCAGGTCGAGATACCTGTCTCAACGTGTCTTCACTTTTAACGATGGTTTTAGTTTCTCTGTATGTTTTGTATGCAAGTTGGAAATAAATAAACGTCCTGAACTGGATGAAACATGTTACAGTCGGCGAACTGGAGGCCGACAAAGGGGTCAACATGGTGCCCTGTCCATTTGGAGCCTTGGGGGCTGGGACTCTCTTTGCAGGGACCACCTAGAGGGCTGGCAGTGGTCTCTGTACAAACCCCTGAGCAGGAGGCCGATGTAGGAAACATGACTGTGGCTCGGTTCTCACGAGGGGCTGTACCCTGAGCAGCTGGGGGCTGGTGACGTGGAGTCCCACCAGGCGGGAATTCCCCCGGGGCGGCTGGCTCTGTCTTGCAGATTGGGGCTGGACTGTGGCCAGTAGGGACGTTGGCCGTTCCTGACCTTTTGTTTCTCCAGGCGTTACCTTGACACAAATGGCTTCTAGTTGCTTTCCTACAGAAAGACAAGAAAGGGAAAAGAAGCATTGTGCTTATCAACATGTCTGCAATTTTGCTCTCATAGTAAATCCACTACTGACATTTTTTCTAAATTACGTCTTACATATACAATTTATGTAACGTGTTTGTATTAACTGTTTTTCAGACCTTTCTGACCAGAAACCACAGTGATACAGGCCGGGCGCGGTGGCTCACACCTGTAATCCCAGCACTTCGGGAGGCCAAGGTGGGCAGATCACTTGAGGTCAGGAGTTCAAGACCAGCCAGGCCAACATGGTGAAACCCCTTCTCTACTAAGGATACAAAACTTAGCAGGGTGTGGTGGTGCACACCTGTAATCTCAGCTACTTTGGAGGCTGAGGCATGAGAATCGCTTGAACCTGGGAGGACGAGGATGCAGTGAGCCAAGATCGCGCCACTGCACTCCAGCCTGGGTGACAGAGCGAGACTCCATCTCAAAAAACAAACAAAATGGCCGGGCACGGTGGCTCACGCCTGTAATCCCAGCACTGTGGGAGGCCGAATCACTTAAGGCCAGGAGTTCCAGACCAGCTTGGTCAACATGGTGAAACCCCATCTATACTAAAAATACAAAAGTTAGCCAGGTGTGGTGGCACATTCCTGTACTCCCAGCTACTTGGGAGGCTGAGGCAGGAGAATTGTTTGAGCCTGGGAGGCGGAGAGGCTGCAGTGAGCCGAGATCCTGCCACTGCACTCCAGCCTGGGTGACAGAGCTAGACTCAGTCTCAAAAACAAACAAAAAACAAAAACAGACCACGGTGACACATTTTACATTATGACCTAGTATGCATGTATATAAATATTTGCATACATAAATGAAAAGTTGATGGAACTACTTAGCATTCCTATGTAAATGCCTGCTGATTGTATCTATTCTTCATTTCTACATCACCTTTTTTTTTTGTTTTTTGGAGACGGTCTCACTCTGTCGCCCAGGCTGGAGTGCAGTGGCGCGATCTCAGCTCACGGCAACCTCCGCCTCCCAGGTTCGAGTGATTTTCCTGCTTCTGCCTCCTGTATAGCTGGGATTACAGGCACACGCCACCATGCCTGGCTAATTTTTGTATTTTCTGTAGAGACGGGGTTTCACCATGTTGGACAGGCTGGTGTCAAACTCCTGACCTCAAGTGACCCGCCCGCCTCGACCTCCCAAAGTGCTGGGATTACAGGTGTGAGCTACCGCACTGACCCTAATCTACATCACTTTAAAAAAAATACTAGTCATAATCCACTAAGTTGATTTCATGATGAATTAAGAGATAATAAGAGCCTTCTTAACAGTTTCACCCATGTGTTTTTGCTTGGAGTTTTTAGTACTCTAAAGTCAGATGTAATTCATAATGTGGGACCATGTTTTTAAAAAAGTTTCTAATGAAATTCTAGAAGCCACAAAAAAGCCATAAAGAACAATGTTACCCAGGATCCTCCTGCCCAACCTGCATGCCCGTTTCTTCACCCTGTCCTGAATGTGCTGTTCAGCATTCTTATGCTTTTTAAATATTTACATGGCATATGCAGATATTTCTAAAAATATACAGTTCAGTTCTGAAATGCTTTAAAACTTTATGGAAATGATATCGTCTCCTGCAACTTGATAGGGCTTTTTTCAGGTTTCTTTACTCCATTTTGCTTTGTGAATTTTACCCTCATTGACATGTGTAGCTCTCAGGGGTTGATTTTCTCTGCAGTATGAGTTTACCAATCTCCTATTGATGGATGGGTACTTTCCAACCTTCTGCTCTAAGGTCTGCTCTGAATCTCCACGGATGTATGTGTGTACATGTGTGAGTTTCTCCAGGGGCATGTATCTAGGAGTAGGGCTGAATATCTTTTTCTTTTTTTTTTTTTTTTGAGAGAAGGTCTTGCTCTGTTGTCCAGGCTGGAGTGCAATGGCATGATCTCAGCTCACTGCAACCTGCGCTTCCCAGGTACAAGTGATTCTCCTGCCTCAGCCTCCCGGGTAGCTGGGATTACAGACACGTGCTACTACGCCTGGTTAATTTTTGTATTTTTAGTAGAGATAGGGTTTCACCATGTTGTCCAGGCTGGTCTCAAACTCCTGACCTCAAGTGATCTGCCCCACTCAGCCTCCCGAAGTGCTGGAATTACAGGCGTGAGCCACCGTGCCCGGCCGGACTGAATATCCTCAACAACTTTTTACAAATATATCTAACAAAATTTCAAATACATGTGCTTTTTGACCCAGTAATTCTACTTCCTGGATTCCAAAATTAAAAAAACTTAGATGGCCATAAAGATGTTACGTTCTATGAGGTTCAAGGCAACACTGTCTGTAATAGCAAAACACCTACCAAAGGGGAGAACTACCTTCGACAACATCCCACAAATATTTATTGAGCACTGACCATGTGCATGAGACACTGCTACAGGTGTCAGAGAAACAGTTCTCATACAGCTTAGGGGAGAAGGTCAGGAAGCAAAAGAAACAAGGCTCCTGCCCTCACAGAGCAGAAATAATGAGCATTTTCCTCCAGGGAGAAAAAGAGGCAAACCTCGTCATCCAGAGCACGATTTCACAACCAACATTTCAGAACATAATCCTTTGACATGGGTGGCTGGAGGATGCCCAGCAGCATCTCTGCCTCTACCCACTAGATGCCAGTAGTGATCCCAAGTACTGACAAGATATTGCCAAGTGCCCCTTGTGGGGCAAAACTGCCCTCGGTTGAGAACCACTTATTTGGGACCACCAACTGGCCCTCTTTGGACTCAACCTTCTGGTGTGACCCTCAAACAGTAGAAAGTCAATAAAAATGTCAAACAGGACAGAATAAAGACCCTCACTGAGATCACGCTGGAGTGTGTCTCTCGTCTGTCTCTTGTCATACACTAGTACAAATAACAGAGGTCAAGTGTACCGAGGTGGCACCACAACCCTGGGAGTCCCCATTCCTGGGCTACTTGCAAATCAAATGACAACTAGATTGACTGTGCATATCCTTCAAGAACGATGTCTGTTTCATTTTACTACCAATCACATAGAATACCTCTCTAAGGGCCAAACACAAATCACACCTGTAGTAGCAGTGCTTTGGGATGCTGAGGCGGGAGGATTGCTTGAGGCCAGGAGTTCAGGGCCAGCCTGGGCAACAGAGCAAGACCCTGTCCCTACAAAACATTAAAAAACAAACAAAAACCCAAAACAAAAAGAGTCTCACTGTTGCCTAGGCTGGACTGCAGTGGTGCATTCTTGGCTCCCCGAAACCTCTGCTTCCCGAGTTCAAGCGATTTTCCGGACTTGGCCTCGCTAGTAGCTAGGATTGCAGGCATGCGCCACCGTGACTGGCTAATTTTTGTATTTTTAGTAGAGACGGGGTTTCATCACATTGGCCAGACTGGCCTCAAACTCCTGATCTCAGGTGATCCACCCGCCTCCGCCTCCCAAAGTGCTGGGATTCCAGGGGTGAGCCACCGAGCCCCACCTACAAAACATTTTAAAATTAGGCTTGATGGTACATGCCTGTAGCCCCAGATACTCGGGAGGCTGAGGGGGAAGGATCGTTTGAATCTGGGAGTTTGAGGCTGTAGTGAGCCGTGATCAGTCCAGCCTGGGTGAGAATGCAACACCTTGTCTCAACAAAACCCCAAAACAACAACAAAATACATATACACACAGACACACAACCTAAACCCTATTGTTTCAGGATAACCACAGCAGCAAAACCGGCCTAATAATGTATTCATCCTCTATCCTGACTGGCTTACCCCGTGGGTATTACGCTTCATGCTTTCTTGTGTGTGTTTATTTCATTCGGCGAACATTTACTAAATATTTCTGGATGGAATACATACACACTAGCCAACTCCTAGCCTCACCCTTGAGATGGTGGGCAGTTTCCCTGCCATGCCTTAGTCCCCGCAGACCTGCTGAATCGATCTCCTGGGTCGGAGACCCCGATCTGCCCTTTCAAAAGCTCCACTGACGATTTCGAAGGCAGACAAGTTTCCCTAAGGAATGCAGACAGGTGAGGCAGACGGGAAAAATGTCATCATGGTACAACAGGTGCAATAAAGAGGCAGAACAGCCCAGAAGCAGTGATCTCTGAGGGGCATTTTGAAGGCTGGGAATTTTTGCCAGGTAGGGCATTCTGAGTACAAAGAAAAATGTGTACATGCATGGATGCATGAAAAGGGGTTGGCATGTTGGATGGAACTGGACATTTCTGGGGGGTGGGAAGAGGGAAGATGGGGAGAGACAGGGGCCTCCATCTGACCCAAGTGTGTCCACTGGTCTGTGCTTCTGATCCACACCATCCCCCACAGCGAACCACTGGGCAGTCGGCTGTGGTTGTTGAAATGCACCCCACCACCTGCTCCAGAACCTGCCTCTCCTCTTCTGCATTTTCAACTCAGACTCACCCTTTCCAATCTAGTTCAGATACCACTTCTTCAACAAAGCTGCTTGTGATTTCCTCGGCCAGAAACAATCTCCCTTTCTCTAACTACATTTAGTTCTTCATCACTAGCTTTCAGGCCTTGATTAGAAGGTATCTGGGTCATGTTTTATCTCCTGTTAGTTCATCAGCTACTGAGGGGCAAAGTACACATCCGGTTTGACTTCGTGGCTTCCACGACACAGCTGGGGCTGAAAAAGTATTAGCAGAATGTGCTACAAAGGTACATTATTGGAGGTAGAATTTATACATCTCCATCAGATTAGCTACAGAATAAGTCCCATCATGCTGCCTGATCTAGACTAAGTTTGCTTTTACTTTATGAAAAGTATGTCATTTTTTGACTCCATTCCAAACCCAAAAAGCTGTGGCCACATTCAGCAGGGTGTGCTGGGGAGAATGAGGGCTCTGGAGAGCAGCCACACCTGAGGGATCTTGGACAAAGCCACTCAACTTCCCTGCAAAATGCTGGTACAAAAACACTACTGCGAGGTAAGCAACCCAGAACACTGCCCGGCACAGAGCAGAGGCTCTGCAGATGGCTATCCCGGGATGGCGTCTTGCAGCCTTCGGACCCAGACCACAGTCCAAAAAGGTCGAGTTACCGCAGGTCACACCTCTAGACAGTGTGGCATTTGGGCAGAATCATACTTGCCTTCCTAAACCTTAGCAAGACAACTCTCCACTCTTGATGATCAACTGGATACAACAACCCCAGGCAGCTAAAATCACGAGTGAAGTCGAAAAAACTCAGGAGTGAAGATCGCTGATTCTATTCGCTAACGCATCTCTTCTAGTGGAAAAAGCCCTCTTCTTTTGGCAATTTTGGGATAAGACTAATTTTATTTACAGCGCCAGCAATGAAATGAGATGGAATTTTACAGACGCGGTGTAGGACCCCTGGAAGGACAATGAGAGTACCCAACCCAAAAGCATAGTATCTGTATGCAAAAACAGAGACAGAGAGAGAGAGAGAGAAAATGCTGAGAAGCAGCAATGAAGAGAAGAAAATGCTGGGCCGTGGCACTTGCTGTGCCTGAGACCTGAAAAGCTCAGTTGGTTCCTTTTGATTCATTCAGGTCTCAGGGGCAGCGTCTGGCCTACGGGACCACCCACTCTAAAGCGGCCCCCTGTCCCTCCCAGAACCTGCCTGATGTTCGTTCTTCGAGTGTGTTGAAGGCCGCACCTCCTGCACTTAGGTGGGAGTGCGGGCAACCCCGTCTCTGGGTGCCCCACAGAGGCTGAACGAGTGGTCAAAGGCGTGTAAGAAGAGCTAGGCAGCACAGGGGAGCCCCGGGCAGGGCTGTGGAGGCAGAGAGGGCACGACGGCGTCCCAGGCAGAGGGCCCAGCGTGAGCATCGGCTCCTCAAGTGAGGCTCCTGGGGTGAAAACGCCAGGGTGGTGGCAGGTGGGGGCCGAACGCCGTCCCTAAGGGGCTCGGCTTCGGGACACCCTGAGTCTTGACTGGGGCCGGATACTGGCCACCCCGGCCAAGCAGCTGACCCCGCCGCGGGGCCTCGGCCCCCTCCGGGCCTCAGTTTCCCCACGTCCCTCCCGGAGCCTCACCTGGGGCGGCAGCAGGCGTGGCGGGCACGGGGGGCTCGGCGCCAGGGTCCCGCTGGAGGGCGGCCTGATGGGCCGCGGCGGCAGCAGCTGCGCCTTCGTCACCCGCTTCAGGACCTGCCGCAGCTGCTCGGGGCCCAGCGGGGCCACACGTGCAACGCTGCCCTGGCCCGGAGAAGCCTGGCCGCCGCATCCGCCACGGCGGCTGAAGCGGGGACTCCAACCTGGGTCGCTGGGCGACGACGTGCCTCACCTGGGAAAGCGGCGGGCTACGAGCGCCCCGCAGGCCAAGACACCTCGGAAGGCGACGCTGCCCGGCCGGGACAGCCGCCGCGGCCCCTAGGGCCGATCAGCACAGCGGACCCACCTTATTTTCTCATTGCCTGTCACGGATGTGTTTAACACTCACATGTCACCTCCTCCGGGAGCTGTCCCCGATCTCCCAGGCGGAGGTCTTTGAGGTTCCAAAGCCCCTGACCCAAAAGTTATCACATTCTTTGAGGTTCCAAAGCCCCTGGCCCACAAGTTATCACGTTATCCACGTGTTCTGACGTCATCGTGCACCCCAATCGGCGGAGGATCCTGCCTGGATACGCGGAGTCCTAGGTCCACCAGCAAACGTTTAGGTTTATAAATCTGAGAGGGGACCCAAAGTTTGCATTTTTAACAAGAGCGCTTCCCAACCCCCAAACTGTTCCCGTGTCACCCTACCGTCTCTCCCCTCACCCACCCAGGCTGCGTGTACCTTGAAGGGAGAGACGATATGTTACTCATTCGGTGCCCATTACAGGCCCTGCCCAGAACGCACGCTCAAGGCGTGAAAGATGGATGGATGCATAGAAACCAATAAATGAACGGGTGAACAAATCAACGAACCCACCCTCTCCACATGTCCGTCCCATCCATCCAGCCCCAGTGCCCCGTCTTCCTCAGCCCGATCGCCTCTCTTACAGGGTCGAGGCTCTGTGCACCCTCCCCACCGAGTCTTGTAGCTGCAGGTGTGTACACACGTCCCAGTCCCAGTCCCCCTCCCCAGGGAGCGTAGGAGGTCCACTGGCCAACAAACACTTATTAAGCGCCTGGTGGGTGAGTCGCCATCCCCTCCCTGTGGGGTACCACGGGTCTAGCTGGCGAGAAGGAGGAAACCGGCATTTGCAGCACAATATGGAGAGCACCACGAAGCCAGGAAAGGTAAGGCTGGGGGGGGGGGGGGGGGGGCAGGCTGGTGTCAGAGAAGGTTCTGGAACATCACCATCATCCTCATCAATACGTCGCATTCACGATGCTCCCTGCTATTTTTTAATGGTGAATTTCATACGATGGGTATCTTACCACATTTTTTTTTTTTAATTTTTAGACAGGGTCTCACTCTGTTGCCCAGGCTGGAGTGCAGTGGCGCCATCTCAGCTCGCTACAACCTCGACTTCCCGGGCTCAGGTGATCCTTCCACCTCAGCCTCTGGAGTAGCTCGGACTACAGGCATGCGCTACCATGCCCAGCTAGTTTTCGTTTTTTTTTTTTTTTTTTTTTTTTTTAATAGAGAGAGGATCTCACCATGTTGCCCGGGCTGGTCTCCAACTCCTGGGCTCAGATGATCCACTTGCCTAGGCCTCCCAAAGTGCTGGAATTACAGGCGTGAACCACTGCGCCTGGCCCGAGTCAATCTTTCCTAGTTCCTTCCCAAGAAGGGATTTATGACAACTGAGTTCTTTTGAGATCTTTTGGGAAGCTCTGCTTTTCAGCAGACAAGAAATTTCAGGAATTCAAATGCCTTCTGCTCAAAATAATTTTCACGCCACCGTGGCACATTCTAAACCCCTTCAAGTTCAGGAAACTTGAGGGCAGCAACCTCCACCGACTCCTCCGTGCTCTGTCCCTGCATCTAACCCGGCACGACTACTGCAAGATGTGACATCCAACTTGTTGCGTACAGGTTTCTATCTCAGGTGTCAGCCGACCCAGGCTCTCCTAACGTTGCTGATAGTAGCAGCAGCGCCATCAGCTGGCGTTTATTGAGAACTTTTACTACACCCTGGGCACTTACCAAGGTTTTAAGCCAGTAGTCCGTAGATTTTGAGCAGCTACTGATTTAGGTCAGAGTTAGTAGATGTTTCCACTGGAGAGTTTTCAAAAGCAGGTGGAGCCCCTGCTGGATCGTGACAGAAGATGACACTGACCCTACACAACTGGCTTCGTTCAACGGAGCACACCTCACCACCCCGGAAACTTGAACCACCAGCGAGAAACTCATCCACTTGCTCTGGCTGCAAAATGCAGAACCAAGAGGAAGAAATGTGAAGCCTAAGATGTCTCTGAGAAGAAACGGGGGGTGGGGGGGAAGAGCAAGAGAAGGTTTCCAGAGGCTTCCACAACCAGAACGCCTCTCTAAAAACATGGCAGGCATCTACTGGCTGGTCACTTTCTCCACGTGGCTTGGGATTTGTGTCTCACTTACCGTTTTGCTCCCCGCCTAGAACGGTGCTGGGCATGCAGTAGCCCTACATACCATCTGTGGAATGCATTCATTGCAGACCTGGATTTTCAACCCTAAGACTTCCCCGCAAGGCGGCCAAGGGAACACGAGGCGGTGACATCTGGGAGCACCCGTCTTCACTGGGCGATTCCTCCAGGGGAGCCACAGCCTCAGGAAGCGCGGGGGCGGCAGGGGTGGGGGCTGAGGGCCGGAGATGTGGATCGCTTTGGATGTCCTGAGTGCCCTGCAGGTGGCGGAGGGTGCAGGGACTCGGGTGCGGAGACACCGCCCCAGCGCATGCCTGGTACCTCCCGCTCTCCCCAGCAGGCTGCCCTCGACAACCTCTGGGTGGGGAGACCAAGAGGTCCTGCAATTCGCTCCTACCCGCACGCCGCTCACAGTACCCGAAAGGCGCATTTTTCACAAACCGTTGTAGAAAGAGTTCATGGCGGGGTGGCGGCGGGGAAAAAAAAAAAAAAAAAAGCTAACGCCGTGGCTGGTGCGGGAGTCGAGCCCGCGACCTCAGTGTTATCAGCACCACGCTCTAACCAACTGAGCTAACCGGCCGCCTGACGCCATGGTGCCCCTGGAGCGTATAAAAGGGCTCCACGTTTGCGCCCGTCCACGAGCGATTCCTCGCCAAGCCCGCGCGCCTCTGGCTGCCTTCCGCTTTGCCCCAGCCGCGGGGACTCCGGGGAGGAGCCACCGCCCCAGCGCTGGCCGGGTTTCTCCCGCTCCTCCCTGCCAGGCTGTCCTCGACAACCTCTGGGCCGAGTCCAAGAGATCCCGCAAGTCGCTCCTGCCCGCACGGGGCTTACAGAACCTGAAAGGCGCATTTTGAAAAAGAGTTGCAGAAACAGTTCATGGGGAAAAAACAAAGAAACAAACCAACAAATACTGGGACTAGGGCCGGTGTGGGGATCAAGCCCGTGACCATGGCGGTATCAGCACCACGCGCTCACCAACTGAGATAACCCACCGCCCGACCGTCTAGTGCTGCCCGAGCGTCTGAAAGGGCTCCACGTTCGCGCCGGCCCGCGACTGATTCCTTGCAGAGCCCGCGCCACTGGCTGCCTCCCCGCTTGGCCCCAGCTGCGACTTCTGACCGCCTCGCTGTCATCCCCATTGGGTGGATGCAGAAACTGAGACCTAGGAGACTTCAAGGAGAAGGGAGGCGGCTTCCTACAGGGAACCGCAGGCTTCCACAGGGAAAATGCAAATTGCACATGGGAGGCTTGGCTCTGCAGTGAGGCTTTCAAACATTCCCATTCAATGCTGGTTTTAACTCTGAGAATCCTGCGGCCTGGCAACTTCGTGTATCAAGAGCCTTTCAGCATGGTTAAATCTAGCTCAGAAAACCCAGAAAACCAAAGGCCAAAAGAACCACCGAATTCCCTATTGCCCAAAAAATAACGGCTGCAGGGGTCTCGACTTCCTTCTTGTCCATTTTTTTTTCCTTTCACTGTACACGTGTATTTCTATATATATACACGGAATCCTTGCGCCAGGAGTGGTGGCTCGTGCCTTTAATCCCAGCACTCCGGGATGAATAAATAAATGAATGGAATGGAAAGCCTTGCTTGAAAAAGTGTATTTTGTCTTCCTTTTTGCATTTAATAGTGTGTCATTAAGTATATCCCAAAATAATTGCAAATGTCATTTTCAATGATTCATTCAAAAAAAAAGAAAAGAAAAAAAATGAGACGGGGAAAGACAGAAATAGAGAAACAGAAAATGATATTGTTTGGCCATGTCCCCACTGAAATCTCAACTTGAATTTTATCTCCCAGAATTCCCTCATGCTGTGAGAGGGACCCAGGGGAAGTACCTGAATCATGGTGGCTGGTCTTTCCTGTGCTATTCTGGTGATAGTGAATAAGTCTCATGAGATCTCATGGGTTTATCAGGGTTTCTGCTTTTGCTTCCTCCTCATTTTCTCTTGCTGCCACCATGTATGAAGTGCCTTTCGCCCTCCGCCATAATTACGAGACTTCCTCAGCCTGTGGAACTGTCAGTCAAATTAAAGCTCCTTTTCTTCCCAGTCTTGGGTATGTCTGTATCAGCAGCGTAAAAACAGACTAATACAGTAAATTGGTACCGGGAGTGGGGCATTGCTGAAAAGATACCCAACAATGTCACAGCGACTTTGGAATTGGGTAATAGGCAGAGGTTGGAACAGTTTGGAGGCCTTAGAAGAAGGCAGGAAAATGTGGGAATGCTTGCAACTTCCTAGAGACTTGTTGAACGGCTTTGGCCAAAACGCTGATAGTGACATGACAATAAGGTCTAGGCTGAGGTGGTCTCAGATAGAGATGAGCAACTTCTTGGGAACTGGAGCAAAGGTGACTCTTATTACGTTTTAGCAAAGAGACTGGCGGCATTTTGCCTCTGCCCGAGAGATTTGTGGAACTTTGAACTTGAGAGAGATGACTTAGAATATGTAGCGGAAGAAATTTCTAAGCAGCAAATCATTCAAAATGTGACTTGGGTGCTGTTGAAAGCATTCTGTTTTAAAAGGGATACAGAGCATAAAAGTTTGAAAATCTGCAGCCCGATGATCCAGTAGAAAAGCAAAATCCATTTTTGGGGGGATAAATTCAAGCCAGCTGCAGAAATTTGCATAAGTAGGAAGGAGTCTAATGTCTCCAGGCCATGTCACAGACCTTCACAGCAGCCCCTCCCATCACAGGCCCAGGAGAAAAAAGTGGTTTTGTGGGCTGGGCCCAGGGTCTCTGTGCTGTGTGCAGCCTAGGGACTTGGTACCCTGGGTTCCAGCTGCTCCATCTGTGACTGAAAGGAGCCAACGCAGAGCTCAGGCTGTGGCTTCAGAGGGTGGAAGCCCCAAGCCTGGGCAGCTTCCATGTGGTGTTGAGCCTGCAGATGCACAGAAGTCAAGAATTGAGGTTTGAGCACCTCCGCCTAGATTTCAGAAGATGTATGGAAATGCCTGGATGTCCAGGCAAAAGTCTGTGGCAGGGGTGAGGCCCCCATGGAGAACCTCTGCTAGGGCAGTGCAGAAGGGAAATGTGGGGTTGGAGCCCCCACACAGAGTCCCTACTGGGGCACTGCCTAGTAGAGCTGTGAGAAGAGAGCCACTGTCGTCCAAACCCCAGAAAGGTAGCTCCACCAACAGCATGCACCATAGGCCTGGAAACACAACAGACACTCAACGTCAGCCTGTGAAAGCAGCAGGGAGGGATGTTGTACCCTGCAAAGCCACAGGCACAGAGCTGCCCAAGACCATAGGAATCCACCTCTTGCACCTGATGTGAGACCTGTAGTCAAAGGAGATCATTTTGGAGCTTAAAGATCTGACTGCCCCACTGGATTTTGGACTTGCACGGGCCCTATAACCCCTTTGTTTTGGCCTATTTCTCCCATTTGGAATGGCTGTATTTACCCAATACCTGTATCCCCATTGTATCTAAGAAGTAACTAGCTTGCTTTTGATTTTACAGGCTCATAGGTGGAAGGGACTTGCCTTGTCTGACTGTGGACGTTTAGGTTAATGCTGAAATGAGTTAAGACTTTGGGGGAACTGTTGGGAAGGCACAGTTAGTTTTGAAATGTGAGGACATGAGATTTGGAGGGGCCGGGGTGGAATTATACGGTTTGACTGTGTCCCCACTGAAATGTCAACTTGAATTGTATCTCCCAGAATACCCACGTGTTGCGGGAGGGACTCAGGGCGAGGTAACTGCAATCATAGGGGCGGGTCTTTCCCGTGCTATTCTCATGATAGTGAATAAGTCTCACGAGATCTGATGGGTTTTCAGGGGTTTCTGCTGTTGCTTCCTCCTCATTCTCTCTTGCTGCCACCATGTAAGAAGTACCTTTTGCCCTCTGCCATGATTATGGGACCTACCCAGCCATGTGGAACTGTAAGTCAAATTAAACCTCCTGGCCGGGCGTGGTGGCTTACACCTGTAATCTCAACACTTTGGGAGGCTGAGGTGGGTGGATCACCTGAGGTCAGGAGTTCCAGACCAGCCTGGCCAACATGGTGAAGCCCCGTCTCCACTAACAGTACAAAAATTAGCCAGGAGTTGGGGCACGCACCTGTAATCCCAGCTACTCAGGAGGCTGAGGCAGGAGAATTGCTTCAACCCGGGAGGCAGAGGTTGCAGTGAGCCTAGATCGCGCCACTGCACTTCAGCCTGGGCGACAGGAGCAAGACTCCGTCTCAGAAAAAAAAGAAATTCAACCTCCTTTTCTTCCAAGTCTAGGGTATGTCTTTATCAGCAGCGTAAAAACGACTAATACAGAGAGTAATGCATAAAGACACAGAAAGAGGGAGAGAGACAAAAAGAGAAAGAGAGAGAGAGAGAATGGGATAGGAGAAAGGGAGGGACAGGAGAAAAAGAGAGGGCCCTCTTCCCACTATCCTTCCAAAATCAGGGTTTCCTCATGACCCCTTCCTCAAGGCCTAGGTGCCAAAAAGGTCACTGAAGGAAGCAAAGTCCCCTCTTCCTCAGCAGGCCTGAAGGCTCCTGGGCTATGGCTGCTGGTCTTCCTAAGCCAGAAGCTATAACCCTGAGCCATTGGGCTTCCCAGCCTAGCTTCCTCCTGTCCAAAATGAGAGGACAAACAGGAGTTAGAGAGCCTGAGAAGTCCTGTCCCAGCAACACACCCCCCTAAGAAAGCACAGGCTGACCACTGACAACTGTTTAAATCCAGCGCCCACGTTGGGCTGGGATATTCTGACCCACTCAGGGCTGCCCCATAAACCAGCGCGTGGTCCGGATCCAAGCGCACCGAGAACTCGAAACCTCTCTGTCAAGCTGCCCATTGGGAGTTAAGTTCAAAGAGGACAAAGGAAACGAGATAAAGCGTCCAATACAAGAATTACCCATTTCAGACGCACAAGACGAAGCGCACAGGCGGTGTCAGGACATGTTAGGATCCGTCCCCAACTCCGCCGTCTTCATCCCCACAAAGCCACGGAACACCTGTACCCCGGAGCCCAGCTGCTCCTGCAGCCCCTGGAGAAATCTGTACATTCCCCGCCGAGGACCCTGCCGCTGGGCACACTGGGAGGCTGGCCCGAGGGACCCCGCGCCCGTGTCCCTGGGGCCGCTGCCTGGGAGAGCGCACGAGTTACCCCAGGCGAGGTGACCCACAGGAAGTTTGGTGACGTCGGATGGCCCAGGCCCCAGAGTGCTGTGTGTGCTAGGGGTGGAGGGTGGTCCCCGACAGGAGCTGTCGGCGTTCCAGGGAAGGCACCCGGTCGGTCGGGGGACTCGCCGGGGCTGGGGGGTGCGCTCTACTTCTCCGAGCGCCCCCCAGGGAGACCCAGGGCGCAGGGGCAGCCCCGCGCTGGGATCCCGAGCCGCAGCGGCGGGGCAGGGCCCTCCCCAGGAGGCCGGCACCCGGGGCCCTTTGTCCTACGACAGCGTCCCGGCCGCGCCGCGCGCCGCTGTGGGCCGAGTCCCCGCGCGCACTCACTCACCCACGGTGACCAGCGTGTCGAAGTCCTGAAGGCGGTTGGCAGGCGGCTCCGGCGACCGCGCCTCGGAGCTGGGGCAGAGCTCGGGCGCCCAGTCCGGGGTCTCCTCTGCCACGGCCGCCTGGGCCAGCCCGGGCGCCTCCATGGGGACGCACTCAGGTCCGGGGCGCCGGGCCGGGCCGGAGCGCTCGGGGAGCCGGGCTTCCGGCGACGCAGCCTCGGAGGGCGGCGCGGCGGCATCGACGGAGGCTCCCCATGCGCGCCATGCGGCTTGTGGAGGCCATCCTGCCCACCCGGCCCGGAGCCCGCAAGACGCCAATGAGCCTTCCGGTGCGCGCGCGGCCCGGCGCGGCTGACGGAGCGGCGGGGACAATGGCTGGGCGTCGCTCACGGCACGAGCAGCAACGGCCCCAGGTAGCAGCAGCCGCCGGCCTCGGGGGTCGGGCACGGAGCGCCGGGAGGCGGCGGGGAAGGCGGGGGCCGCGGCCCGGGCTTGTAGAGCCAAGCGGGGGCCCTGCGTATTCCCAGTCTCGCGCCCGCTGCCTCCTGCAGCTCGGTAGCAGCGTGCGCGTTGAAGAGGCGGGCGGAAGCCGCCTGGGCGAGGCCTAGGGGCTGGGGGCGTCGCCTTCGCACGCGCTCCGCCCCTGCCGCGACCCAGCCCAGGAGCCAGAGACTTGGGCGTGCCCCGCCACCGTGGGCAGGCGCGGCCCTGGGGAGGTGCTCACACCCCCTCCGCGCCCGAGGCGCCCCTCGGGTGGCACCCAGGACGACCTCTCACCGCGACCTACCGCCCCGACCCTCTTAGGCGCAGAGGCGCACAGGTCCAGACCCGGCTACTCAGGAGGGAGGAAACATTTTACAACCTATTCTCTCTTGTCTTTGAAGCCTGCTAGCTAAAAGCTTCATCTGCATAGTAAAACTTTGGTCTCCACCACCTCTTATCACAACCCAGACATTCCTTTCTGTGATCCCAGGTCTTCAGATAAACTCAACCAGCTGTCAACCAGAAAATGTTTAAATTCACCCACAGCCTGGAACCCCCTTTCCTCCACCCCCCCGCCCCCGCCCCCGCCCACCACTTCTACTTGTCTCTTTTCTGGACCAAACCAATGTATTTCTCAAATGTATTTGATTGCTGTCTCATGCCTTCCTAAAATGTATAAAACCAAACTGCACCCCAACCACCTTGGGCACATGTTCTCAGGACCTCCTGAGGGCTGTGTAATGGGCCATGATCAGTCGTATTTGGCTCAGAATAAATTTCTTCAAATATTTTACAGAGTTTGACTCTTTTTGTTGACACCTTTTCTTAGACAGCTACTACAAGATGTTCTTCAGAAAAAGGATGGTGCAAACTGAGAACAAGTAAGACGTGGATTCAGAAAGTTAGGAGATCCGGTGGAGGAGAGAAGTGCAGTTGGTGGCCAGGGTGACAGCCATTCACCAGGTTCCATAGGCAAACAGTTCATGTTGGAGATGGGGTTCAAGAGATGCTAGACGGAGCCATCCAGGAAGAAAGAGCAGGAATGAATGGACAAAAAGTATGGGAGTTAGAAAAACTGATGAATTTAGGGGCACATGGTAGGCCTTTTGGAGCACTGGGATAAAATAGTTTCAGGCACTAAGTAAATTTTATATAAAAAGAAGGCAGCCCAGTGCAGTGGCTCATGCCTGTCATCTCAGCAACTCCAGAGGCTGAGCTGGGAGGATCACTTGAGCTCAGGAGTTTGAGGCTGCAGTGAGCTATAATTGCACCACTGCACTCCAGCCTTCTAGCTTGGGTGACAGACCCTGCCTCCAAAAAATAAAAAGGCAATTACTAACTCCAGGAAAAAGGAAAGAAAGAAAACATAATCATTGTAGTCACTGGTTCATCTTTGAATATCATTGCAACGGTCATTATAATGGAAACACTGATGATTTCTTAAACCAAATATTGCGACCTAAATGTTTACAAGAATGTGGTAGGAGGGAAAGGACATTTGTGATTGGATGGAAAGGCAGGCAGGAGAGTGTCACAGTCTGAGGGGTTCTTCTTTCCTGCTGCCCCCCAAAAACCCAATGCACTGAGAACAGCAGATGTTGCAGCAAAGAGGGAGGTTAATAATTGCAGGGACAGCTAATTGAGGAGAATAGGAGAGGTTTCTCAAATCTGTCTCCCTAAAAAGTTGGAAACTATGGTTTTTCATGGTACTTGTGTGGGCAGAAGGCTGGGGAACTGCAACAATTGATTGACTATGGATGAAATCTCAGGGGTGTCTAAAACTGTCTTTCTGCAGGTGAGTTAGTTCCCAGGAGAGGGTATCTCAGGACCAGGTGGCATCTCTTGGTCTGCCAAAATGCTAAATCTGAAAAATATTTCAAAGACCATTGTTTAGGTTTTACAATAGTAATGTTATCTACAAGAGTAGTTTGGGAAGTTATACATCTTGCGATCCCTGGTTACATGACTCTGGTGCAGTGAACAACTTACATGAAAACACACTAAGTGATGGCAGGTCATTGATTAACTATGCCTATTCTTTAGCAAAGTTCAAGCCCCTACAGTAATTCTAACCTTGTTTTCTGAATGTGGCTTTAATCTGCAGTCAAGGAGTGGGGTCAGTTTCCTTGCCTCAGAGTTTAACTCTCTCTCTCTCACTCTCTGTGTGTGTGTATAAATATATATACACAATTATTTATTATTTATTTATTTATTTATTATTTTTTGAGACACAATCTTGCTGTTGTCCAGGTTGGAGTGCAGTGGTGTGATCTTGGCTCACTGCAGCCTCAACTTCCTGGGCTCAAGCGATCCTCTCACCTCAGCCTCCTGAGTAGCTGGGACTACAGGTGCACACCACCATGCCTGGCTAATTTTTGTAAATTTTTTTTTGAGAAGGGGTTTCACTATGTTCCTGAGGCTGTTCTCCAACTCCTGGGCTCAAGCAATCCTCCTGCCTCGGTCTCCCAAGGTGCTGGGTGGCACCACACCTGGCTTCAAATTTTAACTATAAACTAACTTCCTCACGCAGTTATCTTGGCTGCCACACTAGAATAAGCAAAAACAAAACAAAACAAAACAAAACAATTTAGCCTGTGAGGTCTGATGGAAGATGGAGTCAGTCACGTTAGACTTCTCATATTTGTTTTTCTTTTCCTTTTTTTTTTTTTGATGGAGTTTTGCTGTTGTTGCCCAGGCTGGAGTGCAATGGCGCGATCTCAGCTCACTGCAACCTCTGCCTCCTGGGTTCAAGTGAGTGTCCTGCCTCAGCCTCCCGAGTAGCTGGGATTACAGGCACCCGCCACCATGCCCGGCTAATTTTTTTTTTTTTTAATAGAGACGGAGTTGCACCATGTTGGCTGGCTGGTTTTGAACTCCTGACCTCAAGCGATCTGCCTACCTCAGCCTCACAAAGTGCTAGGATTACAGGCATGAGCCACCGCGCCCAGCCAAGATTTCTCACATTTCTTATAATTCTGCAATCTCAGTTTCAAGACCAAATCCTCAATAACCATAAGGCACAAAATTGACAAATCTTGAAACTGTAGTGTAAGAATATTACATAGCACCATGATTGTAAATATGAAAACAAACATTTAAAGGATTGAAATTGAATAGAGGCTGGGAATGGGACATTTTGATACAAGGAGGTTTTTTTTAAGTACTAACTTTTTCATATTTCCTTTACAATAATCTGCTTAAACTTTAAGAACATTTGGAAAAGAAGGTGTCACAGATGTTCCCTTCCAGGCAGACACGTCTTCACTTCTTTGGTTTTACTCCTCTTCTCTGGAGAGATCATGGCAGAGCTTGGCACCATATATATACTCATGGGGCACTGATGGCAGTGGACATTTGAGTGAGGCAGTCTTTGTTTTTTACTTTTGGAGGGTGATTGTGAAGATGAAATGAAACAACCCACATGGCAATGCCCACAATTCACAAGGCACATAAACAGGGTGTCAGGAAATATTAGCTCAGCAGAGATTCTACATTCATCTTTTCCCTGAGAATGATAATGAGGGATGTTTAGTACTGAAATCAGAAAGAATCAAAACACAGGTATATCTACCTATTCTTAGATACAGCAGAAATGTGTTAGTTTTTCTCTGTCCTGGAACAGAAGCAGATGCAGAGATGCAGGTGTTAAAAACTGCATGGTAGAATAAATACTCCATACACTTGGAGTGGCCACATTTAGCAAATAAAAATTGTAATAAATTTAAATTTCAGATAACACATTTTAAAATGTTTTAAATTTTAATTATATTTATTCTACTTTTTTATTTTTATTTTTTGAGACAGGGTCTCACTCTGTGGCCCAGGCTGGAGTACAGTGGTGTGATTACGGCTCACTGCAGCCTCTACCTCTTCGGGCTCAGGCGATCCCCACACCTCGGCCTCCTGAGTAGTTGGACTACAGGTGTGCACCATTTCGCTCAGCTAATTTTTGTATTTTTGTAGAGACAGGGTTTCACCATGTTGCCTAGGCTGGTCTTGTACTCCTGGGACCAACAATCCCCCCACCTCAGCCTCCCAATGTCCTAGGATTCCAGGTGTGAGCCACTGCACTTGGCCAAGTAACAGATTTTTGAGTATCAGTATGCCCCATGTCATACTGGGGGCATATGGATACTAAAAAATTATTCAGTATTTATCTGAAATTCACATTTAATTGGTGTTGTGTCTTTTATCTGGAAACCTTATAGATGGCTGAATTTGCAGCTGTCATGTCACTGTTTGTGGCTTAATGAAGGAATTCATTTGCCATTTACAAAAATTCAGTACCCAGAAGCAGAAAGGGGATGCTGTTTGGAAGAACATGATGTCACTGCCAATGCTGAATTAACTTGGTGGTCTGGAATACACAATCTGCGAGCATCAGTCTCTGTTTTTGTTTTTGTTTTTGTATTTGTTTTTGTTTTTGTTTTTGAGATGGAGTCTTGCTCAGTCATCCAGGCTGGAGTGCAGTGGCACGATATCTGTTCCCTGCAACCTCTGCCTCCTGGGTTCAAGCGATTCTCCTGTCTCAGTCTCCCAAGTAGCTTGGACTACAGGTGCGCACCACCATGCCCAGATAAATTTTGTATGTTTAGTAGAGATGGGGTTTCACCATGTTGGCCAGGCTGAGCCTTCAGAGGGAGTGTGGCTCGGACCGCACCTTGATTTCAGACTTCTGGTCTCTAGAAATGTGAGAATGCACATTTATTCAGACTCACTCAGTGTCTCAGTTTACGGTGCTTTGTTAAAACAGACCTAGGAAAATAATACTCCCAATCAGAAGGACAGAACAAACAAGTAGAATTGTCAACACAACACAGAATTGGAGGTATGTACCTTTTTTAGCAGTAATTGTATATTAACTTGCTCTTCCAAAGTGGTGGTTTGGAGAATGGATAAACCCAAGTGTCAAGGATGAAAATAAGGATCAACTGAACTCCATATGGAATATAAACCAATTTCAGCCTGTCAATATAACATGGGTAATTATTTACTCTTCATGTTGATTTAATATTTGCTTTTATAGAATGAAAAAATATAGGTACACTCACAACTAGGGGCCCTAATCAATGATCACTTATCATGAGCATTTGATTTTCAACACATTATGAATTACATGGTGGTATAGTCAATGCAGCTCACAATAGTGGCTTTGAATCTGCATTGCCCCTGGCCATATGACCTTCAACATATATTTTGAGGTTGGGGGAACAGGAGGAATATTTTTTACGAATTTTGTGTTTGATCCAATATGGTTGTTTTTGAAAGGGCTGTGTGACCCTCTGTGGAAATAAAATTGATTTATAGCTGAACTGGACAAGCTCTATCTATCTCTTGCAACTACTAGAGGTCTGGTCTTTGACCCATGGTCAGTGGGTTTTATGAGATGTTGCTTAAAGTCTCATACTGGGCTTGGTAATTGTAGAATAGAGTGGTTCTTTGCTTTGCATGGTGGGATAAGATTTCTTTTTTAAAATTTTTAATTTTAATTTTTAATCTTTGTAGATACATAGTAGGTGTATGTATTTATGGGGTACTTGAGTTGTTTTTGTTTTTTATGAAACAGAGTCTGGCTCCGTCACCGAGGCTGGACTGCAGTAATGTGGTCTTAGCTCACTACAACCACTGACTCCTGGGTTCAAGCAATTCTCCTGCCTCAGCCTCCTGAGTAGCTGGGACTACAGGTGTGCACCACCATGTAAAGCTAATTCTTGTATTTTTAGTAGAAATGGGGTTTCACCATGTTGGCCAGGCTGGTCTCGAACTCCTGGCCTCAAGTGATCCGCTGGCCTTGGCCTCCCAAAGTGCTAGAATTACATGCATGAGCCACCGTGCCCAGCCTTACATGAGATGTTTCGATACAGGCATGCAATGTGAAAGAAGCACATCATGGGGAATGGGATATCCATCCCCTGAAGCATTTATCCTTTCAGCTACAAACAATCCAATGACATTCTTTAAGTTCTTTTAAAATGTACAATTAAGAAATCCCTTGGTCAGGCTCAGGGGCTCACGTCTGTAATCCAAGCACTTTGGGAGGCCAAGGCTAGCAGATCACCTGAGGTCAGGAGTTCAAGACCATCCTGGCCAACATGGTGAAACCTCGTCTCTACTAAAAATACAAAAAAAGTAGTCAGGTGTTGTTGCACGCACTTGTTGTGCCAGCTACTCAGGAGGCTGAGGCAGCAGAATTGCTTGAACCCAGGAGGCAGAGGTTGCAGTGAGCCGAGATCATGCCACGCCACTACAGCCTGGGAAACTTCATCTCAAAAAGAAAGAAATCCCTTGAGGGTCAATTTCTTTACTGATGGCTTGCAACTGGCCTAACCACTTGTGAAGTCAGTATGGCTTCACTATATTTAGGTGGTTCAATTCATGCATCAATACGAACCCTGGGATCTTGCACAAGGGTGTCTCTGTATCCCAATGCTGGCCTGCGCACACACTTTTTCTCTCTCTTGCTGTGCTGTGTCCTTCAGTGTTAAATAAAAGCTGTACCACTTCACACCCACTAGGATGGCTACGATTCACAAAACCCAGAAAATAGCAGGTGTCAGCCAGGATGTAGAGAAATGGGAATCTTTGTGCATTGTTGGTGAAAATGCTCAATGCTGCAGCCCCTGTGCAAAACAGTGTGGTGGTTTCTCCAATAATTAAACACAGAGTTAGCATAGGATCCAGCAATTCCACTTCTGGGTATATACTCCAAAGAATTGAAAGCAGGGTCTCAAAGAGATACTTGTAAACCTATGTCCGTAACATTGTTATTCACTGTAGCCAAGAGGTGGAAGCAACCCAAGTGTCTATCAGCAGAGGAATGGATAAACGAAGTGTGGTCCATCCATACAATGAGACATTGTTCAGCCCTAACAAAGAAGGAAATTCTGACACGTGTTACAATGTAGATCAACCTTGAGGACATTATGCTAAGTAAAATAAGCCAGGCTCAAAAAGACGAATACTCTATGAGTCCATTCATATGAGGTCTCTAGAGTCATCCAATGCATAGAGACAATGGTGGGCACTGGGCACTGGGGGAAGGGAACATGAGGAGTTAGTGTTTAATGGGGACAGAATCTCACTGAGGATATTGAAAAAGTTCTGGAGATAGGTGGTGGTGATGGTTGCACAACAGTGTGAATCCACTTAATGCCACTGAACCGTGCACTTAAAAATGGTTAAAATGGTGAGTTTTATATTATGTATATTTCACCAAAATAACAGATAGGTAGATACATAGATGATAGATAGATCATACATGATAGATAGTTCACAGCTGGGTGATGATGATACATAAATACATAGATAAATGATAGGTGAGACAGATAGATGATAGGTGATAGATGATAGATAGGTGACAGATGGCTAGATGATAGGTAGATACATAGATGGTAGATAGATGATAGAAAAATAGATAGATGATAGGTAGATGATAAGTAGATAGATAGATAATAGGTAGATTATACACAGATGATAGATAGATGGGTAGATAGATGCTACATAGGTAGATAGATAGCCTCCAGGACAATGGGAGAATAAATGTCTGTTGTTTAAGCCCTGCAGTCTATGGTGTTCTGTTATAGCAGCTTGAAATGGACTAAGACACCTCATAAGAAGAGATGAGGACACAGACACACACAGAGAGACGACTGTGTGAGGACAAAGGGAGAACACAGAGTCTACAAGCCAAGGAGAGAGGCCTCAGGAGGAACCAGCCCTGCCCACACCTTGATCTCAGACTTCCAACCTCCAGGATTGTAAGGAAATAAATTTCTGTTGTTTAAGCCCCTCAGTCTACAGTCCTTTGTTATGGCAGCTCTAGCAAAGGCATATACCTTCTCCATCCCCTCTCCTCTGATAAATACCAATATCTCAAGAGAACTTGGAGGCAGCTGTTGAAGAGAGCTGAGCCACAATGTTGAAAGTTATTGGGTCCCTGATTCAGGACTTGAAAGAGCATCACCAGCCAACCAGAAACACACACTTTGGGCTTAACACCAGGTATTTGTTAGAAAAAAAAATACGGGCTGGGTGCGGTGGCTCACGCCTGTAATCCCAGCACTTTGGGAGGCTGAGGCGGGCGGATCATGAGGTCAGGAGATTGAGACCATCCTGGCTAACATGGTGAAACCTCGTCTCTACTAAAAATACAAAAAAATTAGCTGGGCATGGTGGCGGGCGCCTGTAGTCCCAGCTACTCGGGAGGCTGAGGCAGGAGAATGGCATGAACCTGGGAGGCGGAGCTTGCAGTGAGCTGAGATCACCCCACTGCACTCCAGCCTGGGCGACAGAGTGAGACTCTGTCTCAAAAGAAAAAACCAAAAAAAACCATTGAGATTTGGTGTTCATTCACCAGCTTAAGCAGCTTATCATGGCCCTAACTAACAAAGCATGGTTTACATAACAGGTACTTTGCCCACAGTCAAGTGTATCAAGATCAAATGATGATGTGCTACACCTTTGCTGTAGATTTCTTATCAATACACTCTTTCCTTGTGTCCTCTGAGAGTCTACTTCACTGCAGGGCTGCTGCTACCAGCTGCTGTGGTCATAGCCTTGGTGTTCTTGTCTAATTAATGAGGGTTCCCATTAAACTAGACTCCAGCTGTTTTGACTTCCAGAATTGCTTTAGGAGAGTCTCTGTGGTCATTAATAAGGTGAGACCTTTTGGTTCCCAATACAAAGAGAGAAGATAATTTATTTTCTACAGCATTTTTTCCCATAAAGCTCTATATTCCATTACATTTTAAAGGGCATTTCAACAAATGATGTATGAAATGGAGAACAAAATCTGTATGGTTCTGCAGTAAAGGGCATGCAAAACTAGAGAACAACTCTGAAATGATGTGGAAAAACAGCAATCTACTTTTCTTTAAAAAAATTAAAGGCTTATGCTTCACATAAATTCCTGTCGATTTGCCAGGCATTATTTGGTTATAATGTCTGAGGCATTCAGTTTCCTGAATAGCTAGGACCACAGGCATGCACCATCATGCCTGGCTAATTTTTAAATATTTTGTAGAAACTGGGTCTCCCTATGTTATCCAGGCTGGTCTCCAACTCCTGGGCTCAAGTGATCCTCCTCCCTTGGCTTCCCAAAGTGTTGAGATTACAGGCATGAGCCACTGCGCCAGGCCAACATTGTTTTTAATATATGACTTGTAAGGCAAGTTGGGGGGCATTAATTCCTTATTAAGATGTACTGAGTTGAATAAAAGCCCCTCCAACCATCAACCCCCCAAAATATATGTCCAAGTACTAAGCTCCAGAATTTGTGAATGCAAACTAATTTGGATAAAGAGTATTTGCATGTAATTAAGGAAAGATTCTTGAGATTAGATCACTATAAATTACCCAGGTGGCCTTTAAATCCAATGACCAGTGTCCTTCTAAGAGACAGAAGAGGAGACACAGACACAGAGGAAGAGGTCACGTGGAGATGGAGGCAGAGAATGTAGTGATGTGGCCACAAGCCCAGGGACACCTGGAGCCACCAGGAGCTGGAAGAGGCAGGAAGGATCCTCTCCTAGAACCTCCAGGGGGAGCGCACCCCTGCCCACACCTTGATCTCAGATTCCTGGTCTCCAATACTGGAAAAGAATAAACATCTGTTACTTTACGCCATCCGAGTTTTTGTTATTTGCTACGGCATCCATAGGAATTAAAAACCTATAGGTATGAATTTTATGTTGCTGTCAAAAGGCTTCTTCTAGGATAATTAGATATTTCACCTAGATAGTTGTAGCTTTTTCTCCTCTTCATTGGGATCGGAACTCAGTTGGTGTCCTCCATCCTCCTATCTCAATATTGATTTTACTTACTCTTTAATCCTAACAATGAGCCTTTTTATATTGCTTAATTAAATATCAATGTCTTTCTGGTCAACATGAGACCAAAAACCTTTTTACCTTGGGCCTGAGAAAGAGCAGTATTTCTCCTCCTCCTCCTCTTCCTCTTCTTCCTCCTCCTTCCTTCTTCTCCCTCTTTTTAGAGATGGGGTCTCTCTCTGTTGCCCAGGCTAGAGTGCAGTGGCATAATCCTAGCTCACTGCAGCCTCAAACTCCTGGGCTCAAGTGATCTTCCAGCCTCAGCCTGCTGAGTAACTGGGACCACACATGTGCACCACTATCCCCTATTTTTTTGTTTTTTTTTTTACTTATTTATAGAAATGAGGTCTCACTATGTTGCCCAGGCTGGTCTCATACTTCTGGCCTCAAGTGTTCCTCCTCTTTGGCCTCCCAAAGCACTGGGATTACAGGTGTGAGCCACCATGCTTTGGCATGGTGGGGTATGCAGTAGGAGAGCAGGGGTGGTGGTAGTGTCTCCATATGTACTCTCACAAAAACTGGTGTGGGCAGATACTGGATGCCTACTTATTTAGGGGCATCTAAATTCCTGTGCTAAATTAGAAAATAGAGGCAGCTCTTGAAAGGAGTGATGGCATGAAGGAGAGATGCTTGGACCAACCAGCACACAGCCCTTATAAATAATTGATAACCTTGGTTTTGATGCCACGTCCTCTTCAACAGTTGTTGGTTGAAATGACACATGATTCCAGGTGAGCTTTTCCAGATAAATTGCCCTGGAACTTCAGACTTTGTCGGGTGAATCGATGTGGAATTTCAGAATGGGCTGGAATGTCTAAGATGGGCATGTCCAATATTCAGCTCAGTGTGGGGAAACCGGTGGTGGCCAGGGCTGGTTGCAAGCTGAGTTGTAGGGGTGACAGTTCACCTGAGAAACAAAAAAACATGCAAGTCCTGGTTCATGAGGAGTGATTTCACAAATAGTGACCATGGAAGTCAATGTCGAAAAAACAAATAGATTCAGGGCATAAGGGTGCAGGTTTGTTACATGGATATGTTGCCTAGTGGTGGGGATTGGCCTTCTGTCCCCTAAACAGTGAACATAATACCAGATAGGTAATTTTTCAACCCTCATCCCCTCCCACCTTCCCCCTTTTAAAGGTGTCCAGTGCCTGTTATTCCATTCTATAGGTCCATGTGTACCCATTTTTAGCTCCCACTTATAAGCGAGGACATGTGGTATTTGATTTTCTGTGTGAGTTATCTCACTTAGGATATTGACCTGCAGCTCCATTTATGTTGCTGCAAAAGATATAGTTTCATTCTTTTTTATAGATGCATAGTATTCCTTGGTGTGTGTATACCACATTTTCTTCATCCAATGAACACTTAGGTTCATTCCACAATTTTGCTATTGTGAATTGAGGTGCAATAAAAATGTAAGCATAGGCATCTTTTTCGATAATTTCTTTTCCTTTGCATAGATAATCATTAGTGGAGTTGCTGGGTCAAAGGGTAGATCTATTTTTAGTCCTTTGGGAAATCTACATACTGTTTCCTATAGAGGTTGTACAATTTACTTCTCACCAACAGTGTATAAGCATTCCCTTCTCTCTGTACTCTTGCCAACATGCGTCTGTTGTTTTTGGAAGTCAGTGTTTTTCTACAAGACCTTCATATTGGCTATAAATAAAAGTGATACCTTGGAAGAGATTCTCTTTCTGGACAGCCAGAGAGGGAAATGGGAATGATCAGGAAACATACCGGGATTATAAGAGAGCTTCATTATTTTGGTGTGGCTTGAGTCTGTAAATGGAGTAGCCTCTTGGCGGAACAAAATTTCCTCCAATTGTAATGGTAGTTGCCAGAGGCAATAACAGTGAAAGAGCCATTTAAAAAGTCAAAACCAGAGGAATAATTTGACTAGAACCTTCAATGGTTTTGAGTCACTATGGCAGACAGCTCAATTATCTTATCTCTGCCGTGAAAAGCTGTCTTTTTCTTGTACTTACATCTCTTGAACAGAATCTCACGTAAAACATGCCCTAATTACATGGTCCCTATTAGACACTACACCAGGGAGTGCTTGGCTTTGATGGTGCCCAGATTGTCTGAAGTCTGCAGAAATCCACTGCAGGCAGAGGCATTTGGGTGGACCATGTTCCCAAGATTATCACTTTGTCAAATATGGCTCTTGGGAGAGCAAATTTGCATGTAGGGTATTCTGAGGAACAAGTGTCGTACTGCCATCCTAAGGGTCCCTTATGGCAATGCCTGAGTTATGTGTAATTACAACAGCCATGGGTCTAGAGCTTAAGCCTCCTGCTTCCATGGAACCAATGCATTCAAAGGTTGTAAGGCACCTTTGAGATTTTCTAGGCTGGCTACCAAGTCCTATGTAGGAGAAAGATGAAGTCTAACAAAGCCAGGTGATTTTCAGCCACACAATGTGTAACTTGATCTAGGGTCAGGTTATTTAGCCTCCTACTACACCAAATTTTAGAATACAATTTTTATTAGGTGGGATTTAGTTAATGTCACTGATGTATAAAAGTAAAAAGAACATGTTACAGATGTAAGATATGTAGATTATATATTTATCTGTATACATAAGAGAAATAGATGGACGGATGGATAGATAGACAGATGGATAACTAGAAGATAGAAAATTACACACATACATTCATAAATACATATATACATAGATGGATAGATAGATGATTGACAGAGAGAACAATATAGGTAAATGTAGATAGACGATAGATGATAGAAAGATAGACAATAGGTAGACAGATGTTAGATGGAATAGATGACAGATTAATGATAGGTAGATAGAATAGATAGATAATGAATAGATGATAGAAAGACAGATAGACAATAATAGGTAGGTAGATAGATGATAGATGGAATAGATAGATAGATGGTGGATAGATATATGGAATAGATGATAGATTACAGATGGAATGAACGGATAGATAGAATATAGTAATAGAATGCATCTACCTGAAAATACAAGAGAGAAGGAAAAGAGATTGGGAGTTTTTCCACTCTATAACTTTGGGGCAAAGAAAATAGCATTAATGAAAAAGCAAAGAACGGGAAAATAAAAAGTTTTTATTCAGAAACACCCTTCCAGCAAAAGAGAATGTAGGGCAAGCAAAATATTAAGTATTTCATACTCACTTGTGTAGGCCATGGGAACTATTATGAAAAGGTGGATGTTGCATGTTTCAGTATATTTTTTGTTTTGTTTTGTTTTTGAGATGGACTCTCGCTGTGTTGCCCAGGCTGGAGTGCAATGGAGAGGTCTCAGCTCACTGCAACCTCCGCCTCCTGGGTTCAAGCAATTCTCCTGTCTCAGCCTCCCGAGTAGCTGAGATTACAGGTGCATGCCGCCATGCCTGGCTAATTTTTTGTACTTCAGTAAAGATGGGGTTTCACTGTTTTGCCCAGGCTAGTCTTGAACCCCTGAGCTCAGGCAATCCACCTGCCTTGGCCTCCCAAAGTGCTGAGATTACAGGTGTGAGCCACCACGCCCGACCTCAGTACACTTTTAATATACACAGAGCTTTGCCACATTTTGGAGGGTTACCTACTATTGCAATTTCTGGATTTTTATTTCATTTTTTATGTTTGTGTCTCTCCATTTTAGTTTAATGTAATGCAATTCAATAGATTTTCTCATTAAAATAAAATCTCGGCCTCTCTCCATTGCATAGGATGAAGCAGGCATGATGTAGGGCAAGCTCACTGGCTGGATTCAGACCCTTGAAGGAGGCCGGGCGCGGTGGCTCATGCCTGTAATCCCAGCACTTTGGGAGGCTGAGGTGGGCGGATCACTTGAGGTCAGGCGTTTGAGACCAGCCTGGCCAACATGGTGAAACTCTGTCTCTATCAAAAAACCCCCAAAAATGAAAATACAAAAATTAACTGAGTGTGGTGGTGTGTGCCTGTAGTCCCAGCTACTTGGGAGGTTGAGGTGGGAGAATCCCTTGAACCTGGGAGGTGGAGGTTACAGTGAGCCGGGATCACGCCACTGCACTCCAGATTGTGTGACAGATACCCTGTCTCAAAAAAAAAAAAAACAAAACAAAACCCAAAACAGACCCTTGAGAAGTGAGCATTTTGCAGTATTCCATTTGGGAGCTGGCTATTCTGCTTCCTCCTAACATCCCAAAGGACACAGGATGGCCTGAGCTCCCAGGTACCCTGGGTTTCCCAGTAAGAATTCCAGGGGTGGTGAGAGAAATGCAAATTGTCTCTGCAGAGCAGCAGACCCCAGAGCTTAAAGGCTTCTCTCTCTGTTCACAGATTGCTGCATGGAGACGAGAGGAAATAAGAGGGTGAACAGATCTCCTGCTACTGCACATGCTACTTTTGGTTTCCCAGCTGGTGTTTGAAGGCTGTGCAAGGTGTTGGTTTGCAGGATGATGGAGACCCAGATCATTGTGAATCCATGACCGTGTGGCCGTTCGCATCGACTCAGCCTTACTGCAGATACTAACCTTCATTCCCCTCTCCAGCTATGCACTGGTTTTCTGCATACCACTTGGAATTTATGTTGGCTCTGAGTCATCTGACTCTCACATGAGAAAGAACCAAATAATGACCTGTTATTTTAAAAGAAAGTGTCTGCATATGGCTTCTTGTCTGCCGAATGTTGCACATTAGGCCTTTTTTATTGAGTTTCAAATAAACCCCTGAATTAATTCTGCAGGCAAAGGCATTGATGTTAGCACCATTTGATCACTTGAATGCACGTCATAACAGCATTTTAACGTGCTTACAGCAAGGGGGATGAGACCATATCGAGGATGCACTTGGTCGTTATTAAGGTCGAAAACACCAAGATAGCTGGGTGCGGTGGCTCAGGCCTGTAATCCCAGCACTTTGGGAGGCCGAGGTTGAAGGAAGAGAAAGACCCTCTCATATTATTTTATATTGTTTTATATTCAGTACCTGTTTTAAGCAAAAACAGCAAGGAAGTAAAACCAAAGACAGGCAGCTCGGCGCCAGGCCTGAAACCAGGCCTGGGCCTGCCTGGCCTACACCCAGTAGTTAAAAATCAACTCATGACTTAGAAACCGATGTTATTCATAGATTCCAGACATTGTATAGAAGAACATTGTGAAACTCCCTGCCCTGTTCTGTTTCTCTCTGACCACCGGTGCATGCAGCCCCTGTCACGTACCCCCCGCTTGCTCAAATCAATCACGACCCTTTCATGTGAAATCTTCAATGTTGTGAGTCCTTAAAAGGGACAGAAATTGTGCACTCGGGGAGCTCGGATTTTAAGGCAGTAGCTTGCCGATGCTCCCAGCTGAATAAAGCCCTTCCTTCTACAACTCGGGGTCTGAGAGGTTTTGTCTGCGGCTCATCCTGCTACAAGGTGGGTGGATCACTTGAGTCCAGGAGTTTGAGACTAGCCTGGCCAACATGGTGAAACCCTGTCTCTACAAAAATACAAAAATTAGCCAGGTGTTGTGTTGTGTACCTGTAGTCCCATACTCAAGAGGCTAAGGTGGGTGGATCTCTGGAGCTTGGGAAGTCAAGGCTGCAGTGAGTGGAGATCATGCCACTGCACTCCAGCCTGGGTGACTGAGCGAGACTCTGCCTCAAAAATAAAAATAAAAAAAAAAAGAAGAAGAAAAGAAATGTACAATAGATTATTGTAAACTACAGTCACTTGCTGATCTATTGAACACTATGTCTTTTTTCTCTTATCGAAGTGTATATTTGCAAAGCGGGAGGATTTCTTGAGCTCAGGAGCTCGAGACCTGCCTGGGCAACCTAGTGAGACCCTGTCTCTACAAAAAAAACACAAAAGCCAGCCTGGCATGGTGGCATGCACCTGTGGTCCTAGCTACTGGGGAGGCTGAGGTAGGAGGATTGCTTGAGCCCAGGAGTTCAAGGTTACTGTGAGCTATGATCGCACCACTGTACTTCAGTCTGGCAACAGAGCAGAATCCTGTCTCCAAAAAAACAAAACAAAAAACCAAAAAAACTTAAGATATTTGCATCCATTAATCAAACTAGTTTTATCTCCCTTCTCTGCTCCCTTCCCAGCCTCTGGTAGCCACCAATCTACTCTCTGTCTCCATGAGATCCAGGTTTTAAGCTCCCACATGTGAGTGAGAACACGCAGTATTTTTCTTCTGTGCCTGGCTTATTTCACTTAACATAATGACCTCCAGTTCCATCCATCAGGCCTCCTTTTTTCACGGAGGATTTATTTTAGGAAACTTGCAATTGTGAGTTCTTTCTCTACCTCTTTGAGAGGCAAATCTTCTCCCAAATTTTCTTCTAGCCTCTTCCTAGTTTTGCAACCCAGGAATGCCTTTCTCAAGACTTCAGAGCCATCCCTTTAAAATGCAATTATTGAAGGAGATGATACATCTGTGTCTCAGTTTTTGTAGAAGGGCAGATTCCTAGTTTTGAAAAATTCCAATGAGCCAACGCAGATAGCTTTACAGCATTTCCTAACCTCTTTCTGATGTCTCCAGTTCCTTCTCAGCATCTCACCCCGGCACTTAAAAACTCTCCAGCCTTTTGTTTCAACAAAGTTAAGCTCCTCTCTTCCGTATCGCAGTAGTCCTGACTGAGTCCTTCCTTGAAGGTTTAACTTGTCTGGTGCAATTTTTTCTTTGACAATGTCCAGATCAAATGATCCCATAAAAACATCGAGTGTGATTTTAGCCTGAGAAGGGGGAGGGTGAGAAGACAGATTGGGAGGCAGCTGTGTAGGCAGGGGACTTGGCCACTCCCTAAACCTCTCCCAGTCTCATCTGTAAATGGAGTGTATAGGCAGCAGTGCTTCTCCCCCAAGGCTGGGGCGATGGAATCAGTTAGACTATTGAGGGCATCTGCGTCAGGGTTAGTCCTCAGCGTATGGTGGCCAATGGGTTTCTTTTGGTTGACTGTTGACAATGCGTTTGTTGAATGGCAGCCTGCACTAGGCAACGCTGAAGCCACAGAAGACACCGTAGTGGGAAAACCAGCATGAGCCGCTGCCCCCAAGGAACCTCGAAGCCCAGGCAGAGGACCAGCCATCCCAGCCCGCAGGTAAAGTGTGTCACCTGTCAGGTGGGCTTGGGGTGAGCGGGTGGGGGAAGTGTGTGTGCAAAGGGGCTGTGTGTATGTGTGTGAGCACGAGTGTGATGGCTAGTGTGACTGCATGTGAGGGAGTGTGAACAAGCGTGCGAGGGTGTGTGTGCAAGTGCGTACGCATATGAGAATATGTGTCTGTGGATGAGTGCATTTGAAAGCCTGCGTGTGTGTGTGTGTGTGGGGGGGGGGGTCATGAGGGTAAGTTAGTGACTGAATGCGCAGGATGTATGAGTGTGTATGGAACACTGTCAGTGTGTGTGTGGCAAGTGTGTAGGTGTGTGAGGACAGGCAGAAGTGTGTCAGTGTTGTGATGATGGAAATATGAATGAGCGTATGAGTGTGCAAAAAGGTATGGAGTGAATGTGCATGGAAGTGTGTGTGTAAACTATGAAGGCATGTAGTATGTCAGTATGTGAGTGTGCAGTGCATGTGTGTGGGAGGGTGAGCGTGTGAGTGTGACTGCTTGTGGGTGTGTTTATGAGTGTGTGCCAGTGGGTATGAGTGTGAGAGCATGTAAAAGTGTGTGTGTAGTGTGACAGTGTGTGTGTACTGTGACATTGTGTGGCTGTGTCAGTGTTTATGAATGACAGCATGTGAAAGTATGCATGTGTATGTGGGTGCATACATGTAAGTGTATGAGTGTGCGTGTGATGGTGTAAGTGTAGGGTTGTGATGCACGAGTGTGAGTGTGGCTGTGTTTTTCAGTATATGACTGTGTATGTGTATTGGGTGTGGACCTGAGTGTGCTAGTGTGCAAGGGCAAGTGTAAAGGGCATGAGAATGCAAGTGTGTGTACATGAATGAGTGGGAGTGTGTGCATGGGAGTGAGTGCATGTGCCTGTGTGAGTGCACTCTCAGAATCGTGGAAGGGTGCAAGCCTCCCCCACTAACTCCTGTCCCCTGCTGAAATCATCTTTCCCACCTCCTTCCCTGCCATCCCTACGGTGTAACCCATAAGAGTGCTGGGTTTCCTTCCCGGCACTCTGCCCTCTCCCCATTTCAGGCATCCCTGCACACCCGTTCTGTACAAGAAGGAGGTACCTCTTCTCTGCATCCGTAGGTTCTGCACTCCAGGGGTAGCTCCCCACAGCTGGTCCACAGACCATCACCCACCCCCCAATTGCCACCCAGAGGGATGAGAGGGTTTACAACAGTGGGGACAGCTGGTGCTAGCCCCTAACCCTACTAAACTTCCATAGAGACCCTTACAGGGCTTTTCCATTGGGAAAAGTTGGGGAAAATCCAGGAACATTCAGAAGTGCAGTGACACCATGTCTTGGATGGCTTAGGAGGGATGCCGTTTATCCCGGGAGACAGGATTGAGTGCTAGAAGGCTGGGCAGGGGGCTGTTTGAATAGCTGAGGTGAGAAAGTGGGGGAAAAAGTGACATAGTAGATAAAATACAAGGTAAAATAAAGTATAGCCATCTGAAGAAACAATGTTGGACTATATTGGGCAGATTTAAAGATTATGTGTGGGCAGTCATGTTATCTACCATGCCTCCCACTTTAAATTCATGTTTTCTTAGAATGTTATTATTCTAACATATATTTAACTATTTCAAAGCATAGAATTCGGTGGCATTTAGTACACAGCATGCATAATATTGTACAACCATCATCTCCATCTCCCTGAACATTTTTATCACCCTCAAAAAAGAATATCACCCCCATATTCATCAAGCAAAAGTTAATTATTAAAAAAAAAAAGGCATCAGAATTTTGAGCCCTAGTCCACACTTTTTGTTTTGTTTGTTTTTTGTTTTTTATTTTTTGAGACAGAGTGTCGCTCTCTCATCCAGGCTGGGGTGCAGTGGCGTGATCTCGGCTCCCTCCAACCTCCGCCTCCCGGGTTCAAGCGATTCTCGTGCCTCAGCCTCCTGAGTAGCTGGGACTACAGGCGCCCGCCAACATCCCGGCTAATTTTTGTATTTTCAGTAGATACGGGGTTTTACCATGTTGGCCAGGCTGTTCTTGAACTCCTGACCTGAAGGGACCCACCCGCCTCGGCCTCCCAAAGTGCTAAGATTACAGGCATGAGCCACCACGCCCGGCCCACACTTATTTTTGAAAAGCAATTCTTGATTTCATTTATTTTAAAAGGATCCTCTCTCTTCCCTCTGTTATGGTGATTTTTTTGTGTGGCTTAAATAGTAAATTGAACCCACTAGATGGCACCAAACACTAGCATTTAAAAAAAAAAAACCAACAACTCAGAAATCAATGATTTTTGACACAATCTACTGTTCTTTCTTAGACCTTCATGTGAGGTCTAGCTGAGGGGTGAAAATGCATGAATGGCAATGTTTTTGCAATGGAAGGAGCTATCTGGTGCAGAGAACCCAACTATGTAATTATTATTGCATCATAGGTCAACCAGGTGTGCTTAGAATGTGAGAAAAATACAATTTCCCCTTCATTTCCAGGTGAGGTCAACCAAAGGTGAGTGAAACTGGCTTAGTCACCTGCTTGGGGCACTTCCAAGGTAAATGCTGCAGGCTCCCAGAGGAGAAAATCAAATGCACAGGGATAATGAGACTGTGCAAATTTTTAAAAAATTTCATAATCCCAGTGGAATAGCTTATTTATTTATTTATTTTTACAATGGAGGTATTTACCTGTCTGAGCTATTATGAATAAAAATGCATGGTGTCAGTGGACACGTCTTTGTCTATAGGCTATTTCTATTTTTTTTTTTCTTGGTTACATGTTTAGGTTCATATGCTGCACTGTTTTTCAAAAGTTGTCGTTTCACTTTGCACCTGAGAATGTAGGAGGGTTGTAGTTGCTTTATATTTAGTGCTTGTTATTGTCAAGCTTGAAAATGTTATTTATGCTCGTGGTCATGTAGGGATATCTCATTGTGTCTTTAATTTGCAGTGCTCTGATCACTAATAATGATGGTATTTTTGTTTATATACATATTGGCTCCGTGTGTGTGAGTGTGTGTGTATTATTTTTCTGTGAAGTATTTGTTCATATATTTTGTCAGTAGTCTGTTGAGTTGCTTGTCTTTTGTAATTGAGTTGTTTATATATTCTGAATATATATTTTATGTAATGTTTTTTCCCAGTATGCAGCTTATCTTTTCTTTTATTAATGATGTTGTTTAAAGATAATTTTGAATTTTGATAAAGTCCACTTCATCCATTTTTAAAAATATTATGATTCATGCTTTTTGTGTCCTATCTAAACAACCTTTTCTTTTCTTTTCTTTTTTTTTTTTTTTTTTGCAACCTCCACCTCCTGGGTTCAAGCAATTCTCCTGCCTCAGCCTCCCAAGGAGCTGGGATTACAGGTGCATGCCACCAGGCCAGGCTAATTTTTTTTTTTTTTTTGCATTTTTTTGTAGAGATGGGGTTTCATCATTGTTGGCCAGGCTGTTCTCAAACTCCTGACCTCAAGTAATCTGCCTGCCTCGGCCTCCCAGATTGCTGGGATTACAAGCATGAGCCACCATGCCCAGCCCTGAAAAATCTTTTCTATACCAAGTTCAAGAAGAGTTGTTCATGTGTTTTCACCTAGATGCTTAATAGTTCAGCTTTTTCATTTACGTCTATGATACATTTTGATAAAACCTTCTAAATAGTGAAAAAAGGGTTTTTTTTAAATTCCTAAAAGAATACTCAGTTATTCTTACACCATTTCTTGAAAAGCTTATTATTTCCACATTGAGTCAATTGACCATGGATGTGTGGTTCTATCTTATATCATTGTTTTCCCTGTCTGTCCTACTGCCTGTGACACATGACATTGATACTGTTGCCTTCTAGTAAATCTTGAACTTAAGAAGCATATGTGCTCTAATTTTGTTGTTCTTTATCTAAATTACTTTGCTATTCTAGGTCCTTGGCATTTGCAGGTAAATTTTGGAGTTAGCTTGTCAATATAAAAAAAATCCTAATGAAACATTGATTGGCATTTCATTGAATCAGTAGATCAAGTAAGAGGAAATTATCAGCTTAACAATGCCAATACTTTCAAATAATAGAAATGATATATCTCTCTGTGTATTGGTCTTCATAAATTTCTCTCATCAACATATATATTTAAAAACTTTCAGTGTTCAGGTGTTGCATAAATTTGCTAAATCTGTCTCTCAGTACTACTTGCTATTGTAAATGACATTTAAAATAATTTGTTTTCCAACTTTTTGTTACTGGTATAATTTAATTTTTTTTTTTTTTTTTTGAGATGGAGTCTTGCTCTGTTGCCCAGGCTGGAGTGCAGTGGCGCAATCTCGGCTCACTGCAAGCTCTGCTTCCCGGGTTCACGCCATTCTCCTGCCTCAGCATCCTGAGTAGCTGGGACTGCAGGTGCCCACCACCATGCCCGGCTAATTATTTTGTATTTTCAGTAGAGATGGGGTTTCACCGTGTTAGCCAGGATGGTCTTGATCTCCTGACCTCATTATCTGCCCACCTTGGCCTCCCAAAGTGCTGGAATTACAGGCTTGAGCCATCGAGCCCAGCCTAATTTAATTTTTAAAATAAGCCATGTATTCTGTGACCTTCTAAATCCATTTATTATTCTGGTAGCTTTTCTGCAGATGCTAGAGAATTTTCTACATGCAAGATCATGTCATTATGAATAAAAACTATTTTACTTCATTCCAATATATGCCTTTCCTTCCCTCCCTCCCTGCCTCCGTCCCTTCCTCTCTCCTTTCTTTCTTTCCTTCCTTCCTTCCTTCCACTGAATAGGATTCCCAGTACTATCTTTAACCTTTTTGTTTTGCCCAAAAAGCTAGGCAGCTGCACCCTGCATTCGTGTTTCATCCTTGGTTTGCCTCAGTCATGAGGTGCTTCCTACAAATATGGCTGTCTCTGTGATTTCTCATTCAACACCATTTTCTCTAAATGTTGAATTTAGACTGGTTGCAGAGGAGCTCTTACCATGAGTCTATAGCACACTTTCCTCATTATTGCCAACAAGAAATATTTGTCTTGGACTTCTGGTTTCTCCTTCCATGGAGAACTGATTTTTCCTGGATATTAGAATTTGCAGCCAGGGTTATTTTCTCTGTCTCTTTCCACAGCCTTGTGTGGCTTCTACTGCTTGTGATTCTGAATATCTTCTATCTCTTATTCTCATAAAGAGGAAGGCAGTGTTTCTGTTTTTCACCTTTATTGTGTTTTTTGAAATGATTTCCAAGTAGAGGAGAGTTCAAGATGGACTTTATTACACCATTTCTAACCAGAAATATTTCTCTTAAATAAGCATTTTAGTAACAAGGTCTTGAGTCAGCTAGGAATAGTGGGTGAAGATGTAAAAATACTTACACTGTTTCCATTTAGCAATGGGGCTGACTTGGTGACATAAGAGGATTTCTTGGTAAAGAAGAAGAAAATCAGAAAGGTTATATTTGTGAATTTCATATGTTAACCAGCTCTTTGTAACTTTTAGTAATGTATGTTAATGTTTAAGCATAAAATATAGCTATTTTAAGGATCAGGAATTTTGGAACTAGCTTTCTTCCTGAATTGTAGTAAAAATCAACTATTTATGGAATGGGAAACTTTGTCTAAATCAAAAAAGGAAAAGAAAAATCAGCAATTTAAAACTAAAATAGTATTATTTTTGCCTCTTTTCAGTGATTTCTGGTCTCTTTTTGTAACTTTAAAAAATTGGACTGTCACATCTGTGCTATTATATAATGCTGGTCGATTCTTTGAATAGTTTTTAGGATCAAATTGAGAACTTACATTTTATGGAAAGTCTATTCCAAACTCTTCGTAAGTGCAAAAGCAATGGAGAATAGAAATCATCATAACAGGACATTAAAATTATATTAATTTTCTGTTAAGTACTGAGTTTATGTTCTGTCTATGTTGAAATAATATTTCTAAAATGAAAAATAAATAGTTTCAGGCCATTTTTGTTTGCATTAAGCATGAGAACCTACTCTGTCTTACACATTTTGAGGGAAAAAATTGCTTCCGCTGGCAAGCATTAGAAATGTGAACATTAAATTATTTATATTCAGTGGGGGTACAGTTGAATAATGCACATTATATGGGATCATTTAAAAGTAAATGGAAAACATTATCTGAATCCAAATATACAAATATATGCAAGTGGCATGCTATTGTGGTTCGGTTAAATAAACGCCCTTAGGAATTTTAAGAAAACGTGGGTTGCCAAATCAATTTGTGTTTGAACATTGAAAAGAACATAATAAGACCTAGAAGAGGGGGCATAGTTTTTTCACGTTTTCAGAGTTGTGTTTTCTTTTAGTTTGGTTATGTATAAATTAAGATTGTGTCTTGAAGAGAGGCTATTATAAGTGTGTGTGGGGAGTGCGGTGGGTGGTGTGGGGTGGGACACTCCCCATGGACTAATTTAGAGTTTAAAAATAAGGCAACATTTCCTCCCATTATTTTGGTCCATTTTTAAAGTTTTTATGCATTTTTAAATTTAATTATATTTATTCTTCTGTTTGCCAGGCACCATGCGAGGTGCCGAGGATGCAAAATTGAATAGAGTCTTCCATTACGAGATTTCGAAACTAAAGAACACAGCAGGCAGACAGACAAATGAAAAGTCAGCAATGGCTGAATGGTGATGTGTGTAAAGCACACATGTGATGTGTGATTGCTTGCAGACCATGGAGATTTGCATGCAATACCCAGAAAGCCCATAGAAATAAAAGGACCTGTGAAATGGAGTCACGCGTTTTCTTTATTTTTTACGTGTTATTTATTTCTTTGGTATTTCCAATACTCTCTCCTTCATGATTTTGCTTATTGCACTCTCTCCTTTTCATTCCTTCCTCCCTCCCTCCCCTCCTTGCTCCCTCCACGCCTTTCTCTCTCTCTCTCTCCCCCACCCCTTGTCTATCTTTGTACATACACATAGGGAAGCATGCATAAAACATATAATGGATTGAGTTTAAAGAATACTTTATAAAATTAATATCCATTACCCAGGTTGAAAAACAAAACAAAAAACGCCAACCCAATAATGAGATGTCCAGTCATTCTATCTTTTGTATTGTTTTATTGTCTATGTAAATATCCCTCAACAATACATTGTTTAGTTTTGCCTGTTTTTGAACTTCATGTAAATGGTATCATAGGGCATATAGTTTTGTCTGACTTGGTTCTCTCACTATTATGATTTTGAAATGCATTCATGTCGATACATGTACACGGAGGTTATTCATATTCACTGCAGTTTTATTGTGTGAATCTACCCTATTTTATTCATCGAGTCCAATGTTGATGAGTGCATAGGTTGTTTTCAGTATTCTCTGGTCATGGACATTGTGGGTATGAATATTTGCTCATGGGCTTTGGCATTTTTTTTTTTTTAATTGCAAGGCCCTAGAGAATGAGCATGTTCGAGTTTACTAGAAAATTCTCACTGATTCCAAGGTGGTTGCGGGACTATTTTATTCTCACCAAAAAAATGTATATGAGAACTTGACTGCTTTCTATTCATACCAATACTTGGTGCAGCCAGACTATTAATTTTTGCCATCTGTTGGCAAGCAATTTTTTAAAAAATTTGCATTTTTCTCATTATTATTGAGGTTAAGCATTGTTTTATAGATAGTCTGGCCACTGTTTATTCAGTCTCTCAATAAGTGGGTGTGTTCAAGTTTGTGGATGTTATGACAAAGCAATTTATAACTCATACAGATACTTTTTAACATTTCCGCTTCCTTAAGTGGTCAAGAGATATATCATTATGCTTTTTAATAATTTGTATAAGTTTAAGAGGTACAGGTGCAATTTTGTTATAGATATATTACCTACTGCCTTCTGGGCTTTCAATGTATCCATCACCTGAATAATGCACATTGTACTCATGACAGAAATTCTCATCCCTCACCCCCTCCCACTCTCCCACCCTTTGGAGTCTCCAATGTCTGTTTTTCCACTCTCTATATCCATGAGTGTGCATTCTTTAGCTCCCACTTACAAATGAGCACGTCTGGCATTTCACTTTCTAAGTTATTTTACTTAAGATAATAGCCTTCAGTTCCATCCATGTTATTGCAAAAGTCATGGTTTCATTTATTTTTATGGCTGAATAGTAGTCCACTGTGTAGATATACCACATTTTCTTTTTCAATTTTTTTATTCTTATAGATTTATTTTATTTATTTTATTTTATTATTATTATTTTTGTTGGATATGAAGTCTCATTCTGTTGCCCAGGCTGGAGTGCAGTGGCACGATCTCGGCTCACTGCAACCTCTACCTCCTGGGTTCAAGCAATCCTCCTGCCTCAGTCTCCAGAATAGCTGGGACTACAGGCATGAGCCACCATACCTGGCTAGTTTTGTATTTTTAGTAGAGATGGGGTTTCACCATGTTGACCAGACTGGTCTCAAACTCCTGACTTCAGGTGATCCACCTGCCTCAGCCTCCCAAACTACTGAGATTATAGGCGTGAGCCACTGCCCAGCTTGGCCTATGCTTTTTGACCAGCAACAACAGCCAATGATTTCAAGCCTTAGACGGGGTGACCTGCTCCACTCCAAGGAAAACTTCCTCTTTCTGCCTGGCCAGTATTAAATCAAACAATAGCCCTCAGCAATTTAATGGGCAAATCACTCCTCTGCCACTAGCCAGGGGATCCGCATTTATCATTTGAGAGATCAGCCGTTATTCTGTTCTTGGAACAACTCAAATTTTCTAAAACACAGAAGGCTCTCCGTATACCATCCCAAAGCCACCTGTCAATTGGGTTAACTGGTTAAGTGTCTTCTCTATTTCTTCTTTCCTGGCTGGCCCTAGCCAAGTGTCTTCTCAAACAATCGATTAGTGAAGTGTAAATATAAGTCATTCAACTGACCCTTTCCATTGCCTTTTGAGAATATCTTTTTAGAGTATGCAGATGGAGTTTGAAAATAGTCAACTGAAGTTTCTGTTGCTATGAGGAAGAATATAAAAGGACAATGTCAAAGCTTCATTTTCTTATTCTTTCTGATCCATTGGTTAAAAATTATCTTTTGAAAATCATTTTTCAATTCCCTAACAGCATCGTAAATCTTACTTACTGTATCTTGTATAACAGCCACTCATGTCCAGGCATGGTGACTCATGCCTGTACTCCCAGCACTTTGGGAGGCTGAGGCAGGAGGATGGCTTTAGGCCAGGAGCTCAAGACCAGCCTGGGCCACATAGTGAGATCCTATCTCTACAAAAAAATTTTTTAAAATTAGCCAGATATGGTGGTGTGTGCCTGTAGTCCCAGCTACTCAGGAGGCTGAGGTGGGAGGATCCCTTGAGCCTGGGAGTCCAGGGCTGCAGTGAGCTAAGATTGCACTGCTGCACTCCAGCCTGGGTGACAGTGTGAGACCCCGTACCTAAAAAACCAAACCAAACAAACAAACAAAACTCACTCAAAATGTTGCCAAAATCCAAATCAGTTTGGAAAGGGTGACGATTTGTATCTGTGGAGATGTTCAGTAATGCATTTAGTGAAGCAACAGTCTCGTGGAAAGAAGCTCAGGCATGAAAGAACACACTCTAGGTTCTGAAAGTGTTTCCAGAAGTCACAATTGTGTTCGATCAAGAAGAGCACCTATGAGTATACGGATAGCTCTAAGGAGATTACTTTGAAAGAGTAAGATTCTTTATCTGTGTACTTTCACAGACTTAAATAAAACACGTGCATTTTAGAATAGTCAGTGTTGCCCTTAAATATCATGCTTGGTACTCCCCAGTACTAATAGTTTCTGCGGCTCTATGTGCAGAAAACACAGGTCTTTAAAATGAAAGTTTTGGGGCCAGGTGCAGTGGCTCACACCCTTAATCCCAGCACTCTGGGAGGCTGAAGCAGCAGGATGACTTGAGCCCAGGAGCTCGAGAGCAGCCTGGGCAATATAGGGAGATCCTGTCTCTACAAAAAACATTTAAAAAATTAGCTGCATGTGGTGGTGCACACCTGTAGTCTCAGCTACAACTACATGGAGGCTGAGATGGGAGGATTGCTTGAGTCCAGGAGGTTGAGGCTGAAGTGAGCCATGATCGTACCACTGCCCCCCAGACAGAGCGATAGAGCAAGACCCTGTCTCAAAAAAAGGAAGTTTAAACAAATATATTTCTGCATTCTTTTTTTCATCTCATACTACCAAATGGCAAATGAAGACACTTCATTTTCTTTACTCAATCCTTCAATAAAAATATGCTGGAGAATCAGATGCCTTTGTGTTTGTCGTTGGTTTTTATTTGGGGGATAAATAAAGCATTCTTTATTTTCATTGCCCAAGAGTATTTTATGTATTGAATTTGCTTGAATTATTCTGAATTAATGACTTGCTTTTTTTATGTACAAATATGTTGATCATAGGTCTAAGCTGCGTAGTATAATTTTTTTCTGGCCCCCTAAAAATTCAAAAGTTTTAAGAATATTTTTATTTTTTCTTTATTATGAAAATAACATGAATGCCCTTTGGAATTGGTGATCTCCTGGGGAAGATAAAGTTATATACTTATAAATAAATAATAACTCAGGTTCAAGGATCACATAAACTTTCTACAGAGAAAATAGCACAAGAAGTCAACACAAGACAAAATTAAGCTGTATCTATAAAGTATCAAAAGTCACTAAGTGAAAAAAGCCAATTATGAATGTTTAATTGATGATTAAATTTTCATTTTTTAGCCTGTACACCTGGCTTGCTTTCTCATTCCACAAATTTGAGCAACTGTATATCTGTAGTACATAAATAACTGGGTGAGAAGCATAACTAGGCAATACAATATTATCTCCAACAATATTTTGGTTGTTTTGCCAAATAGAATGAGTGTATACTCATAGATCAATAATTTTTCTCTTTGAATTTAAAAGACATTCAAAGAAATTTAGATAGAGTGCATGAATAGAAGGCCTTGATATTTTCTCATTTTCCTACTTCTTGAGAACAACTTGTTAAATACTTGCACTATATTGACCTTTAAAGATGTGCCCCTTATGAGGGAGAAGTTTTTTTGTGTTTTTTTAGACAGGGTCTTGCTCTGTTGCTCAGGCTGGAGAGCAGCAGGGCAATCACAGCTCACTGCAGCCTCCACCTCCTGGGCTCAAATGATCCTCCTGCCTTAGCCTCCTGAGTAGCTGGGCCTGCAGACTGTGCTACCATGCCTGGCTAATTTATTTTATTTTATTTTATCTTATCTTATTTTATTTTATTTTATTTTTTGTAGAGGTGGGGTCTTTCTATGTTGTCCAGACTGGTCTCAAACTCCCAGGCTTAAGTGCTTCTCCAACCTCAGCCTCCCAGTGCTGGGATTACAGGCGTGAGTCACCGTGCCCTGCCTGGAAGAAGTTAGATCCAGAGTTCCTTCAGGGAGGAATCCTTCTTCATTTTAAAGTTCTGTTTTCCCTCATTCCAGAGCCATGTATTAAAAAAATTAACACATCATTTCGCCTTTTGATTACCTGATTCTTCTGTTTGTCCCTCAGAATACTTTACCAGACATATAACAATATATGGCAATAATTAGACTCCAACTATTTGCTATGAGAAACAAATGTATTCATTCACTGGTGTTTAATCTTGACATGAAAAGAAGTCAAAAACCATAATTTGAGCAGTTAACACATGATTTATTGTTAAAGGGAGAAAGTCTAACGTTGTAAATTATTTCTCACAGCAAACTTAAAATCCACATATGCTTAATCTTTTAAGAGTCAATGGCCGGGCGCAGTGGCTCACGCCTGTAATCCCAGCACTTTGGGAGGCCGAGGTGGGTGGATCACGACGTCAGGAGATGGAGATCATCCTGGCTAACATGGTGAAACCCCATCTCTACTAAAAATACAAAAAATTAGCCGGGCATGGTGGCAGGCGCCTGTAGTCCCAGCTACTCCGGAGGCTGAGGCGGGAGAATGGCGTGAACCCGGGAGGCGGAGCTTGCAGTGAGCCGAGATCGCCCCACTGCACTCCAGCCTGGGCGACAGAGCGAGACTCCGTCTCAAAACAAAACAAACAAAAAAAAGAGTTAATCTTTTTCTTCCATTATTAAACATCAATGCACCTGAGCAATTTTTTTTTTTTTTTTTTTGAGACAGGTCCTCTCTTTGTCACCCAGGCTTGAATGCAGTGGCATGAGTATGGCTCACTGCAGCCTCAACCTTCTGGGCTGAATTGATCCTTCTGCCTTAGCCTCTCAAGTAGCTGTGACCACAGGCATGCACCACCACACCCGGCTAATTTAATTTTTTTTTTTTTTTTTTTTTTTTTGTAGAGATAGAGTCTTGCTATGTTACCCAGGCTGCTCTTGAACTTCTGGGCTCAAGTGATCCTCCTGCCTCAGCCTCCCAAAGTGCTGGGATACCAGGCATGAGCCACCATGCCCCGCCCGCCTGGGCCTTTCTGAAAAACATCCCAGTTTTTCAGGAGAACAAAGAGGGTTTTCTCATTCTACCAACAATAGAACTTCCCCGAAGAGAAGCGGGTGCGCTAGCAAGGTAGAAATGGTTCCAAATGATGGATGACTGCACACTTGGCATTGACAATGAGTCCTAGCCTTCTGAAAGCTGCCTTGGCAATAACATCTATCAGCAGAGAATGTTTCATGGAAAGACACTGGCCATGCGTCCCCTTTTCTGGTTCATAAAGAGTTCAGCATGAGAAACTATGAGTCAGAGAGACAGAAAAAAATATAGACACTTTCTTTTCCTGAGATGGAAATTTCATTGCTTAAATGATAAATAGACTTACAGAACAGCCAAAACGATGGTGTTTTAAAAGACATCAAAACTAAAGCCAATTCTCTTTTCTGAAGGAAACATGAGGTTGTAATATTTTAATGCGGCTGCTGGAATTGTGTGTGCAAGTGCTTATAGAAAGAGTGGGGACAGGACAATTTCTTAGGAAGTGGAAATTATGAAATTGAGTGAGTCCAGACCCTGTCAGCCCAAGTTCAGATTTGAAATGTGGTGTTCACATGCCACTTCATTAAGCTCTTTAAATACATTGAAATTAATGATGTAAGGTACATTTTGTTTAAAAACATGCTGTAAGCAGGGAAAAAAAAAATCAGAGGTGGTTACATAGATAACAAATGTTCTACATTGTAAATTTCTGGAAATTTGAAATCCATACAATGTGGCTCTTGCCTGTAATCCCAGCATTTTGGGAGGCCAAGGTTGAAGGATCATTTGAGGTCAGAAGTTCAAGACCAGCCTGGCCAACATGGTAAAACCCCATCTCTACTAAAAATACAAAAATTAGCTGGAGGTGGTGGCAGACACCTGTAATCCTAGCTACTCGGGAGGCTGAGGCAGGAGAATCATTTGAACCCAGGAGGCAGAGATTGCAGTGAACTGAGATCACACTACTGCACTCCAGCCTGGGCAACAGAACAAGACTCTATCTAAACAAACAAACAAACGAACAAAACAAAAAAACCCCAAACCCAACCAAAAAAATTGAAACACCAAAACACTGAGAATATATATATATATATATATATATATTTTTTTTTTTTTTTCCTATGAAACCAATGATGTATCACTTTGGGGTCTTTTACATTTCTTTTCCATCTGTTTTTCAACTTATAGTAATAATCGGATCATCTTTCATAATTCAGAGTCATAGAATTTGTTATTTCTGGACCTTTTTTGATATTGATTTGCAACGTCACAAAATTTCTCAGCTAGACTCTCAAAAACTGGCTATGAACATAGTATGATTCAAAATACATTTGCAGAATGCAGTTTCCATTTTTATGGTCCAAAACAATTTATTTGAAGGAAAGGGGACAAATTTGTAATTGAGATGGGATGGATGAGGGCTTTGTCAACTTTCTAGGATAATACTTCATTATGGAGAAATGCATTGCAATTTCTAATACAGACAAGTGTGATTTTCTGCATGTGTATCTTTTGTTATTTAAATGGAAGAGATATGGGGATTATTTCACATTTATGAATTTTTAAAATTCAGGCCACAATGATGAAAGCAAGCAAGCATGAGGACGTGACACACTGCCCCGAAACTTAGTGGCTAAAAAAAACAACTACTCATTGTTTAGCACAAGAGTGTCTCTGGTTTTGTAATTTGGACTGGGCTCAGCTGGGTGGCTCTTCTTTTCTTGCCTGGGCTCCCTCATGTATCTGTGGTCAGTTCACAGGTTGGCTGGGGGCTGGAGGGTCTAGGACAGACTCAGACAAGGTGACAACTCATTTCATCTCCTAGTGATTTGAATGAACTCCAGTAGTTTGGCTCTGATTTGTATATGTGGGACTTGGGCCGAGGTCCAAAGAGCTGAAACATGAAAGACCTTGTGAAGCCCAGGTTTAAAACTATCATGCTATCCCTTCCACTGCATGCTGTTGACTAAAGAAAAGACAATGCAGATTCACGGGGAGGGCTAATGCACTTCACTTGTTAACGGGAGGAGTGACAAAGTCGTCTTACATAGGGTGTGGACAGGGAGGGGCTATGGCAGGTGGCCTGTTTGCAATGAACCACAAATAGTAAAACATACTATTGTTGAGCTCTCTAAAAGTATATTATATTTCATCTAAAAAAATAAACAATCTAAGAGTAGTGTTGAAATCTCTCTAGAAAAGACCTTATAGCTAGATTTTTAGGCTTTCATATTGATTATGATGATACCAAAAAATTAAACTATTGGATTAACTTGGAAATTAACAAACAAAGCACAGTATAGCTTTTTTAATGGTGCGCTTCCATTATTCATTATATAAAGTATTTAAATCCAGGAACAGATAGTAGGGATTGTCAAACAGAAGCCCTTTAACTGAGAGCCATAGAGATGTGTCACTAAAGTATCACTTAACTCTAGCCCTTTAATAATGCACACTCACGTTTTTAAGGGAAAAGAGTGAAATAAAATACAGCATGTAACTTTCATATAAGGAGAGGGGGAGTATAGAAATAGATTTTAACTCAATCAATTCAAGAGTAGGCAGCAAAGAAGAAAATGAAGAGCGTTTGATACTACACCAAAACCCAACGAATGGCAGTTTTTTAAAGAAATTTTAGATTGCCATATGGAATCTGAAATCATTATCAATGAAATTTTCTTATTTTGTTAGATTAATATCAATAATTAACTACATTAATTATCTACTGCATTTTTGAGGGGCTCCTCCCACTCTGTCCTTCCAAATTCAGGCTTTCCTCGTGGGCCCTTCTTCAAGGTCTAAGTGGCAAAGAGGTCACTGAAGGAAGCTAAGTCCCCTCTTCCTCAGCGGTTCTAAAGGCCCCTTGGCTATGCCCGCTGGTCTTCCTAAGCCATAAGCTATGGCCTCGAGCCCTTGGGCTTCCCAGCCCAGCTTCCTCCTTTCCAAAATGAGGACAAACAGGAGTTAGAGGGCCTGAGAGCCGACGCCTCACCAACACACCCAGGACAGCCCCCTCTACTCTCCCATTTATTTTCTTGACAGCCAACACCCCACTTAGCCATACGGAGTCCCTAAGAGGCACAGGCGGGCCGATGACAACTGTTTAAATCCAGCGCCCACGTTCAGCTGGGATATTCTGACCCACTCAGGGCTGCTCCATAAAGCAGCGCGTGTCCGGATGCAAGCGCACCGAGAACTCGAAACCTCTCTGTCAAGCTGCCCATTCGGGGTTAAGTGCAAAGACAGAGGACAAAGGAAACGGATAAAGCGTCCGATACAAGAATTACCCATTTCAGAGGCACAAGACGAAGAGCACAGGAGGGGTCAGGACATGTTAGGATCCGTCCCCAGCGCTGCCGTCCTCGTCCCCACAGCGCCACGGGACACCTGTCCCCCACAGCCCAGCTGCTCCTGCAGCCCCTGGAGAAATCTGTACATTCCCTGCCGCTGGGCACACGGGGAGGCTGGCCTAGGGGAGGCCTGCAGGGGTCTTCGCACCCCGCGCCAGTGTCCCTGGGGCCGCTGCCAGGGAGGGAGCACGAGGTCCCCCAGGCGAGGTGACCCGCAGGAGGTTTTGTGACGTCGGACGGCCCAGGCCCCCGAGTGCTGTCTGTGCTGGGGGTGGAGGGTGGTCTCCGAGAGGAGCCGTCGGCATTTCAGGTTAGGCACCCGGCCGGTCGGGGGTACTTGCCTGGGCTGGGGGACTGGGGGGTGCGCTCCACCCGGGAAGACCCGGGGCGCAGGTGCAGCCCCGCACGGGGACTCCGAGCCGAAGTAGCGGGTCAGGGCCCTCCCCAGGAGGTCGGCACCCAGGGCCCTTTGTCCTACTACAACGTCCCGGCCACGCCGCGCGCCCCTGTGGGCCCAGTCCCCGCTCGCACTCACTCACCCACGGTGGCCAGCGTGTCAAAGTCCTGCAGGCTGTACGCAGGCGGCTCCGGCGACAGCGCCTCAGGGCTGGGGCAGAGCGCGGGCGCCCCGTCGGGGGTCTCCTCCGCCACCTTGCGGGAGTCGCTCTCCGCCGCGGCCGCCTGGGCCAGCCCGGGCGCCTCCATGGGGACGCACTCAGGTCCGGGGCACCGGGCCAGGCCGGAGGGCTCGGGGAGCCGGGCCTCCCGGGACGCAGCCTCGGAGGGCGGCGCGGCGGCGGCATCAACAGAGGCTCCCCATGCGCGCTCTCGCCTCCTGGTGCGCGGTCCGGCGCGGCTGACGGAGCGACGGGGACAATGGCTGGGCGGCGCTCACGGCACAAGCAGCAACGGCCCCGAGTGGGAGCGGCCGCCGGCCTCGGGGGGCGGGCACCGAGTGCGGGACGGCTGCGGGGAAGGCGGGGGCCGCGGCCCGGGCTGGGGGGGCGAGGCGGGGGCCCTGCGCATTCCCGGTCTCGCGCCCGCCGCCTCCTCCAGCTCGGTAGCCGCGTGCGCGCTGTTGGGGCGGGCGGAAGCCGCCTGGGCGTGACCGCGCCTCTCCCCGCCCTAACCCGGCCGCGGGGCTGGGGGCGTCGCCTTCGCGCGCGCTCCGCCCCCGCCCCGACCCAGCCCAGGAGCCGGAGACCCGGGCGTGCGGCGCTGGGGAGGTGCCCACGCCCCCTCCGCGCCCGGGGCACCCCTGGGGTGGGACCCAGGCTGACTTCTCCTCGGGGACGCACTGGCGGGCCACCCGCGTCGCTGCACCCAAGCCCGGAAGATGGGGAGGCGAGGGGGCCCGGGGACAGGGAGCGCGTAGCTCAGCAGAAGTGAAGTTCAAAACTAAAAAGTGAAATTGGCGTTTGGGGAAGAGAGGGGCTCGGATTAGCCCGGCTAATTTTTGTATTTTCTCGGTAGAGACAGGGTTTCACCACGTTGGCCAGGCTGGTCTGGAACTCCTGAGCACAAGTGATCCGCCTGCCTCGTTCTCCCAAAGTGCTGGGACTACAGGTATAAGCCACCACGCCCAGCCTGTGATTGGCTTTAAGTCATAGAAAATAGGATTGCTCAGCTGGCAATCTGCATACAGATCCCCTCTGCCCACCCCCCAAAAAGTTCAGTACTCCTGCGGGTGCTTGTTTGGGACCTGAGAGAATTTGGAATGAGGGCGGATCCCCAAGAGGGGCTGCCGGGTCTTCGGGATGACTTCAGCGTCCTGGTTTTGCTGTAGGACTCTGGTGATTCTAGATTTCTACTTGGAAGGGGCGGGGAAGGGCGGGCTCGACCCTGTGCGTTTCTTTGCAGCTTCCTGTGGATCTAGAATTCTTTCCAAATAAACATTTCTTTAAAAAACTAGGGAAAGACAGATTTGAGAGATCGCCCGACCAAATGTAGTGCGTGAAACTTGATTGGTCACTGTTTCAAACACCCCGGCGACAACCCGATAAAGAATTGTGCAGACGCATTTCAATTTCAGAAACGCAAAGATTTTTTTTTCCTGGCTTAAGTGTGGCTCAGGCAATAGTTGGACATACTTATATTTAAAACCCATATCCGTGTGGATTTGAAATGCAAATATAGCTAGATATTTGGTCACCCCTTTCCCCAGGGAAATGCAGACAGTGCTTAACTTGCGGGCCTGGCACGGCCTGGACGCTGCGCCCCTGACCCGCGACCAGGGCGGCCCAGGCTGCCGGTTCGCCGACCACAGTTTGAGCAGCAAGGGGTCAAACTGCAAACGCCTTTGTTTTGAGGGATCTCAGCGATTCTGCGACTGGAGGGGGTCTCCAGTCCCTCAGTCCGCAGGTCAGGGGGGCTTTCCGAGAGCCAAAGCGGCCTCTAAGTCAGAACGGACACATTTTTAGGGGGACCAGGCCGAGCCATCCTTCCACAGCTAACGGGGAGGGGGAGTCAGGAAGTCTGAACCTGGCTCAGGCTTTGGATTTCTGGCCCCTGGCTGCCAGCCTCGCCCAGCCTCCACCTGCATTTTGTGGGTGGCATTTCCCCCCGGGGGTGACACCCGCTCCCTATGCTCTGCAAAATCCTGAGCTGGAATGCAAAACATATGCGACACCAGCAGGCCCCCGCCATCCCCTGAGCCTGGTTAGGACAGGTCGCGGCCCTGCCAAGCTTCACCAGCAAGCCGCGCAATCCCTTGATCCTGGTTAGGACAGGAAACGGCCCTGCCAAGCCCTGCCTGGCCGAGGGGTTCAGGGCCAGCAAGGAACGCGCACTCAGGAATAAGTTCGTGTCTCCCCGCGGAACGCGCGCCCTCTCCACTAGGGCCTGACCTTGGAAATGCAAGGCTGCGGCCTCATAAAGTCCTTTTAATCAAGGCCCGGGTTTCACACCCAATTAAGCAGATGTCCTTGCCTGCAAATTGCACGCAGGAAGAAGAACGTGGCACAGATTTGCAGCGTTAAACTCTGCTTGAGCTGCTGGTTGGTCTGCTTCCACCGAACCCACCCTGAACTTGACCGCATAGCTACCTCTTATAAATAGACCCTGCACGTTTCACAACACCTTGCTTGACAAAACAGCTTTCATCTGGAAGGATCATAAAAATCCTTGAGAAACCACAGCCTATTACTTGAGAGACAAAAAAGGAAAATCCCTGGGAGTTAGGCATGGAAGGGTCATTACCGCCTTAATGAAGTGGCATTAATTTGCGGTGGAGTCAGGAAATGCTGAACTCTGCCATTCCGAAGGAATAAGTCCCCGACCCTAAACCAGAATGAGCTATACATTCAATACAATGATAGGTGCAGGTGTTGTTAAATATGAGCAGAATCAAAATTGTACCATCTGGCTTAGCACAGAGGCTCACACCTGTGATCTCAGCACTTTGGGAGGCACGGGGGTTCCAGACCAGCCTGGGCAACATTGGAACCCACCCCCCCATCTCTACCAAAAATAATTTTTTAAACTAGCCAGGTGTGGTGGTGCACACTTATAATCCCAGCACAGAGGCAAAGGCACGAGGATGCCTTGAGCCCAGGAGGTCAAGGCTGCAGTGAGCTATGACTGCACCACTGCCCTCCAGCCTGGGCAACAGAGTGAGATCCTGACTAAAAAAAAAAAAATCATACAATCTCTGAAGGGAGCTGAACACTCTTTAAGCATGTATACTGTATGTGTGTGTGTGTGTGTATGTATGTGTGTATATATAATGTATATATAGCCATTCCGTATATTATATATACTGAATTAAATATGTTATATATTTGTGTATATGTATGTGTACATAAGTATGCATATATAATGTATGATATATAATATATTTTGCATAAATGATATATAAAATATATATTTCTATATATGGTGATATAAAATCTTTTTTCTAATTTTATTTTTTATTTTTTCATTTTTATATATTGAGTAGGTACAAATGCAGATTTTCTGTTTTTCAGTAATTTTGCTTAAGATAATGGCCTCCATTTCCTTCCACGTTGCTGCAAAAGATATTATTTCATTCTTTTTTATGGAATCATAGTATTCCATGGTGTGTGTATATATATGTTTGTGTATGTGTGTGGGATTACAGGTGCCCGCCACCACGCCTGGCTAATTTTTGTATTTTTTGTAGAGACGGGGTTTCACTATGTTGGTCAGGCTGGTCTCAAACTCCTGACCTCGTGATCTGTCCGCCTCGGCCTCCCAAAGTGCTGGGATTATGGGCTTGAGCCACCGCACCCGGCCAACTTTACAATTTATATATATAATTTGTATATATATAACTTATATAAATATATATTCTAGTATATTTTATATAATATGTATTCTAGTGTGTGTGTATATACGTGAAGTGTTTAGCCACCTTCGCAGACATATACACACACACATATATATATTCTGAGTTAAACATATATAATATATAAAATATACGTATGTATATGTGTGTGTGTATATGTATGTGTATATGTGTTTGTGTGTATATATGTGTGTGTGTATATATATATTTATGTTGCAACTTATTGACCTAAACATATGCTTCAGCTTCCCTTTTGATCTGCCGTCTGCGGTGAAGCTGCCACCAAACTGCAGATTTTCGTGAAAACCCTAAGGGGGAAGACCATCACCCTTGAGGTTGAACCCTCAGATGCGATAGAAAATGTAAAGGCCGGCCGGGCGTGGTGGCTCACGCCTGTAATCCCAGCACTTTGGGAGGCCGAGGTGGGTGGATCACGAGGTCAGGAGATCGAGACCATCCTGGCTAACACGGTGAAACCCCGTGTCTACTAAAAAACACACACAAAAAAAATTAGCCGGGCGTTGTGGCAGGCGCCTGTAGTCCCAGCCACATGGGAGGCTGAGGCAGGAGAATGGCGTGAACCCGGGAGGTGGAGCTTGCAGTGAGCTGAGATCGTGCCACTGCACTCCAGCCTGGGCAACAGAGCGAGACTCCGTCTCCAAAAAAAAAAAAAAAAAAAAGAAAATGTAAAGGCCAAGATCCAGGATAAGGAAGGAATTCCTCCTGATCAGCAAAGACTGATCTTTGCTGGCAAGCAACTGGAAGATGGACGTACTTTGTCTGACTGCAACATTCAAAAGGAGCCTACTCTTCATCTTGTGTTGAGACTTTGTGGTGTTGCTAAGAAAAGGAAGGAGTCTTACCCCACTCCCAAGAAGAATAAGCACAAGAGAAAGAAGGTGAAGCTGGATGTCCTGAAATGTTATAAGGTGGATGAGAATGACAAAATTAGTGCCCTTCCGACGAATGTGGAGCTGGAGTGTTTCTGGCAAGCCACTTTGACAGGCATTATTGTGGCAAATGTTGTCTGACTTACTGCTTCAACAAACCAGAAGACAACTAACTGTGTGTGAGTTAATAAAAGACATGAACTAAAAACAAACAAACAACAACAACAACAAAAACCATAGCTTCAGAAACACACAGTGCCTCCATACTTTGTTATTTGACCAACTGTAAGAGATCTTCCCAGGGCATCTGGAAAGGGCTCCTCCAAGCAATACAGTGATCAGTTCCTATTTAGACCGCGCCAGGAGTGGAAACTCTATCATTTCCTGAGGATATATCCACCTATGATTTGGTCTTAGAAGGCAAGAAGGGAATTCTGATAAACGTTTAGTTACAGCAAGACAGTTTCAAATTTTAGTACTCAGATATCACCATAATTACGGTAATGCCCTTGGTTGCGTGCCTACTGTGTCCCAGGAATAGAATCCGTCTTTTCTCATGCTCAACATAGTTCATTCTCGTTTTCTCAGATGAACCATTTATTGGGGCTTGAGTATTTTCATGCATTATTGAGTCATCCCCAATGCCTAGCATGTTCCTTACAAGGACTGATTCACTGTTGGTAGCTTTGCAATCTTCTCTTCTCATTTTTTCCTTGTCACAGGACGGTACCATCATGGGTTAGTTTTGGCTTTACATGTTAGGACTTCACTATAGCCTAGGAGTTGGCTACATCCCAGTACAATCCTCAGTACTTCTGCCTCTGCTGATGGGCCGGGCCCATTGTGACTAATCGAGGATGATGAAATTGATTTTATAAATGTATGTATAACCACGGTTATCAGAGATCTGCTGTGGTCTTAGCCCAGCTGAATCACCATCATTCCCAGTCTTAGAAGTCACCTTTTTGCCATTTTTCAGGGCCTGATTCTCTAGAGACATAATGTCCAATGGGGTTGGGCACGGTGGCTTATGCCTGTAATCCCAGCACTTTGGGAGGCCGAGGTGGGTGGATCACTTGAGGTCAGGAGTTCGAGACCCAGCCTGATCAACATGATGAAACCTCATCTGTATTAAAAAGACAAAATTAGCCAGGCGTGGTAGTGCATGCCTGCAATCCCAGGTACTTGGGAGGCTGAGGCAGGAGAATTGCTTGAACCTGGGAGGCAGGCGAGTGAATGAGATCATGTTGCAGTGAGCTGAGATGACGCCATTGCACTCCAGCCTGGGCAACAAGAGCAAAACTCTGTCTAAAAAACAATAATAATAATAACAATAATAATAATGTCCAAAGGGACACCTTTTAAAAATAGCTGAAACTTGGCCGGGCGCGGTGGCTCATGCCTGTAATCCCAGCACTTTGGGAGATCAAGGCAGGCGGATCACACGGTCAGGAGATCGAGACCATCCTAGCTAACACGGTGAAACCCCGTCTGTACTAAAAATACAAAGAAATTAGCCAGGCATGGTGGCGGGTGCCTATAATTCCAGCTACTCAGGGGGCTGAGGCAGGAGATTCGCTTGAACCCGGGAGGCGGAGGTTGCAGTGAGCTGAGATTGCATCACTGCACTCTAGCCTGGGCCACAGTGCAAGACTCCGTCTCAAAAAAAAAAAAAAGAAATGTCCTCTTGGATTTCTTGAGGCTGAGAGTTTGAGACTAGCCTGGCAGACATGATGAGACTCTGTCTCTACAAAAAAAAATTAAACATTAGCCCAGCCTGGTGGTGCATGCCTGTAGTCCCAGCTACTTGGGAGGCTGAGATGGGAGGATCACTTGGGCCCAGGAGGTAGAGGTTGCGTGAGCTATGATTGTGCTACTAGCCTGGGCAACAGAGTGAGACTCTGTCGCAAAAACAAACAAACAAACAAGATCATGTCCTTTGCAGGGACATGGGTGGAGCTAGAGGCCGTTATCCTTAGCAAACTAACACAGGAAGAGAAAAACAAATACAGCATGTTCTCACTTATCAGTGGGAGCTAAATGATGAGAACACGTGGACACACAGAGGGGAACAACACATACTGGGGCATTTTGGAGAGTGAAGGGTGGGAGGAGGGAGAGGATCAGGAATGATAACTAAGGGTCGCTAGGTTTAATACCTGGATGGTGAAATTATCTGTACAACAAACCTCCGTGACACAAGTGTACTTATGTGACAAACCTGCACATGTACCTCTGAACTTAAAAGCTAAAAGAAAACAAGACAAAACAAACCAAAACCAACTTTTGAAAAAATGAAAAATTATAGGACTTCTGAGTGAAATGAAATTTTCCACATGTGTATTATACTCAGTTCCCAAGTTAGAGGGTCTTGAATTCTCAATGGGTTTATAGGGATTAATTCATCCCTGGTGGCCAAATATTATAGTTAGACACAACGTCATTTAGTTAAAATTCATAACATAAAACCCTAAGCCACTCTTTCTACAAACTAAGTTTTAAAAATCTGCAAACGTAGAATGCAATCAAAGCGATTTTGTTCGTGTATCAAGCGCCGACTTCTAAAAATAATGTTTCTAAACATGCCTGTTTATTTGGAGGCTTTTCTTGAGCGATTCCAAAGAAAATCCAATAGAAAGCATTGAGGATGTCATCGTTGTCTTCGCTGGTAACCATTCATTAGGAAACGCCTAGATGAGCCTGTAATTAGAATGGGCTGCGTTTACTCCTCATCCAAGAGACACATGACAGTTTTTATTTCTGGGATACTGGTAAAGTTTATGGAAAATGCAAACTATGGTATTGAAGGAATGCAGGTCAATAATGTTTCCAAAGCGGTAAACAAAAGCACCAGAAAGAAAAATCCTTCCTTCAAAAGGGAAGCTAATGGTATGTGTTCATGTTATTGTTTAACTGGATTTCCAGATTTGAACGTCACAGGTAACATTTCACTCGAAGAATAATAGAAATGATGTGTATGGAAGCAAGTCAGTAAGCAAGATGACTTCAGAGTGAATTCATCAGAGGTTGTTGCAGTGGCTCACACCTGTAATCCCAGCACTTTGGGAGGCCGAGGCGAGAGGATTGCTTGAGCCTAGGAGTTTGAGACTAGCCTTGGCAACATACCAAGACCCCATCTCTACAAAAAAATTTTTTTTTAATTAGCTGGATGTGGTTGCGCTTGCCTATAATCCCAGCGATTTGGGAAACTGAGATGGGAGGATCACTTGAGGCCAAGAGTTTGAGACCAGCCTGGGCAACATAGTGAGACCCATCTCCATTTAAAAAGAAAAAGAGAGTAAGATAACCATGGACACCCATCGCTGTGTTCTGTAATATGTTAATGAGGTTTCCTTTAAATATTTAGATCCCTATAATGTCAATGTGGGAAAGCAAAAACGTGTGTGAAAACTCTTAACCAACTCTCCTGTATCCTATAATATACGACACTGGCCTTGTTATTTGGAATTCACTTGGGTCGGATCCTTTTTTATTTATTTATTATTTGGAAGAGACGGAGTCTTGTTCTGTCACCCAGGCTAAAGGGCAGTGGTGTGATCATGGCCCACTGCAGCCTCAAACTCCTAGGCTCAAGCGACTCTCCCATCTCGACCTCCCAAGTAGGTTGGGATTACAGGTGCACGCCACCATGCCTGGCTAGTTTTTTACAGAGATGGGCTCTCGCTATGTTTCCCAGGCTGGTCTCAAACTTGTGAACTCAAGCGATTCTCCTGCCTTGGCCTCCCAAAGTGCTGGGATTATAGGCATAAGCCACCATGCCCGGCCTGAATTAGATCCTTTTACTTCTCTTTCTGCTGATGGGCTTTGGGCTATTCCCTGAAGCTTGCAGGTAACACAAAGTGCAACACAGTAACGTGAGAAAAATTATAACACATCAAGTCACATTATGTCTCTAAGCATAATAAGTAACAAAGGAGTTTCAATCACTCACTATTTTTGGGAAAAAAAGCTGATTTTGATTCTCACCTTGGACCATAATTAAAAATACCACAAAGACATCACAAGAAAAGAAACTGAAATAAATACCAGAAGTATTAAATTGAAATTGGGGACATAAATCAAACTTGAAACAAGCCCAGTCCCTGGTGGGCTCCAAAGAACTTTCTAAGCTTCATAGAGATCGAACTACAGGGGTAAAGATTAATAGATATGACTACCTAAAAATGTCAAGACAGTTGTTGAAATATAAAACAAAATGAAAATACGTTTACAGCAAGCTTACATAGTGCATGAGATGAAAGGCCAGACTGGGCCAGGCATAGCGGCTCACGCTTATGATCTCAACATTTTAGGAGGTCAAAGTGGGAGGATCGCCTGAGCCTTGGAATTTGAGACCAGCCTCAGTGACATAGCAAGATCCCATTTCTACAAAAAATAAAAATGAAAAGAATTAGCTGGGTGTGGTGGTGTGTGCCTATAGTATCACCTACTCGGGAGGTTGAGGTAGGAGGATCACTTGGGCCCAGGAGGTCAAGACTGTGGTGAGCCATGATTGCACCACTGCACTCCAGCCTGGGAGACAGAGCAAGACCCTGTGAAAGAAAAAAAGGAAGGAAGGGAGGGAGGGAGGGAGGGAAAGAGGCAGAGAGAGAACCGTCAAAGAAATGCAACTAAGAACAAATGTGGCAGCTGTTTGTTTATTTTTAATCTACCGAATACTAGGAAGATAAAGTGTTCCATACTGATGACAGAATTCTTATATACTTTTGGTTGTAATGTTAATTAGGGCAAAGCCTTAGGGTGTTAGAAATGATTATGTGTGTTGCTCCACTCGTTCTATAGCTAGGAATTTGTTTTTCAAAACTAAATTCCACAGTGCAGCAAAAGCTTCATGGTTATAATTCCCTGTTTATTTATTTAGAGACAGGGTCTCACTCTATTGCCCAGGCTTGAGTGCAGTGCCGCAGTTATAGCTCACTACAGCCTCTGACTCCTGGGCTCAAGCAATCCTTCCACCTCAGCCTCCTGAGTAAGTGGGACTACAAACATGCACCACCATGCCTGGCTAACTTTGAAAAATTTTTAGTAGAGATGAGATCTTGCCATGTTGCCCAGGCTGCTCTAGAACTCCTGGACTCAAGTGATCCTCCCACCTATACCTCACGAAGTGTTCAGATGACAGGTATGAGCCACCGTGCCCAGCCTAGTTACCCATTATTCAACACAGTGTATTTGTTTGTTTGTTTGTTTTTTAAAGCCAGTCGAATTTAGCAGTGGGACAACGCGATACCTTCAGCACCTTAAAATACGAGAAGGCGTGCATTTACGCTGGTTTGTTTATGTGAGGAAATCTTCAAACTCTTCATAAACAGTGAACAGAGTGAGAAAACTATGGTTACATTTTAAGACATATAGGCAGCAATCCAAATTTTATAATACACTCCGATCTTACAGATATAAAAATATAACGTAAAATGATGAGAAAATGTAAAAAGTGTGGCAGACGGAGTTACTAGAATCTTCATTTTTAATGTGATTCTCCTTCTTCTACAAGCATGAATAATTTTCTTGTAATGATGAAACAGACTTCAGAACACAAGATAGATGATTTCATAAAAGATACCAATTGAGAGATTTGGAAACCAGTGTGTGTAAAGTGATGGATGGGATTAGAGTTATCTTAGGACTTGCTAAATTGCTGTGATTCTGTAATTTATCTCATTTTCTAGGGGAGCGATAAGAGGATGTGTACTGTGTCTCATCCATGAATCACAGTGTTTCACAGGTCCTGTCCAGCTAGTCATCAATACTTATCGGTACGAGACTAATACGAAGGAAACCTGAAAACTGCTGAAGGGCATAGGAAAAACAAATACCCTGACCTTGGAGGAAAACATGTACTTCAGCTCATTCTTTCCGGCTGATTCCATGTGGCATCCTCCCCGTCAAAGTGAATGTGGGAACTTGGCCAAGTGAAGTTAAAGTTTATCTGGGAGAATCAATATGAGACACAGAATCGTAAAATTTTGAAAAAAAAAAAAATACTTGTCATCAGATGGGAACTAGCCTTTTTCCTGACAAAGCCAGAGTTTTGAAGATAGTTTTATTTTATTTTATTTTATTTGAGATGGAGTCTTGCTCTGTCGCCTGGGCAACAAGAACGAAACTCCGTCTCAAAAAAAAAAAAAAAAAGTGTCTTAGTCTGTCACCTAGGCTGGAGTGCAGTGGCACCATCTTGTCTCACTGCAACTTCCACCTCCCAGATTCAAGTGATTCTCCTGCCTCAGCCTCCTGAGTAGCTGGGATTACAGGCACGCACCACCATGCCCAGCTAATTTTTGTATTTTTAGTAGAGACGGGGTTTCACCATGTTGGCCAGGCTGGTCTCAAACTCCTGACCTCAGGTGATCCACCCACCTCAGCCTCCCAAAGTGCTGGGATAACAGGCTTGAGCCACCGCGCCAGGCCCAACATTTTTCATTAACTGTGATGAGAGCTGGATCGCCTTCTATTTTGAAAGAAAAATAAGAGAGTCGACAAATTGCAAGCTTTTCCTTCTGAGAGACTCACGCCTGCTATAAATGAGCTACATCCTTACTGATGAGCTTGGCACAGATCTTTGGAAGAAAAACAAGTCTGAAAAGATCAAATTAGCCAGGCATGGTGGCATGAACCTATAGTCCCAGCGCTTCTAGACGGAGAATTGCCTGAAGTCAGCAGTTCAAGACCAGCCCAGGCAACATAACAAGACCCCATCTCTACAAAAAATAGAAAAATTGGCTGGCATGATGGTGCACCTGTAGTCACAGCTACTGGGGAGGTGAAGGTGGGAGGATTGCTTGAGCCCAAGAGTTCCAGGCTGCAGTAAGCTATGATGGCACCACTGCACTCCAGGTTGGGCAACAGAACAAGACTTCATCTCTAAAAAATAAAAATAAATAGATAAATAAAAGAGATCAATTAAAATGCAAATAGAGCCATATATAAATTTTTATGAGGGTGAGAGATACAGTAATTCTTGTTCCCGAGAAAGGACCCAATATTATTTTTAGAGCGGTAAGTTTTGTAATAAAATGTGGATTCTGTAACAATCTATAATCTATAATGCTAGAGACCACAAACCAGCATGTTTTATAAAACTTGTCTCTAGTTTTCTTTTTACCCCAGGAAAGAGACTCCACTGAGGGAAACTGAAATGATATTTGCATGGAAAATAGTATAGCAAGAAATCCATTGTTGAAACCACAGTGGAGAAAAAAGAATGCTGTGTTTGTGGGGTTTTTTAAGTTGTAAAGGCTGTATAAATCTAAGGAGTTTTCACCTATTTTTGTTTGCGCATGTTTAGGTAACGTTACAACAATTTTACAAATGTTGGGGTTGCTGGCTTTTGCAAGGCGTTCTTAGACAAATCCAGGAAGACAAACAGTAGGCTTGATTCTTCTAAAGCCTTCTTAAGCTCATTTCAATACATCTTTAAAATGTTACCAGAATAACTAAGAAGATCTTAGTTTCTTGGGGAAGGAATCAGCAAACACAGCTTTTCTCCAGGAGCAGCAGCTTCTAAACTCCCAAAATCCTCTCTCTAATATAACAGTTCTCTCCAAAGTAATCTTGCCTCAATGAGAAAATTACTTTGTATAAATAAACAGTTTAACATTAGGCAAAGCAAGATAAGATTGTTTCTCAAAATACGTAGACCATGCTGCTGAATTGTTTTGCTTAATGTTTAAAGATATTTGAGCTGATTCACCCCTTAGCATTTAGTCACGTCAATATTCTCTTTCATAAGTGTGTGCTTGCATGTGCTTTAACTGAGCAATGAAGATTGCAGTGAGGGGAGAAACAATATTCGTTGCACGGACCTCTGATCTTGTCAGAACAACCAGACCTGATTGTGAGTAATTTGTCCGGTTCCACCCAGCTGGGTGCTGAGGTTCAGTGAACGTCACTGGCTCTTACTATTACTCATGCCATTTCTTATCTTGGAGAGATGCCGTTGGAACAATTTAGGATCTCTCCTCTGACTCGTCTGATTTTCATTGACCTGAAAATTCTTTCAACATACTGACGTAAAGCCAATTGAGAAGCATCCACAAATGCTGTGAATAAAACAACATTGCTCTCTGCATTAAATTAATACCCGATTTAAGCATAGTCTTGAAAAGAAAAAAAAGAAGGCTTACAAGTTCAGAAATGAATTGTGGTCATTATGTGGATAATGTTAATAAAGTAATTCAAATGTTGAAACAATGTATAATTATCATCTGTACTTCATAAGCCAACTTTTATTAAAGCAAGAGTAATTTAATTTTTTTTTTTAAGAGATAAGGTCTCACTGTGTTGCCCAGGCTGGAGTGCAGTGGTGCAATCATGGCTCACTGAAGCCTTGACCTCCCAGGCTCAGCCTCCCAAGTAGATAGGACTATGGGCACTTGCCACCATGCCTGGCTAATAAAAACAACAACAACAACAACAAAACAAACAAACAAAAACTTCATAGAATTGGAATCTCGCTGTGTTGTCCTGGATGGATTTGAATTCTTGGGCTCAAGCAACCCTCCCGCCTCGGCCTCCCAGAGTGTTAAGATCACAGGCATGAGCCACTGCACCTGGCCCTAAGACAGGAGTAAATGAGGCAAGTGGTATCATAAATATGGAATTAACAGCCACAGTGAATACTCCCTCTTTGATTTCATAAGATGGAATTGAGGCCGGGCGCGGTGGCTCATGCCTGTAATCCCAGCACTTTGGGAGGCCGTGGCGGGCAGATTACTTGAGGTCAGGAGTTCAAGACCAGTCTGGCCAACATGGTGAAATCCTGTCTCTACTAAAACTACAAAAATTAGCCAGGCGTAATGGTGCACGCCTGTAATCCCAGCTACCCGGGAGGCTGAGGCAGGAGAATCGCTTGAATCCGGGAGGCAGAGGTTGCAGTGAGCTGAGATTGTGCGACTGCACTCCAGCCTGGGCAACAGAGGGGGACTCTCTCTCAAAAAGAAAGGTGGAATTGAAATTTATTATCAATTTAACCCAGGGGTTCGTCGTTATCCTCCTCATTTTCCTGAAATGGCTGGTCCTCCAGCAGTCACTCAATCATTTCCCAGATATTCTGTGATTGCTTTTTTTTTTTTTTTTGAGACAGAGTCTCACTCTGTCGCCCAGGCTGGAGTGCAGCAGCGTGATCTTAGCTCACTGCAACCTCTGCCTCCTGGGTTCAAGTGATTCTCCTGCCTCAGCCTCCCGAGTAGCTGGGACTACAGGCGCCCGCCACCACGCCCGGCTAAGTTTTGTATTTTAGTGGAGACGGGGTTTCAGCATGTTGGCCAGGATGGTCTCAAACTCCTGACCTCAGGTGGATCCGCCTGCCTCAGCCTCCCAAAGTGCTAGGATTACAGGCATGAGCCACCGCACCTAGTCATTCTGTGATTTCTTTAAGGGAGCATGGTCATTTATTTTTACATACGGAAATACATTCATGAGATTTACTCCAGACACACTTATCAATATTACAAGACATATTTGAAAACCCGAATGTGTTCCCTAAAGTATATCCTGGATAGCTGAGTCACATAAAATTCTTCAAAATCAAGCAAAATATATGTATGTATATATATATATGCATACACACATATATAAATTGTATGAGCTTAAGAATTCAAATTCTTAAGTCTCCCCGACACACACACACACACACAAAAAAATTAAAGCTTTAAGTGTTTTGTATTTTCCATTTAAAAGGCATTTTCTGGCTGGGCGCGGTGGCTCATGCCTGTAATCTCAGCACTGGGAGGCCTAGGTGAGTGGATCACTTGAGTCCAGGAGTTGGAGACCAGCCTGGCCAACATGGCAAAACCCTGTCTCTACTAAAAATACAAAAAATTAGCCAGGCATGGTGGCGAGGCTGTAATCCCAGCTACTCGGGAGGCTGAGGCAGGAGAATCACTTGAACCCGGGAGGCGAAGGTTGCAGAGAGCCGAGACCACGCCACTGCATTCCAGCCTGGGTGACAGAGCGAGATTGTTTCTCGAAAACAAAATCTTTAAAAAGGCATTTTCTGATTCAACTGTTGTCTACATTCTCTGGCAAGTGATAGAGAAAATTACACAAACATTTTTATCTTTGGACAAGAAGATCTAAAATACAACATTTAGCCAAGAGAAGTGAAAACAGAGGAATTTCGGACAGCTCGCCTCCTTACCTGTGGCACTAACTTCCCCGCCTGTGAAATCACTATCTCGTAATCCAGGATCTCACAACCTCAGCACTGTGGACATTTGGGGTTGTTGGGGGGTCTCTGTGGCGCGGCGATCCTGGGCACAGTAGCCCCCTTGTTATTCTCTTGACCAACATCCCTGAGATCTACCCACCAGATTCAGGTAGCCGCGCCCCCCCTTCCATAGTTGTGACAACCAAATGTCTCCAGACACCGACAGAGGCCCCCTGGGGCAAAATCACCCCCAGTTGTGAATAATTGCTCTAATCCAAATAAATGAGAATAATGTTCAATCTATCTGAAAATCGTAAATTCTGACAAACAGCTATTAATTAAGACAATGGAAATATGATGTATACATGTAATAGCATCTTATTCAGCATTTAAAATGAAAGGAAATTGGCCAGGCACTGTGGCTCACACCTGTAATCCCAGCACTTTGGGAGGCCGAGGTGGGTGGATCACCTGAGGTCAGGAGTTTGAGACCAGCCTGGCCAACATGGTGAAACCCCATCTCTACTAAAAATACAAAAAAATTAGCTGGGCGAGGTGGCGTGCGCCTTTAATCCCAGGTACTCAGGAGGCTGAGGCAGGAGAATTACTTGAACCTGGGGGGCGGAGGGTGCAGTGAGCCAAGATCACGCCACTTCACTCCAGCCTGGGCAAAAGTGAAACTCTGGCTCAAAAATAAATAAATAAGAGGAAATCCTAAGAAATGCAACCACACGACTGAACCATGAGAACCTTGTGCTGAGAGAAGGAAGCCAGGCACAGAGAGACAAATACTGCAGGATTCTATTCACATGAGGCACCTAAGAAATGGTGCCCACAAAAATGGTTCCTTTCATTTTGTGCTAAGCCTTACGTCACGGGGGATATAAACAGCATGTCCGGTGTTTAACAAGCCTAAGAGATGCAGAAGGCCCAAGGGCAGGTACAGTTCACAAAGAGGGGCATGGTCTGTAAAAGATTAGGTGAACATTTTTTTTTTTAGACGAAGTCTCACTTTGTCGCCCAGGCTGGAGTGCAGTGGTGCGATCTTGACTCACCGCAACCTCCACCTCCCGAGTTCAAGCGATTCTCCTGTCTCAGCCTCCCGAGTAGCTGGGAGTACAGGCGCACGTCACCATGCCTGGCTAATTTTTGTATTTTTAGTAGAAGCGGGGTTTCACCATATTAGTCAGGCTGGTCTCAAACTCCTAACCTCAGGTGATCCACCCCCTTCAGCCTCCCAAAGTGCTGGAATTACAGGCATGAGCCACGGCGTCCAGCCCAGGTGAACATTTTTCAAATGGAGACATAGAAATGTCTAACAGTCATGTGAAAAAAAAAATGCTCAACATCATTCAACATCACTAATCATTAGAGAAATGAAAAAGCCCCAATAAGATACCATCTCACACTAGTCCGAATGGCTATTATTAAAGAGTTTTTAAATAGTAGATGTTGGTTGGTGTGGATGTGGAGGAAAGGAAATGCTTCTACACTATTTGTGGGAGTGTAGATGAGTGCAGCCTCTATGGAGATTTCTCAAATAACTAAAAATAGAACTGGGTACTGTGGCTCAGGCCTATAATCCCAGCACTTTGAGAGGCTAAGGTGGATGATAGCTTGAGGCCAGGAGTTTGAGAACAGCCTGGGCAACACACTGAGACCCCATCTCTATAACAATTAAACAATTATCTGGGCATGGTGGTGTGTGCCTGTAGTCCCAGCTACTCAGGAGGCTGAGGTGGGAGTATGCCTTGAGCCCAGGAGGTCAAAGCTATAGTGAACTATGATCACGGCACTGTACTCCAGCCTGGGCAACATAGCAAGACCCTGCTTCAAACACACACACACATACACACACACACACACACACAAATAACATACACTGGAGACTTGGAAGTGTGGGAGAAGAGTGAGGGATGAGAAATTACCTAATGGGTACAATGATTGCTGTTTGGGTGATGGATGATTTAGTGTATCCATCTGGGTTTTTAGTAGCCCAGGCTTCATCACATTGCATATATATGCAATATATCCATATAACGAAACTGTACTTCTACGCCCCCTAAATTCATAAAAATAAATTTTTTTTGACACAGGGTCTCACTCTGTCACCCAGGCTGGAGTGCCGTAGTGCAGTACAGCTCATTGCAATCTCTGCCCCCCTGGCTCAAACGATCCTCAAACCTCAGCCTCCTGAGTAGCTGGGACCACAGACACACACCACCATGCCTGGCTAATTTTTGTATTTTGGGTAGGGATGGGGTTTCGCCATGTTGCTCAGGCTGGTTTCGAACTCCTAAGCTCAAGAGACACACCTGCCTTGGCTTCCCAAAGTGGAATTACAGACATGAGCCACCGCACCTGACCTATTTTTACAAAAAGATTAGATGAACAGCAGGCACCAATTTCAGGGGTCAGACTCAGTCAGTAATGAGAGATAGAGCAGAAAGATGCAAGGGAATTTGGGTCAAGCACAGAATAGCGAAAAAGACCTGGGCACCAGCCTCAAGCAGCGAGCTTGATTCTGTGACGGGCAGGAGGGCGTTCCTACCTGCTCTCTGCCTCAAGGTGGCTTTTGTCATGTGCAGTGCTGCTGGAGCAGGAGGCATTGGCTGATGCTAAGGCAAAATACAACTTGGAGAGCCAGAGCTATCCATGTGGGCAAAACCTTCAGCATGTCTGTGTTTCCATTGCTGTGTCTGTACATCAACGATTGTCCGTTTGCCTTTTCTCAGACTCTGAAAGAGAGAGTTGGGTCTTAGTAAGAGCTGGCAGTGGGACGTGACCTGGGGTGCATCCTGCATTGCATTACAGAGACTCAAGATTTGTCCCTCTCCTCAGAAGCGGTAATCTCAGTGATTTTCTCAGATGGAGAAGGGCTGCAGGATGCGTGGGGAAAGAACCAAAGATTAGGAAGCAATCCGCTGTTCACAAAGCCTTCAGTGCTTTAAAGGAAGGTTGTGCTTTTGAGGATTCAACCTCCCTCAAATCAGGGACCATTATTATCATGTTATTGATAACGTGGGAAAATAACACTCACACAACTTGTCGATCTCACACCCAGAGAAAGGTGTAGGTCACACGGAGACCAATGTTTTCTTTCTTTATTTTTTATTTTTATTTTTTGAGACAGGGTCTCCTTTTGTCACCCAGGCTAGAGTGCAGTGGCACAACCTCAGCTCATGCAGCCTTAATCTCCTGGGCTCAGCTAATCCTCCTACCTCAGCCTCCCAAGTAGCTGAGACTATAGGAGTACCACTATGCCCAGCTAATTTTTGTAATTTTTTTTTTTTTTTTTTTTTTTTTGTAGAAATGGGGCTTCACTATGTTGCCCAGGCTGGTTTCGAATTCCTGGGCTCAAGCGATCCTCCTGCCTTGGCCTTTCAAAGTGCTGACATTATAGGCATGAGCCATCGTGCCCAGCCAGAGATCAATCTTTTCAACTCCAAAACAACAAACAATCAGAAGCAGGTTATTATCATTATTATTATTCTAATAGAGACAAGTTCTTGATATGTTGCCCAGGCCGGCCTCAAACTCTTGGCCTCAAGCCATCCTCCCACATCGGCCTCCCAAAGTGCTGCGATTACAGGTATGAGCCACCACGCCTGGGCTCAAAAGCAGATTATAACACCACATCATGCAAACAGGGAGGTTTTAAGCCTGTGCAATTTTTCCTTTATTTACTTATTTTTTTTACAGTCAGGGTTTTGCTCTATTGCCTAGGCTGGAGTGCGGTGGGATGATTATAGCTCACTGCAGCCTCCAACTCCTGGGCTCAAGTGATCCTTTCACCTCAGCCTCCTGAGCAGCTGGGACTACCGGTGCCTGCAACCACACTTGGATTATTTTTAATTTTTTTTTATAAAGACAGGGTCTCATTATGTTACCCAGGCTGGTCTCAAACTCCTGGTTTCAAGGGATCCTCCCACCACGGCCTCCCAAAGTGCTGGGATTGTAGGAGTAAGCCATCATGCCCAGCAACCCATGCAATGCTTAATTCAAATATTTAACTCTTTTTTACTTATTTTGGATGCACTCATGCTGATCTGATATTGGTTTCTGGTCTACAGAGCAGCTGGTAATTAAAACCCAATTAGTGGCCAGGTATGGTGGCTTACACCTGTAATCCCAGCCTTTTGGGAGGCCGAGGCGGGCAGATAACTTGAGGTCAGGAGTTCAAGAACTGCCTGGCCAATATGGCGAAACCTCATCTCTACTAAAAATACAAAAATTAGCCGGGCATTGTGGTGTGCACCTGTAATCCCAGCTACGCAGGAAGCTGAAGCAGGAGAATCACTTGAACCCAGGAGGCGGAGGTTGCAGTGAGCCAAGATTGTGCCACTGCACTCCAGCCTGGGCAACAGAGTGACCCCGTGTCTCAATAAAAAGAAAAGAAAAGAAAAGAAAAAACCAATTAGCCTAAGTAAGAAGTAAATGTGTCCCATGTGTCTTGTGCCGGATACCATGGCCCAGGTATATCCAAGCTCCAAAGCATTCACCAGGTTGATAACATGTTTGCATCAAGGCAGACCATGGATGCTTAGAACAGCGAACTCAACACAACTGTGAGTACTCGGTGTTTCCAGTCATCCCCGCTGAAGGCAATCACCTGGGGGCTTGTTAAAGATAGCCATAACCTAGGAGATTCCAATTCCATACATTTGGGGTGGGGCCTAGGTCTACCAGTTTAACAAGCTCCCTGGGTGATTGTATTGTGCACCAAGTGTAAAGCCTGCCAAATTAGGGCTATCCATTCAGTCGCTTTGGGTTTCAGTTTGGAATACTTTTACCATGGAAAGGGCTCCTGAAACATGCTTTGTTATGAGTCCCCAAAACCGGCTTTGTTTGGGTATCAAGGCTGTATATATTAAGCCTGTGTTACAGGCTGAATCCTGTCCTGCTCCCGCAAATGCATATGTTAAAGTTGTAATTCCTAATGTTACCAGAAAGGGGTCCAGATCTAGACGCCAAGAGAGTGTTCTTGGATCTTGCACAAGAAAAAATTCAGGGTGAGTCAATAAAGTGAAAGCAAGTTTATTAACAAAGAAATAAAAGAATGGCTACTCCACAGACAGAGCAGCAGCATGGGCTGCTGGGTGCGCATTTTTATGGTTCTTTCTTTTTTATGTGATAGACGAGGGATGAGATTATTCATGAGTTTTCTGGGAAAGGGGTGGGCAATCCTGAGAACTGAGGGTTCCTCCCTTTTTTAGGTTAGGGTTAGGGTTAGGGTTAGGGCCATTGCCATGGCATTTGTAAACTGTCACGGCACTGATGGGAGTATAGCTGGGGGACTACTAGAGGTCACTCTCATTGCCATCTTGATTTTGGTGGGATTTGGCTGTCTTCCTTACTGCTACCTGTTTTATCAGCAAGGTCTTTGTGACCTGTGTCTTGTGCTGACCTCCTATCTCATCCTGTGTCTCAGAATGCCTAACCTCCTGGGAATGCAGCCCAGTAGGTTTCAGCCTTATTTTACCCAGCCCCTATTCAAGATGGAGTTGCTCTGGTTCAAACACCTCTGATGCTAGGACCTCAGATTGTGACCTTATTTGGCAGCAGTCATTGAAGTTGTAATCCATTAAGGTGAGGTCATGATGGTGGGCTCTAATTCAACATGACTGATGTCTTTATAAAAAGAGGAAAATTGGACCCAGAGACACACACATGGGCAGAATACCATGTGAAGATGGAGGCAGAAATTGCAGTGGCGCAGCTACAAGGAACTCCAAGGATCTCCAGCAACCATCAGAGGCTCAGAGAGAGGCATAGAATACATTCTGTCCTAGAGTCTGTCATCTGTTGTTACCAGAAAGGGGTCCTGATCCAGAACCCAAGAGAGGGTTCTTGTATCTTGCACAAGAAAGAATTCTGGGAAAGTCCATAGGGTAAAGTGAAAGCAAGTTTATAAAGAAAGTAAAGGAATAAAGAATGGCTACTCCATAGGCAGACCAGCAGTGTGGGCTACCCGACTGAGTATACTTATAGTTATTTCTTATTTCTTCTTCTTATTATTATTATTTTGAGACGGAGTCTCACTCTGTCACCCAGGCTGGAGTGCAATGGTGAGCTCTCAGCTCACTGCAACCTCCGCCTCCTGGATTCAAGCGATTCTCCTGCCTCAGCCTCCCTAGTAGCTGGGACTGCAGGTGCTCGCCAGCATGCCCAGCTAATTTTTGTATTTTTAGTAGAGACGGGATTTCTTCATATTGGCCAGGCTGGTCTTGAACTCCTGACCTCAGCTGATCCGCCCGCCTCGGCCTCCCAAAGTACTGGGATTGCAGGCATGGGCTACCATGCCCGGCGTAAGCACCTGTGTATTTGTTTTTTTTGATTTTTTTTTTTTGAAACAGGGTCTTTCTTGCTCTGGCTGGGGTGCAGTGGCACGATCTTGGCTCGCTACAACCTCTGCCTCCCAGGCTCAAGAGATTCTCCCACCTCAGCCTCCTGAGTAGCTAGGTCCTTACAGTTATTTCTTGATTATATGCTAAACAAGGGGTGGATTATTCATGAGTTTTCCAGGAAAGGGATGGGCAATTCCCAGAACTGAGGGTTCCTCCCCTTTTTAGACCATATAAGGTAACTTCCAGGTATTGCTGTTACAGGACTTTCTCCTTAGTTCAGATAAAAGCCAGGTTCTTGCCACATGGCCATGATTAGGCTGGCAGACATTTTGAAGAGTGAGAAAAATGGAATTTATTGGGCAAAAAGGAAAAAAAGAGAAACAGGGACTCTCAGCAAAGCGAGAGTCCCTGCTAGCTGGTCTCCCCCTCACAGATTGAATCCCGGATTCCACCTGAAACAGAAGAGGCCAGTCTCCTCCCCGCTGCAAAGGGCGTGAACTCCGTGGCTCCAGCCCATTTTCCCAGTGCCCGCACAGTGGTTGGAGTTTCTCCGGGGACCGCTTTATACTTGACTGTCTCATTGCCATGGCATTTGTCAACTGTCGTGCTGCTGGTGGGAGTGTCTTTTAGTGTGCTAATGTATTATTATTAGTGTATAATGAGCCATGAGGATGACCAGAGGTCACTCTTGTCACCATCTTGGTTTCGGTGGGATTTGGCCGGCTTCTTTACTGCATGCCATTTTATCCGCAAGGTCTTTATAACCTGTATCTTGTGCCGACCTCCTGTCTCATCCTGTGACTAAGAATGCCTAGCCTCCTGGGAATGCCACCCAGTAGGTCTCAGCCTTATTTTACCCAGCGGCTACTCAAGATGGAGTTGCTCTGGTTCAAATGCCTCTGACAGTGGGATGGAGCAGGTTCTCCCTTTGTAAGGGCCTGAGGGCCCATGAAGCATGGAAGTAAAGACAAATCTTGAGTTCCTTCAAAGAAAATTCCAGGCACCTGGATGGCCACAAGAAGTCAATGAGCAACTCGGTAAGTAAAAAGGTAATAGTAGCTTAAAACAACAGCCAAGGAAGCTAGAGTCATGAGATGCTTGGCTTTCTATGGGAACGAAAGATAGCATCTTAGCATACGTCCCCGAGCTGTTTTTCAGGAACCCAGACCCCACCAATCGGATCTGCTGGCACGGACCTCAGGTAAGGGGAACTGAGGACTGAACTCTGACCAATGTACTTTGTTCTAAATTCCTTCCTGAGGGGCCTGGAGGAGGTCATGCCCACAGACCAGAGCTAACAGTTTTTTTCTTTTGTCTCTAGACTTTTAAACAAAGCTCCCCTTCCTTAACCCATCACAAATCAGAGAATCTTTGAATCTACCTATGTCCTGCGGGTCCCCCTTGCTTCGAGATGTTCTGCCTTTTTAGGTCAAACCACTATATAACCTCCCTATATTGCTTTATAACTTTGCCTGTAACCTCTGCCTCCCACCTTGAAAAACCCTCACCTGTAATCCACTGGGGGAGGGTGGGGCTGTTTTTTTTTTTGTTTTTTTTTTGAGATGGAGTCTCACTCTCTCCCCCAGGCTGGAGTGCAGTGGCGCGGTCTTGGCTCACTGCAAGCTCCGTCTCCCGGGTTCACGCCATTCTCCTGCCTCGGCCTCCCGAGTAGCTGGGACTACAGGCGCCCGTCACCACGCCCGGCTACTTTGTTTTTGTATTTTTAGTAGATTAGTAGAGACAGGGTTTCACCTTGTTAGCCAGGATGGTCTCGATCTCCTGACCTCGTGATCCACCCGCCTCAGCCTCCCAAAGTGCTGGGATTACAGGCGTGAGTCACCGTGCCCGGCCTTTTTGTTTTTTGTTTTTTGAGACAGAGTCTTGCTGTGTTGCCCAGGCTGGAGTGCAGTGGTGCCATCACAGCTCACCACAGCCCCAACCTCCCAGGCTCAAGTGGTCCTCTTGCTTCACCCTACTGAGGACCTGGGACTACAGGAGTGTACCACCACGCTCAGCTAATTCTTTAATGATTTGTAGAGACAGGGTCTTAGTATTTTGCCCAGGCTAGTCTTAAACTCCTCGGCTCAAGTGATCCACCCACCTTGGCCTCCCAAAGTGCTGGAATTACAGGCATGAGCTGCCTTGCCCAGCTAGGAGGTCAGGTCTTAAGCATGAGCTGCATGATTCTCCTTGCTTGGCACCCTACAAATACATGCCCTCCTTTCTCACGCTGCAAACCTTGGTGTAGATGTTTGGCCTTACTGTGCTGGGCCAAACCTTCAGAAGGAACCAACCCCACCGACACTTTGATCTCAGACTTCTTCTGGCCTCCAGAACTGTAAGAACAGTAAGTTTCTGAGGTGGAGTTCACCCAGCCTGTGGTACTTGGTGAAGGCAGCCGTGAGAAATGCATACAGCTCATTTGCACAAAAGGCAGAGAGTTTGAATCATTTGTAGAACTGGAGATGGGGCTTCCTCCAGGTGGAACTGCTTGTGAAAGTTAGAGGTGTAGAAAGGAGAGAGGGCATTTGCGGGTGTCTTTGTGAGTGATGCTAAGGACAGATACTAAGGAAGACAGTTGCAGAGACAAACTACTCACAAGACATGAGGAAGTTAAAAAGGCAAAGGATGATAAGAGTTCATTTTCCACAAAAGAGTCAGACTCAGATTTTTTTTTTTTGAAATAGGGTCTCCCTCTGTCTCCCAGGCTGGAGTGCAGTGATGCGATCACAGCTCACTGCAGCCTCGAATACCTGTGCTCAAGCAATCCCCCTGCCTCAGCCTCCCAAAGTGCTGGGATTACAGGTGTGCACCACTGCATACAGCAGAGATTCAGAATATAGTGGGAACTGGAGTCCCAGGTCCTCCATGGAGTTGCTGGAGGCCAGCTATCGGGCAAGCTGCAGATCCCATGGAGATGGCTGAGGGCACGTTTGGCAATTTTACATTCTAGGTCATCTCAGCCATGTGATGGGAAAAGGCTTCAGTCCCAGCAGACCACCAGGATTGGCCTTCACGGAGCGGAGGGCTGGAGAGTTGAGGATGAGAAGTGAATGTAGGGCTGTGTCAAGGGGAAGTAGAAATCCATGATGCTATTCTTTAAAATCCTGAAGTTGGCCAGGCGGGGTGGCTCATGCCTGTAATCCCAGCTCTTTGGGAGGCCGGGGTGGGCAGATCACTTGAGGTTATGAGTTCGAGGCCAGCCTGGCCAACATAGCAAAACCCCATCTCTACTAAAAATATACACGCACAAAAAAAATTAGCCAGGCATGGTGGCACACACCTGCAATCCCAGGTGCTTGGGAAGCTGAGGCATGAGAACATAGTGAGACCCTGTCTGTACGAAAATTAAATTTAAAAAAATTAGCTACAAGTAGTGATGTGTGGCTGTAGTCCCAGCTACTCAGGAGGCTGAGTGGGGAGGATCATTTAAGTCCACGAGTTGGAGGCTGCAGTGAGCTATGATGGTGTCACTGCACTCCAGCCTGGGTGACAGTGAGACCCTGCCTCTAAATAAACAAACAGAAAAATGATACTGTGTCTCAACAATTGACAAAACAGTTACACTGTATTAGGTATTATAAGTAGAGATGGCTTAAAGTGTATGGGAGGATATGCCTGGGTGATATGCAGATACTGCATCGTTTGCTACAAGGGGCTTGAGCATCCTTGGATTTTGATATCAGTGGAAGTCTGAGAACCAACTCCCTGAGGATATTGAGGGCCAGCTGCACACACAGATGAGAAGGAATTAGGCCAGTCAGTCAGTCTTCTCCGAAAGAAGTCTTTGTTCTGCCAAAAAGACAAAGCCGGTGTGTTCTCAGGCTGGCAAGACCCTCCCACTCTTCTCCCTCGGGGAGAGCAGACCTGGGTACCTACCACCTTTGAGTTGATGTTCTCTGCCTATAGCCCTTCCCCAGGGCTCTCTGCCCCAGCCCCCTCCTCCTCCAAGCCAGCACAGGCCATGCACTCCGTCCTCTGCGCAGAAGAGCCTGGGATGCAGGGGGAACAGTCAGAGAATAAACCACATTCAAAAATTCAGGCCTGGTGACTTCTGCCCCTTGGGGCGGTCTTCCCACATGGGACTGTTTGTGCCATGTTTGGTCTTTTACCCATGTGGTTGGAGATACTTTGAGTACAAGGTCAAAGGCACTCACTTCCACGTGCCTGTTTTTGTCTTCAGCAAATGGTTGGATTCCCTGTTTAGGATCTGGGAGCATCTCGCTCTTGCTTCCAGCTCTCCAGTGCATGGATACTTTCCTGAAAGTAGACAAAATGTCAGTTCTTTCCAAATTCACTACAGAGAATGGAGGAGAATAGAGTAGCTTTCCCACATGGAGTTTTCTTTTTTACGCCCAGCGCCCATTGCATTGACACAGACAGTTTCGGTTTCCCAAGAAAACGTTTTCAAGCTGCCTTCGTGACTCCTTGAAACTCAAATGCGCAGCTCAGAAGCCGCGGGATGCAGCGGGTGCGTCACTAGAGGTACTTGAAAACTTCAGTAACACGCTTATCCTAAAGGAGAAGAAATGGCACAGAAAAGTATGCTAAGCGTCCCACTCAAGAAGTTAGAAAAGGAACAGCAGAATTACACAGAACAGTAGAAGGAAATAAGTGAAAACCAGTAGAATTCACAAATTAGAGAAGAAAATGAGAGAAGATGGAAGTAGCTGAAGTTAGAAATCTTTTTAATTTTAGTGAAATTAATTTTAGTAGAATCGCCTCTTTTAAGTGTTAAAAAGCATTTAAGCATTTAATTGCTTCTTTTAAATGTTCATTTAAATAAAATTAGTTGAATTATATTTAATTACTTATTTGTAGTACATTAACTAGTTTTTTTATTTTATGTATTTTAAATACAATTAGCTTTTTATTTTTTATTAACATTTAATTTTAATAAACTTCATTTTACTTTAAATCAAATTTTAATTTATAATCAAGTTAAAAATAAACTACAATAAAAAGAGTAGAATGAATAAAATCTGGTAAGATTGCAGATAAAAAGACCAGTCTGGCCAAAATGGTGAAACCCTGTCTCTAATAAAAATAGAAAAAAATTAGCCAGGCGTGGTGGCAGGCACCTAATCCCAGCTTCTCAGGAGGCTGAGGCAGGAGAATCGCTTGAACCCAGGAGGTGGAGGTTGCAGTGAGCAGAGGTCGCGCCATTGCACTCTAGCCTGGGCAACAAGAGCAAAACTCCATCAAAAAAAAAAAAAAAACAGAATATGCCAATGAATAACATTATGAAGAAAAAAGAAATATAACTCCAGATGTAGCAGAGTTTATAAAAAAATAAGATGATATTAGGAATAACTATCGCAATGTGTTTAAAAACTTCGTACACAATGGACACATTCATAGAATAATATATTTAACCAAACTGACTCAAGTAGATACAGAATATCCAAATGGTATTGTAGAAATTTAATACATTGAATGAGTGGTTAAAAAGCTTCTCACTAAGAAAATGCTAGATCTAGCTGGTATTATCAGGCAGCAGTAAATTCAAGTATTATTTAAGCTCCAGCAGACAAAACAAAAAGAAGCAACATATGCAAACTATTTTGAGGCCAAGAATATTTTGATATTCAAACTCAGCAAACTCAACGAAGAAAGCATGGGAAAAGAAATGATAGACCAATCTCACTCTTTGTGAGGTACAAATGTTGGGCAAGTTTCAACAATAGACAACCTATGATTGTACTTTAAATATTTACAGATTAAAGGAGAAAAGAAAACAAAATGGAAACAAAATATTTCTTGTATCAATTGATACAGAAAGTAGCTGTGATAAAATTGAACACCCATTCAGGAATTAACAAACTAGGAATAAATACAAACTTCTTTAATCTGATAAAAGCTTTCTATGGAAAAATGTATGTCATACTAAAGAGTGGTATATTAAAAGTGGTCTCCTTAAAGTCAAGAACAAGTTGGGTGTGGTGGCTCACACTTGTAATCCCAGCACTTTGGGAGGCTGAGGTGGGTGGGTTGCTTGAGCCTAGGGGTTTGAGACCAACCTGGGCAACATAGTGAGGCCCCATCTCTACAAAAAATACAAAAATTAGCTGGGTGTGGTGGCGTGTACCTGAAGTCCCAGCTACTTGAAAGGCTGAGGTGGGAGGATTGCTTGAACTTGGGAGGTCGAGGCTACAGTGAGCTATGATCACACCACTGCACTCTAGCCTGGGTGAGAGAGTGAGACCTGTCTCAAAAAAAAAAAAAAAAAAAAAATCAAGAACAAGTCAAGGAAGAACATTCAGAAGAGGAAATCTAAATTACAAATAAACAAATGAAAGCTGCTCAGCTTCAGTAGTAGTCAGGGAAGGAAAGTTAAAACCACAGTTGCTATCTCCCAGTACCAAAGCTGAGCAGACAGAGATGCACTGGAATATGTATACTCTGCTGGTAGATGTGGAAAATATTACTGCTGCTTTGAAAAACCATGTAGAATTACTTAGTAAAGATGAGGATGTGCCAATGACACAGCAGTTCCACTCTGGTTTCTTACCATAGAAAATCTTGTACAAGTGTGTAATAGGAAATATACATGAAATTAAATTGCGTATGATGTCATTGCTTATAGTATTACAAGATGGGTGTATTAGTCCATTTCCACATTGCAGATAAAGACGTACCTAAGACTGGGTAATTTATAAAGAAAAAGAGGTTTAATGGACTCACAGTTCCACATGGTTGGGGAGGCCTCACAATCTTGGCAGAAGGCAAAAGCCACATCATATATGGTGGCAAGCAAGAGAAAATGAGAGCCAAGTGAAAGGCTTTTTCCTTATAAAACCATGAGATCTCTTGAGACTTATTCATTACGATGAGAGCGGTATGGGGGAAACTGCCTCCATGATTCAATTATCTGCCATCGGGTCCCTCCCACAACACATGGGAATTATGGGAGCTACAATTCAAGATGAGATTTGAGTGGACACACAGCCAAACCATATCAATGAGAAACAATCCAAATGTTCATGATGTTTAAAAAAATGTGGGATATTCAGATCATGGAACAATATGCAGCAAAGAATAACAGAAATACAGCTACCTACTTCAGTGGTGTAATTCTCGAAACAATGCTGAAGGAAATAGATAGCTTGAAAAAAACTCCATGCAATGTCATTATGATTATATAGAGATTGAAAACAAGCAAAGTGGGGAAATGCAAATTAAAACAACAATGAGATACCAATACACGTCTGTGAGAACGGCCAAAAGCCAGAACACTGACATCACCAAAAGCTGATGAGGTCGTGGAGCAACAGGAATGACCATTCATGGCTGGTGGGAATGCAAAATGGTGCAGTCACTTTGGAAGACAGTTTGGCTGTTTCTTACAAAACTAAATATGTCCTGGCATATGATCCAGCAATCACTCTCAATGGTTACCCAAAAGAGTTGAAAACTTGTGTCCACGCGAAAACCTGCACATGGATGTTTACAACAGCCTTATTTATAATTGTCAAAACTTGGAGGCAAGGAAGACGTCTTTCAGTAGGTGAATAGACAAATAGACCATGTTGCATCCAGATAATGGGATATCATTCAGCGTTAAAAAGAAAGAAGAGGCTGGGCGCAGTGGCTCACGCCTGTAATCCCAGCACTTTGGGAGGCCGAGGCAGGCAGATCACCTGATGTCAGGAATTCGAGACCAGCCTGGACAACATGGCAAAACCCCATCTCTACTAAAAATACAAAAATTAGCCAGCATGGTGGCGTGTGCCTGTAATCCCAGCTATTCAGGAGGCTGAGGCAGGAGAATCGCTGGAACCAGGGAGGCGGAGGTTGCAGTGAGCCTAGATCGCACCACTGCACCCCAGCCTGGCTGACAGAGTGAGACTCTGTCTCAAAAAACAAAAACAAAAACAAACAAAAAACAGGCCAGGCATGGTGGCTCACGCCTGTAATCCCAACACTTTGGGAGGCTGAGGTGGGCGGATCACAAGGTCAGGAGTTTGAGACCAGCCTGGCCAATGTGGTGAAACCCCGTCTCTGCTAAAAATACAAAAATTAGCCAGCCATGGTGGTGGGCACCTGTGGTCCCAGCTACTCAGGAGGCTGAGGCAGGAGAATCGCTTGAACCCAGGAGGCGGAGGTTGCAGTGAGCCAAGATCATGCCACTGCACTCTAGCCTGGGTGACAGAACGAGATTCCATGTCAAAAAATAATAATAATAATAATAATAATAATAATAATAATAATATATATAAAGAAATAAGGGTCAGATGTGGTGGCTTGTGCCTGTAGTCCCAGCACTTTGGGAGGCCAAGGGAGAATCCCTTGAGCCCAGGCGCTCGAGACCAGCCTGGGCAACGTAGTGAGAACCTGTTTTTATAAAACATTTTAAAATGTGGTGGTGTGCACCTGTAGTCCCAGCTACTCAGGAGGCTGAGGTGAGAGGATTGCTTAAGCGTAGGAGGTCAAGGCTGCAGTGAGCTATGATTGCACCACTGCACTCCAGCCTGGGTAATGGAGCGAGACCCTGTCTGAAAAAAAAAAAAAAAAGTAAAAAGAAAAAAATGAAAGGAAAAAGAAGAAAAGAGAAAAGAAATGAGCTATAAGCCGGACATATTACTAATTGAAAGAAGACAATCCAAAAGGGCTACATGCGATTCTAAGTATAGGACTTTCTGGAAAAGGCAAAACTATGAGACAGTAAAAAGATCAGTGGTTGCCAGGATGTGGGAATGAATAGGCGGAGTATAGAGGATTTTTAGTGTAGTGAAACTCCTCTGCGTGACACTATAGTGGTATATCCATGCTATTATACATTTATCCAAACCCACAGACTGTCCGCCACCAAGCGTGAACCCGAAGGTGAACGATGGGCTCTGGTGTCAATGATGTGTCAATGCCGGTTCATCAGCTGCCACAGACAGTAGGGGAGGTGATGCATGTTCAGGGTAGGGGGTCCATGGAACTCTCTGTACCTTCCTCTCAATTTTGCTGTCAATCTAAAACTGCTCTAAAAAATAAAATCTACTAAAAATGTACACATATGTAACAAACCTGCACGTTGTGCACGTGTACCCTAGAACTTAAAGTAGAATAAATAAAAATAAAAATAAAGTAATATATCAGAGGTTGAAAAACAACAACAACAACAACAACGACAAAAAAAAAAAACACAGGCCGGGAGCAGCTCATGCCTATAATCCCAGCACTTTGGGAAGCTGAGGCGAGATTATTGCTTGAGTCCAGGAGTTCAAGACCAGCCTGGGCTACGTAATGACACCTTGTCTCTACAAAAACAAAAATAAAATTAGCTGGGCGTGGTGGTGCACACCTGTAATCCCAGCTACTCAGGAGGCTGAGGCAGGAGAATCGCTTGAACCCAGGAGGCAGAGGTTGCAGTGAGCCGAGATAGTGCCACTGCACTCCAGCCTGGGCAACAGAGCGAGACTGTCTCAAAAAAAAAGTGACTCAAACATGTGAAAAGATGCTCAATCTTACTCATGATGAATAAATTTTTTAAAAAACGAATGCTACAAATATATAAAAATAAAAATATTATCCTGGCATGGTGGTGCTACCTGTAGTCCCAGCTACTTGAGAGGCTGAAATGGGAGGATCGCTTGAGCCCACGACTTTGAGGCTGCCGTGAGCCATGATCGCACTATTGTACTCCAGGCTGGGGAACACAGTGAGACCCTGTCTCTAAAAAACAACACAAAGCAAAAACACACACAGTCAACATAATATACAGTGTAGAGATGAGACACATCACTAAACTATATATAAAACAAATTGATGAATAACATAAGTGGTTAACATAAATTCTGGGTTGAGAGAGGCACACAAGGCCCTTTTGAGGTACGGGATACATGTTTTGATTTAAATTGCATTTATGTAGGTGTTCGTTCTATTATTCTTGAACTGTACAAAATACGATATACTCACCCATGAGTGAAAGGAAAAGAAAATAATTCTACCAGCTGATTTACTCACACTGTAGTGATGGGACTTTTTCAGCAATTTTGATGTCATGTGATTGCGTCAAGAAGTCAGTCAGAATTTCAGAACTGGAACAGACCAGGAACAAAAATATCCATGAAGAAAATAACCTCAAAATTACAGTCAGTGGTAGGATAGGTTGAGAACCAGCTTGTTTTTTGGTTTTTGTTTTTGTTTACATTTTCCCACCCTGTTTTGTGAAGCAACACATCCTAGATACCAGTGGACATCCCTCAAAGGTGTTAACTTTCTCTACTCAAGAAGACAAGTGGACTTCATGTCATGTGAAGCTATTTGAAAATATCTTGTCCTTTTCAGAATGAAAACAACTTATTTTATGAGTCCATTTATTTATTTATTTTTGAGACAGGGTCTCACTCTGTCACCCGGGCTGGAGTGCAGTGGTGCCATCATGGCTCAATGCAGCCTCTGTCTCCTGGGCACAGATGGTCCTCCCACTTCAGCCTCCTGAGTAGCTGGGACTACAGGCATGCAGCACCACACCTGGCTATTTAAAAAATATTTTTGTAGAAATGGGGTCTTGCTATATTGCCCAAGCTGATCTTGAACTCCTAGGCTCAAGCAATGTACCCACTTCAGCCTCCCAAAGTGCTGAGACTACAGATGTGAGCCACTGCACCTGGTCATCCATTTTAATTATTTTCATGTACTTAATGAAATAACCTAAAATTCAACTAATAACCCAAATAAGACATACTATCAGGTCTTGGTAAGAAATGAGAGTCTTAGCTGGACACGGTGGCTGATGTCTATAATCCCAGAAATTTAGGAGGCTGAGGTGAGATGACTGCTTGAGCCCGGGAGTTTGAGACCAGCCTGGGCAACATAGTGAGACCCGATTTCTACAAAAAAAATGAAAAAACGAGCTGGGCATGGTGGCATGTGCCTGTGGTCCCAGCTACTCGGGAGATGGAGGTGGGAAGATCTCTTGAGCAGGGGGCTAAAGGCTACAGTGACCCATGATCCAGCCACTGCACTCCAGCCTCTGCTACAGGGTGACACCGCATCTCAAAAAAAAAAAAAAAAAAAAGAAAGAAATCAGAGTCTTACCAGACTGACCAATATGGTGAAACCCCGTCTCTACTAAAAATACAAAAATTAGCCAGGCGTGTTGGCGCATGCCTGTAATCTGAGGTAGAGCCTGAGGCAGGAGAATTGCTTGAACGTGGGAGGCAGGGGTTGCAGTGAGCTGAGATTGGGCCACCGCATTCCAGCCCGGGCGACAGAGTGAGACTCTGTCTCACAAAAAAAAAAAAAAAGAAAAGAAATGAGAGTCTTGAATATTAAAGCCAGTGTAGTACTTGCAATATAACATGATTTTCAAGTGGCACTTTAAAGACTTCCTTAATTCTTACTATTTCATTGTAAAATTTCGGAGTCTAAAATGCATTTTATAGAGTAAAAGTAATAAAAAGTGAATTCAGTTCTACAGCACCCTCAATCTACTCGTCTTCGTTCTCTCTCACACACTTTCTCTCTCTCTCTCTATATATATATATATCTCTTACGTACATATTCTCTTTAGTCCTCTCAGGCACTAATTTGGGCGTCATCTTCATCTTCCTCTTGGTTTTTACAACGCAGAATCGGTCACCACATCCTCTTGACTTTGCTTTTATCAGCACCATCATGGTGGAGACTTTCCTGTCTATCTCTGTCATTCATCTCCTGCCCAGGACTCCTTCAGCCCATGACCACAGACTTGCCACACCCTTCCTGTAGCTTTCTCTTTAAAGCGTCAACCCCACCCCCCACCACAGCTTCCAGAATCATTTTTCTTAGATATTGCTGAGGTCATCATGCAATTAATTACTCAGAAAAGCTTTCTGGTTCTGTTGGTGAAAAATATAGAGCTGGGAGCTAAATGACAAGAACTCGTGAACACAAAGAAAGAAACAACAGACGCTGGGGTCTACTTGAGCGGGGCGGGTGGGAGGAGGGAGAGGAGAGAAAAGACCACCATTGGGTGCTGGGCTTAGTACCTGGGTGATGAAATAATCTGTACAGCAAACCCCTGTGACATATGTTTACTGATTAACAAACCTTTCCATGTACACCCAAACCTAAAATAAAAGGTAAATAAATAAATAGGCTGGGCGCACTGGCTCACGCCTGTAATCCCAGCACTTTGGGAGGCTGGGGCGGGCGGATCACTTGAGGTCAGGAGTTCGAGACCAGCCTGGCCAACATGGTGAAACCCCCATCTCTACCAAAAATACAAAAGTTAACCAGGTGTGGTGGTGTACGCCTGTAATCCCAGCTACTCGGGAGGCTGAGGCATGAGAATCACTTGAACCCAGGAGGCAGAGGTTGCCATGTGCTGAGATCATGCCAGTGCACTCCAGCTGGGGCCATAGAGTGAGACTCAGTCTCAAAAAAATAAATAAATAAATAAATAAAAGATAGAGCATGGGCTGGGTGCGGTGGCTCATGCCTGTAATCCCAGCACTTTGAGGGACCAAGGTGGGCAGATTGCTTGAGCTCAGACGTTTGAGACCAGCCTGGGTAACACAGTGAAACCTTGTCTCTAAAAAACATACAAAAAATAGCCAGGTACAGTGCAGCACACCTGTAGTCTCAGCTACTTGGGAGTGAGTGGTAGGAGGATTGCTTGAACCTGGGGGGTTGACGCTGCAGTGACCTTTGATCATGCTACTATATTTCAGCCTGAGCAACAGAGTGAGACCCTGTCTCAAAAAAAAAAATATGTATATATATATATATATAGAGAGAGAGAGAGAGAGCATCCCTGGTGTAGTGAACACTGTAGTGTGCTACTCAGTCCCTGCTATGAACATGAGTGCGTATGTACTGTTTTGCGTCTCACTGCTTTTATTTCTTTGGGGTACATATTTGGGAGTGTCAGACTTTCTCTTAATCTTATTTTTTCTGGCACATTATCTCTCCTTTACTCTCAGCTCTCTCCGGCGTCCATGAATCTAGATCTTTGCTTATACATCACTGGTTAAAATTACAAGTAAGTTTGTCCAAGTTGTCGAGATGTGTTCATCTGGCTGTAAGGAGTAGGAGGAGAATTCTTCTGACAAGCACTGCTGTGCAAAGCTCCTGTCTCCAGCCCCGCCTGTGTCTGCACCTTGAGAGCCACCTGCTGTCTCCCATTCCTGAGATGGTTAAGATTTCTGGGACTTCTTGTTGGGTTCTCCTGTGTATTGCCGTGAGTTCATTGCCTCCATCTCCGTCCTGCCTGCCATGACAGTTACTGCTAGCTTACAGTCTTAGTCCATTTGGGCTGGGAGGCTTGTAGACAACAGATGTTTATGGCTCATGGTTCTGGAGGCTGGAGGTCCAGGATCAAGGTGTGGCAGATTCAGTGTCTGGTGAGGGCTTCCTGGTTCATAGATGGCACCTTCTCACTGTGTCCTCACATGGTGGAAAGGGTGAGGGAGCTTTCTGGGGTCCCTTTTCTAAGGGCACTGATCCCATTCATGAGGCCCCACCCTCATGACATCAGCACCTCCCAAAGGTCCCACCTCCTAACCTCATGACTTTGGGGGTTAGCATTTCAACATAGGAATTTTGGGGGTCACACACATTCACACCGCAGCATCCATCTGCCTCCAAGCCTTCTAAAGGTCATCCTCGTCTTTTGTCTGCTGTGTTCTCACACATTCTCTTTGTCCTTTGTTTTCCTTTTAATTCCAGCCTACATCCATTTTGAGGAGGGGGAAAAAGAGAGACAGACACCCATGCGCGCGTGCACACACACACACGCACACACACAAACACACAGCAAAGATAAACTATTTTGTTAAATCTGCTATGTGCTATGTACTATGTCTAACAGTAAGTCCTAGTTCTTTGTTCATAAACCTGCATTTCCCGTTAGACTATATCATCTGGAAAGGAGAATATAATGTTTCCCTCAGCCTTTTTATTTCTGACTCTCAGCACACTGCCTCAAAACAGGAGCGATCAGAACGTGTTCGTTAAGTAGGCAGACATGTCTCATCAATGCCAATGTTAATTAGCATCTAGAGGTCCAGGTATCTCTCCCACTGCTTAAACATGCTACATCGAAAATTAGAGAAATGAAACCAAGCTTGCTTCTATGTGTGAGAAAAGAGGGGATAAATGGCTTGAAATGAGAATGATATTTTTTCTCTTTTTCTTGAGACAGGGTCTTGCTCTGTTGCCGAGGCTGGAGTGCAATGGTGCAATCATGTCTCACTGCAGCCTTGACCTCCCAGGCTCAAGTGATCCTCCCACCTCAGCCCCCTGAGTAGCTGGGTCCATGGGTATGCAGCCCCACGTCAGGCAAATTCTTTTTGTATTTTTAGTAGAGACAGGGTTTTGCCATGTTGCCCAGGCTGGTCTCAAACTTTGGACTCAAGAGACCTGCCCCCCCTTGGCCTCTCAAAGTGCTGGGATTACAGGTGTGAGCCACCGCACTCAGCCTGAAATGAGAATGTTTTACTCAAATATAGGAGAACCTCTAAGTTTCTGGGTCTCCATGAGACTGGGAGGAAAATGGCTCGCATTGTTGTGACATTTCAGTGTGTGAAGGGTGAAGAGAAAAGACTCTAGAATAGTGGGGGCTGGGGAGGCGGAGGGAGAAAGACAGAGCGAGAGAATGAGAGAGAGAGAGAGTGACAGAGTCAAGCAAAAAGAGAGAAACTGAGTGGGAGAAAGAATGAGAGAGAATGACAGAGTCATGCAAAAAGAGAGAGGGAAAGAAGAGGGAGAGAGAGAGAGAGATCGTGGGAGAGAGAATGAGAAAGAGAATGACAGAATTATGCAAAAGAAGAGAGACGGAGAGACTGGGAGGGAGAATGAGAGAAACAGAGTGGGAGAGAGAAAGAGAATGAAAGAGAGAATAAGAGAGAGAAAGAGAGAATGAGAGAGAAAATGAGAGGCCGGGCACAGTGGCTCACGCCTGTAATCCAAGCACTTTGGGAGGCCGAGGTGGGCGGATCATTTGAGGTCAGGAGTTCAAGACCAGCCTGGCCAACATGGTGAAACCCCATCTCTACTAAAAATACAAAAATTAGCCGGGAGTGGTGGCAGGTGCCTGTAATCCCAGCTACTCGGGAGGTTGAGGCAGGAAAATCATCTGAACTCGGGAGGCAGAGCTTGCAGTGAGCCGAGATCGTGCCAATGCACTCCAGCCTGGGGGACAGAGCGAGACTCCGTCTAAAAAAAAAAAAGAAAATGAGAGAGAGAGAGAGATGCAAAGGGTTGAGAAATAAAGAAGGGATTCGACTTTGCCTCAGGCTCAGCAGCACTGGAAGCTCAATTGTAACAGTGATGCCTTCACCATTTTGGGGGGGAAATGTCTAGGACTGCATACACAACCCAGCCATGCCACATGAGGGGCTGAGCATGAAGGCTGGAGCTCACGTAGCTGCAGAATGCCTCATAACGGTAACCCCCATGCACTCTTGCTGGTAATGTCTTAGAAAACTGGATTTGAGGAAATGAGGGCAATTTGAGCATGAGGGAGACATGGAATTCAGGAACTGATGCAGCTAACGTGAAGAAATTTTGGGGGAATTTTCAGGATGACCACAAAAATAACATCCTGCACACAGTGAGTAGGGAGCTGGCCTTAACATTTTACAGCCACGATCACATTTAATGCACGTGACTATTATTATTCTCATTTTCCAACCAGTCATGGAAACTGAGCTGCAGAGAGGCAGACTTATCTGATCAAGATACCACAAGAAGCAATCCAGGCTACAAACCCAGGGTGTTTGGAAACGGGATGTCCTGGGGACAGTAGCTCTGGGGGTGTCTTAGAAAGCCTCGAATCCAGGTTGGAGAAGGAAGTTGTAGGGTCCCAGGAGGCTGTGTTCACCATGATGATGTGACTACCTTAGGTGTTAACGGTATTTGGAAGGGATTTTCAGTCTCCTAATAAGTCTGTGAAAAGAATTTTAGAAGGCAAACCATGAACAGCTAGCAAGCTTAGGAAATTCAAGAATGTATACAAGGAAGGGAAGTTAGGTACATCTCAGTATTTAGAGAACTCACATAATGTAAGTTTGGGTATTCATTTAGTAAACATTGGTGATGTAGCCATATCAGGAAGCTGAATAGAAAGGAAATGTGTGTGTGTGTGTGTGTGTGTGTGTGTGTGTGTGTGTGTGTGTGTGTGTGTGTGTGCAGGCACTTGAGGGAATGGTGATTGGGCAAAAAATGAAAAGCCATCATCCTACAAACAGAAAGTTAATAGATACCATCTAAAGTTAAGAAACACAAGAGATTTCTGGGCAAATAGGTTATTTCAAAATATAAAGTAGATCCCAGAAAAAAAATAGGAGTGAACATTGAGGGCAAGACATAAGCTTAAGGTTCGGCTTCATCTTTTGAGCTTTATACATGTATCACTTTGACAAGAATAAAAAGAATAAAAACTACATTTAAAATTAGAGGCCAGTCATGGTGGCTCACATCTGTAATCCCAGAGTTTTAGAGGCTGAGGTAGGAGGATCGCCAGAGGCTAGGAGTTTGAGACCAGTCTGGGTAACACAGTAAGACCCTGTCTCTACAAAAGAAATTAAAATTGGTTTTGTGTATGATGGTATGTGCCTGTGGTCCCAGCTACTCGGGTGGGTGAGGTGGGAGAAAACTTCAGCCCAGGAGTTCAAGACTTCAGTGAGCTGTGATTGCACCACTGCACTCCAGCTTGGGTGACAGAGTGGAGACCCTGTCTCTAAAATAAATAAATAAGTAAATAAAATTAAATTAAAGAAGAAGTATTCTTTTCTTTTTTGTGACAGAGTCTCGCTCTGTCGCCCAGGCTGGAGTACAGTGGCGTGATCTCGGCTCCTGGGTTCAAGTGATTCTCCTGCCTCAGCCTCCCGAGTACATGGGATTACAGGCGCCTGCCACCATGCCTGGTTCATTTTTGTAGTTTTAGTAGAGACAGGGTTTCACCATGTTTGTCAGGCTGGTCTCAAACTCATGACCTCAGGTGATCCGCCCGCCTCGGCCTCCCAAAGCGCTGGGATTACAGGCATGAACCACCACGCCTGGCCTATTATTTTTTCCTTCCAACTTTTATTTCCGGTTCAAGGGGTACATGTGCAGGTTTGTTGCATGGGTAAATTGCATGCTGTGGGGCTTTGGTGTACAGACAATTTTATTGCCCAGGTAATCAGCATAATACTGGATAGGTAGTTTTTCAATCTTCATTCTCCTCCTACCCTCCACCCTCAAGTAGGCCCTAGTGTCTATCATACCCTTCTTTGTGTCCATGTGAACTCAATGTTTAGTTCCCAGTTAGAGGTGAGAACATGCAGTATTTGGTATTCAGATCCTGCATTAATTTGCTTAGGATAATGGCCTCCAGCTACATCCGTGTCGCAGCAAAGGATGTGATTTCCTTCTTTTTCATGGCTGCATAGCATTCCATGGTGTGTATGTACCATGTTTTCTTTATCCAATCTGTCATTTATGGGCATTTTGGTTGATTCCATATCTTTGCTATTGTGAATAGTGCTGCAGTGAACATACGTGTGCATGTGTCTTTATGGTAGAATGATTTATATTCCTTTGTGTACATACCCAGTAGTGAGATTGTGGGGTCAAGTGGTGATTGTGTTTTAAGTCCTTTGGGAAATGTCCAGACTGTTTTCCACAGTGGCTGAACTAATTTACACTCCCACCAACAGTCTATAAATGTCCTCTTTTCTCTCAGCTTTGCCAGCATCTGTTATTTTTTAACTTTTAATAACAACTTAGATGACAACTTTAAATTTAATTTTAAAATTTAGACTCTGACAACGTTCCATGTGTAAGTGAATATTCAAAATTTATCTTGGCTGGGCCTGGTGGCTCATGCCTGTAATCCCAGCACTTTGGGAGACTGAGGCAGGTGGATTGCTTGAGCTCAGGAATCTGAGACGGCCTGGGCAACATGGTAAAACCCTGTGTCTACAAAAAATACAAAAATTAGCAGGGCATGGTGGTGTGTACCTGTGGTCCCAGCTAGTTGGGAGGTTGAGGTGGAAGGATCTCAGGAAGTGACGGCTGCAGTGAGCTATGATCACACCACTGCACTCCAGCCTGGGTGACAGAGCAAGACCTTGTCCCCCACCCCCAAAAAAGGTATATTATCTACTTTAAAATTTGATTAAATGATTAAACAACACAGGTCAATTGATTTCATTTCTGTGTTGTCAAAAATAACAGCTGAGTTTGCTAGGTTAAAACGAAGCAAGAATTTTTGAGAGCTTGGAATTGCGTGGTGGAGAGTTCAAAAGCAGCGAGATAGCCTCTGTGTCATCACTGCTGATGGAAATTGGCTCTTCATGGGAAGGTGGAGATGCAGGAGGAAACTAGTGAGAGGCATTCTGTGGTCCTTGACCAAGGGCTAGAAGCATTACCCCCATAGAGAGAGGACTTCCACACAGAAGCTTGGTGATGTTGGCAGAATAATGTTACTGAAGGACATCCATACCCTAATCCCTGGAACCAGTGGCTACGTTGCCTTACATAGTCAAAGGGACTTTGCAGATGTGATAAAGTTAAGGATCTTGAGATTGGGGGATGATCGTAAATGATCCACATGTGTCCAGTGTCATCACAGGCATCCTTATAAGAGGGAAGTAGGAGGTCAGAGTCAGAGACGAAGACATGAGGATGGAAGCAGAGGTGGAATGATGTGCTTTGGAGATAAAGGAAGGGGCCATGAGCCAAGGAATGTGGGTGGTTTCCAGAATATGGGAAAGCTAAGGAAATTAATTTTACCCCTAGAGCTTCCAGAAAGAACCAGTTTTGCCAACATCTTGGATTCAGCCTATGATGTGATGTCAATTTTTGTCCCCACCTGTATCAGTTCCTTCTCACACTGCTAATAGAGACATACCCAAGACTGGGTAATTTATAAAGGAAAGATGTTTAATTGGCTCACAGGTCAGCATGGCTGGGGGCTTCAGGAAACTTACAATCATGGTGGAAGGAGAAGCAAACACATCCTTCACGTGGCGACAGCCGGGAGCAGTGCAGAGTGAAGCGGGGCAAAGTCCCTTATAAAAGCATCAGATCTCATGAGAAGTCACTCGCTATCATGAGAACAGCATGGAGGTAACTGCCCCCATGATTCAATGACCTCCCACTGGCTCCCTCCCATGACACCTGGAGATTATGGGAACTACAGTTCAAGATGAGATTTGGGTGGGGACACAGCCAAACCATATTGCCACCCAAGTCTCCTGTTGAATGGTAATCCGGGTGTTGGAGGAGGGGCCTGGTGGGAGGTGGTTGAATCATAAGGGCAGACTTCCCCCTTTCTGTTCTCATGATAGTGAGTGAGTTCTCATAAGATCTGGTTGTTTAAAGGTGTGTAGCACCTCCACCTTTGCTCTCTTCTTCCTTCTCCAGCCATACAGAATGTGCCTCCTTCCTCTTCGCCTTCTGCCGTGATTGTAAGTTTCCCGAGGCCTCCCCAGCCATGCCTCCTGTACAGCCTGCAGAACCGTGAATCAATTAAACCTCTCTTCTTTATAAATTAGCCAGTCTCACGTAGTTCTTTTTAGCAATGTGAGAACAGACTAATACAGCCTGTAAGACCCATTCTGAACTTCTGACTTACAGAAATGTAAGATAGTCCATTGATGGTGTTAAGTCACTAAGTGTGTGAGAATTTGTAACAGCAGCAATAGGAAACTCGTATACTTGGTGTTTCCAACTCATTATGCTGATGATGCCTCCCAATTTGAGCAATCCAATCTTGAATTGGGCTACAGCTGGTTTCCCTGTCATTGCCCCATTCAACAATGTAGATGTAGGAATTGTTGGGCCAGGCATGGTGGCTCATGCCTGTAATCCCAGCACTTTAGGAGACTGAGGAAGGTGGATCACTTGAGGTCAGGAGTTCGAGACCAGCCTGGCCAACATGGTGAAATCCCATCTCTACTAAAAATACAAAAATTAGCCAGGCATGGTGGCAGACACCTGTAGTCCCAGCTACTCAGGAGGCCGAAGTGGGAGAATCCCTTGAACTTGGGAGGCAGAGGATGAAGTGAGCTAAGATGGTGCCATTGCACTCCAGCCTGGGTGACAGAGCAAAACTCCATCTCAAACAAAACAAAACAAAACAAAAACAATGTAGATGTAAGAATTGTAAATTCTTCATCTTTTTCTTTTTTAGAGATGGGGTCTTGCTATGTTGCCCAGGCTGAGCTCAAATTCCTGGGCTCAAAGGATCCTCCCGCCTCAGTCTCCTGAATAGTTGGGACCAGCACCTGGCTTGTAAATTATTTGTTTCAGTTATTTTGCTTAAATACATTATTTTATTTATTCTTTTCAATATTTCTTTTCTACATATTTCTTTTTTTGAGATGGAGCCTCACTCTGTTGCCCAGGCTGGAGTGCAGTGGTGCGATCTTGGCTCACTGCAACCTCTGCCTCCTGGGTTCAAGCAATTCTCCTGCCTCAGCCTCCCAGGCGCCTACCACCACACCCGGCTAATTTTTGTATTTTTAGTAGAGTCAGGGTTTCACTATGTTTGCCTGGCTGGCCTTGAACTCCTGACCTCAGGTGATCCGCCCGCCTCGACCTCCCAAAGTGCTGGGATTACAGGCAGGAGCCACAGCTCCTGGCCTTCTTTTCTACGTATTTCTATATTCTTTTTTTCTTCTGTATATTCTTTTTTTTTTTTTTTTTACTTTAAAACACATTTATATTGGCATATTCTTTTTTTAATTGACAAATCAAATATTGTATGTATTTATGATGTTTTGATACATATATCCACTGTGGAATGGCTAAATTGAGCTAATTAACATTCCCTAACATAGTTATGTTTTCGTGGTGAGAACACTTAAAATCTACTCTCATAGTAATTTTCACTTAACAGTGAATGTCTTCACCATTCACCGCCGATAAAATATATTGTTATTTACTGTGGTCATCATGCTATAAAATAGATCTCTTGAACTTATCCATCCTGTCTAACTGACATTTTGTGTCTTTTTTTGAGGGGGGAGCTTCTTTTTTTACAGACATGGGGTCTCACTCTGTTGCTCAGGCTGGAGTGCAGTGGTGTAATCATGGCTCGCTGCAGCCTTGAAATCCTGGGCTTGAGATTCCCCTGCCTCAGCCTCCCAAATAGCTGGGACCACAGGTGGGCGGCACCATGCCCAGCTAACTGAAATTTGCTTTTTTGGCAGAGGTAGGGTCTCACTATATTGCCAGGCTCATTTTTTTTGTCATTGACCAATATCTTCAGTGAATATATTTGCTATTTGATTATATGTGGCAGGATATTGCTCTGTTTGACTAGCTCTCTGAGGGTGGTTAGTGTGACCCAGCATAGATGCTCAGTGAATACATCTTTATGAGTTCAGTTATACTTGAAGGTGGATGATGATAAAGATGGGACTTAATACCCCATTTCTGACATAACACTGGACATCTTTGGAAGGAACTTCGGGAGGCAGCTCATTGTAACAAGAAGATGGACTTACAGTAAGATAAGATATGGTCTGATTAGAGGAATGCAAATCAAAACCACAATGAGAGACCATCTCACACCAGTCAGAATGGCAATTATTAAAAAGTCAAAAACCAACAGAAGCTGGTGAGGTTGCAGAGAAAAAGGAAGGCTTTTACACTATTGGTGGGAGTGTAAATTAGTTCAACCATTGTGGGAGAGTGTGGTGATTTCTCAAAGATCTAGAGGCAAAACTATCATTTAACCCACCAATCCTATTGCTGGGTATATACTCAAAGGACTATAAATTACTCTATTATAAAGATACATAGACGTGTATGTTCATTGCAGCACTATTCACAGTAGCAACAACATGGGATCAACATAAATGACCATCAGTGGTAGACTGGATAAAGAAAATGTGGTCCATAGACACCATGGAATACTATGCAGTCATAAAAAGGAGTGAGATTATGTCCTTTGCAGGAACATGGATGAAGCTGGAAGCTGTTATCCTCAGGAAACTAACACAGGAAGAGAAAACCAAACACTGCGTGTTCTCACTTATAATTGGGAGCTGAACGATGAGAACACATGGACACATTGTGGGGAAGAGCACACTCTGGGGCCTGTTGCAAGGGGGCGCAGGGGGAGGGAGAGCATCAGGAAGAATAGCTAATGGATGCCAGGCTCAATACCTGGGTAATGAAATGTACATGAAAACCATAATGAGTTGCTATCTCATGCCAGTCGGAATGGCGATTATTAAAAAGTGAAAAACAACAAAGCAGCATGGCCCACGTTTGCCTATGAAACAACCTGTACAGCCTGCACTGATACCCCTGGACTTAAAATAAAAGTTGAAGGAAAAAGAAAAAGGATATGGTCTGACTACCTGGGGCCACTTTCTAGTTGACGTGATATTATCCACAGTAATTCACTTGGCTGGGTCTCAGAATTTTTGCCTGATGAGATAACAGTGGTTACTTCAGAGAGTTTTGGGGAAAAAAGCATATAGGCTACTGTGATAGGTAGAAGAATGGTTCCCCAAAGATGTCCACATCTGAATCCCTGGAACCTGGGAACAGCTGGTCTTGCACGGTCAGGGGGACTTTGCAGATGTGATGAGGTTAAGGATCTTGAGATGGGAGATGCCCCTGGATGACCCAGGCTGGCCCTAAATGCCGTCACAGGCTCCTTCTAAGGGGGAGGCAGGAGGGTCCAAATTGGAGAAGGAGACATGAAAATGGAAGCTGAGATGCGAGTGAGGGAGAGCCTTGAGCCTGGAAATGCCGGAGACTAAAAAAGGCAAGGAAACGGATCCTCCCCACAGCCTCCAGAAAGAACCAGCACTGATGGGTTTCATAAGAGACAGAAACTTTCTCTGTCACCCAGGCTGGAGTACAGTGCTACAATCACGGCTCACTGCAGCCTTGAGCTCCTGGGCTCAAGCGATCCTTCCACCTCACCCTCCCAAGTAGCTGGGACTACAGGCAGGCACCACAACACTCAGCTAATTTTTAGTATTTTTTGTAGACAGGGAGTCTTGCATATTGCCTAGGCTGGTCTTGAACTCCTAGCCTCAAGCAATCCTCCTGCCTCAGCCTCCCAAAGTGCTGGGATTACCAGTGTGAACCACTGTGCCCAGTCGACACCTTAATTTTATCTCCATGAGCCTCGTGTGGGGCTTCTGACCTCTAAAACTGTAATACTTTTGTTTGTGTTAGGCACATACGTTTGTGGTGATTTTTTACAGCAGCATTATAAAACTAACATGGATTTCATTTGGGAATTTGGGAAAAGCTCATTTATTGCCTAATGTAGACAAGCTTCTTAATAAATGGTAGGTCCCCCCCTTCCCTCCCTTCCTTCTTTCTTTTTGAAAGACAAACCCACCTATGTATTATAGGACTCTGAATATTCCTAATAATAGATCCTATGGGAAAAAATGATGATGGTTATATAAATAATAACCCACTTATTTTCTTCTCATCTTGTTGCCAAGTATAATAAATAGATCTTGACGTGCAAATGCATGAGAAGCATGATTTTCATGCCGATTCATGATTAGCATACTTTTCTGGTGCTCAGTAATTTTAAAGTGTTTCACTCTGTTTTTCCCAAAGACAAACATACTAAGATCACAAGAAAGAACTACATGCTTTTATTCTCTGCCTCTGAGCTAAATCCACTGGGGTATTTGCGTGGGAGTTTTGGGGAAACACTGAGAAAAAAAAAAGACAGAATACTATCTTTTTTTTTTTTTTTTTTTTTGAGACAGTCTTGCTTTGTTGCCCATGCTGGAGTGCAGTGGTGCAATCTCAGCTCACTGCAACCTCTGCCTCTTGGGTTCAAGAGATTCTCCCACCTCAGCCTCCTGAGTAGCTGGGATTACAGGCACTCCAATACACCTGCTAATTTTTGTATTTTTATTAGAGACAGATTTTCATCATGTTGGCCAGGCTGGTCTCAAACTCCTGACCTCAGGTGATCTGCCTGCCTCAGCCTCCCAAAGTGCTGGGATTACAGGCATGAGCGACCATGCCTGGCCCTATTAATTTTTATTTATTGCTCTTATTTTTATTTTTTGAGATGGAATCTCGCTCTGTCACCCAGGCTGGAGCGCAGTGGCATGATCTCAGCTCACTGCAACCTCCACCTCCCAGGTTCAAGCAATTCTCCTGCCTTAGCCTCCCAAGTAGCTGGGATTACCCAGCATGCCCACCACCATGCTCAACTAATTTTTGTATTTTTTAGTAGAGACAGGGTTTCACCATGTTGGCCAGGCTGGTCTCGAACTCCTAACCCCAAGTGAGTCACACGCCTGGGCCTCCCAAAGTGCTGGGATTACAGCCGTGAGCCACCGTGCCCAGCCTCTATTAATTTTTAATATATCCTGAATTGTGGGAATTAATGAATTCTAGGTAAGAAGCACAAAAATTTAGACAGCCTTGGAAATGTCGTCATGATTCCCTGCATTGGATATATTGAGTGTGGCCGGGTCTGTGGCCTTATTTTGGGTGAATTCTGGGTTGAAGTCCAGCTGAATGGACTAAAGCCGTTTTCCCATTTAAGGGGATATCCCATAGTGATATCAGCCCCTGTGTTGTAACTGAATTTCAGGTTCAGTCACTCACTGCTGGCAGAGTTCAATTAACAAGAGTGAGGTCTGATAAAGAAAGTGACTTTTTATTCCAAAGCTAGCTTAGGGGAAGGAGTACATGCTTCCTGCCTTAAGAGTACTGCTTTGCTTCTGGCACAGAAAGTAGGGGCTTTTTTTTTTTTGAGACGGAGTCTCGCTCTGTCGCCCAGGCTGCAGTACAGTGGCCTGATCTCGGCTCACTGCAAGCTCCGCCTCCCGGGTTCACGACATTCTCCTGCCTGAGCCTCCTGAGTAGCTGGGATTACAGGCGCCCGCCACCATCCCCGGCTAATTTTTGTATTTTTAGGAGAGACGGGGCTTCACCGTGTTAGCCAGGATGGTCTCGATCTCCTGACCTCGTTATTCCCCCGCCTCGGCCTCCCAAAGTGCTGGGATTACAGGCGAGAACCACCGCGCCCAGCCAGTAGGGGCTTTTAAATGGGGGTGACTTGGCATGAATGGAATGCAGGGGAAGGGGCGAGCAGGCGGGGGTCCGTGTAACTCGCTTATCTACAGGGTGGTTGAGCTGGTGCACTCACGGACAGAGATAGGTTGTAAATTGACCATCGCCTCAGGATACTCTCCAGGTGGGAGAGGGTTTCCTAGTGGGCATACTTTTGGTTGTAAGTCGACTGTGATCTCTGGAGGCACTCTCCTGGTGGAAGAGGAGCTCTGGAGGGTTTAAGTAAGCACACAGTAGATAAGCATGCAATATAAGGCGTTTCTGGTGAAGGAAAGGTAAAAGGTTATAATTGCATTTCTTTTTCTTTCTTTTTTTTTTTTTTTTTTGAGACGGAGTCTCGCTCTGTCGCCAGGCTGGAGTGCAGTGGCGTGATCTCGGCTCACTGCAACCTCCGCCTCCTGGGTTCAAGCAATTCTCCTGCTTCAGCTTCCCGAGCAGCTGGGACTACAGGCGCCTGCCACCACGCCCAGCTAATTTTTGTATTTTTAGTAGAGACGGGGTTTCACCATGTTGGCCAGGATGGTCTCCGTCTCTTGATCTCGTTATCCGCCCAACTCGACCTCCCAAAGTGCTGGGATTACAGGTGTGAGCCACCGTGCCCAGCCCTATAATTGCATTTCTAAAGAGCTAAGTAGGAAGTGACGAACAGGGGAAAAGGAGAAAAGACAAAAAAGAGGAAAAAATAATTTTAAAAACTCATTCTCTTTCTCTTAGGAAAATGAGGGTAATGGCCGGGCGCGGTGGCTCATGTTTGTAATCCCAGCACTTTGGGAGGCCGAGACAGGTGGATCACGAGGTCAGGAGATCGAGACCATCCTGGCTAACACGGTGAAACCCCGTCTCTACTAAAAATACAAAAAATTAGCCGGGCGTAGTGGCAGGCGCCTGTAGTCCCAGCTACTGGGGAGGCTGAGGCAGGAGAATGGCGTGAACCCTGGAGGCGGAGCTTGCAGTGAGCCGAGATCTCGCCACTGCACTCCAGCCTGGGCGACGGAGCGAGACTCTGTCTCGAAGAAAAAAAAAAAAAAAGAAAAAGAAAAATGGGGGTAACAGGTTACAATGTGACCTTCCTATGGGAAGGGCAAGTTGCAGTAGTACAAAATGCAGACTTGTGCCTTCGGGTGCCCCCTGCAAGGGTGCATTACAGAACTCATGAAAGGAGCAGCCCAGGTACCTGCCGAGCACATAGACTCATGGAGGAGGCAGCAGAACGGTTTGGAGGTTACACCCTCTCTCATTATTTCCTCTAAGCCTTTTATCCTAAAGGCATGACCTATTTTGGAAATGAATGTGGAGACAAATGCCAATTTTGGAGACAAATGCCAGCTTCTTCAGTTAGGAACTCAGCCAGTCTGGGCTTGTGCAGCTAAGAGACTAATGGCATGGAATCTTCTTAGCTTGTAGGTTAAATGCTGCTAAGTGGAGAGAGAGTCTGGTGTGGAGCTTGGAAGAAGCCTTTGCAATGTCACCTCGGGATTCCCTGGGGCCAATCATTTAAGGCACTGGTGAGTCCAGTCCATTGTCTTGACCTTCCCTTGCTAATGTTTGGGGGTTTTGTCATGTTTTCTGTTTGTCACTTAGAAACGAGGCACAATGAAAAGAGGTCAAACCAAATTTGTTCAGTTTTGTTACAGCTCTGGTAGATGCTAAGGAGTAGGAGTAAAAATGAGGGAAAGGAGGGGAATTTTAGATTTTTCATAGATTTTAATTCTGCACGTTGTCATTGTTTTATAAGCATAAATGTACATGTGCATACACACACATACACACGCAACTATAACTGCCATGCATCCACCCACACATTTATTCATCCATCCATCCATCATTCCATCCATCCACCCACCTACTTACCCGTCCATCCATCTATCCACCCACCCATCCATACATACACCCACCCTCTCACCTACCTATCCATCCATCCATCCATCTACCTATCCACCCACCCATCTATTTACTCACATGCCCACCTACCCCTCCATCCATCCATCCACCCACCCATCCATCCATCCACCCCCCTACCCATCCAGCCAGTCATCTATTCACCCATCCATCCAGCCATCCAGCCATCCACCCACCCTCTCACCTATCCATCTATACATACACCTACCCATTCAACCATCTATACACATGCCCACCTATCCCTCCATTCATCCGTTCACCTACCCATCTATTTACTCACATGCCCACCTACCCCTCCATCCATCCAGCCATCCGCCCACCCACCTATCCATCCACCCTCTCATCCATCCATCCATCCATCCATCCATCCATCCATCCATCCATCCACACACCCATCCACACACCCATATACCCATCCATCCACCCATATGCCCAGCTATCCCTCCCTCCATCCATCCGCCCACCCATCCATCTACCTATCCATCCACCCACTCATCCATCCGTACATCATTCAATCCATCCACCCACTCACTCATCCAGCCAGCCAGCCAGCCAGCCAACCAGCCACCCAACCAACCATCATTCCATTTAACCATTATTCCATCTAACCATCCATCCATCTATTCATCCATCCACCCACTCATCCATTCATCCATCCTTCCATCCATCCATCCATCCATCCATCCATCCATCCATCCATCCATCCATCCATCTAACCAGCCAGCCAGCCAACAAGCCACCCAACCATCATTCCATCTATCCACCCACCCATGCACCCAGTTACCCATCCACTTACCCATCTATCCATCATTTCATTCATCCATCCACACATCCATGCCACTCATCCTCCTACCTATCCATCCATCCATTCATCATTCCATCCATCCTCTCATCTCCCCATCTATCCAGCCACCCATCCATTCACCCAATCCATTCATCATTTCATCCATCCACCCATCCATCTACCACCAATTTGTCCATCATTCCATCCATCCATCCATCCATCCATTCACTAACCCATGCTACTCACCCACCCACCCATCCACTCACCCATCCATTCATCATTTCATCCATCCACCCATCCATCTACCACCAATTTGTCCATCATTCCATCCATCCATCCATCCATCCATTCACTAACCCATGCTACTCACCCACCCACACATTCACCCACCCATCCAACTATTCATCATTCTGTCCATTTATTCACACACCCACACTACTCACCCACTCACCCCTCTACCCATCCACCCATTCACCATTCCACCCATCCTTTCATTCATCCGTCTATCATTCATCCTTTCATTCATCCATCTGTCATTCATTCATCCATCCACCCATCCATCTTTCTATCCATCTTTCCATCCATCCATCCATCCAGCCAGCCAGCCAGCCAGCAAGCCAGGTATCCAGCCAGCCAGCCAGCCATCTACCTACCTCACTCACCCATCCATCCATCCATCCACCCACCCATCCATCCATCCACCCACCCATTCATCTGTCCATCATCTATTTATCTATCCATCCATCAATCCATCTGTCAGTCCATCTATTTTGTATGTTTGAGGAGACCAAAATTGGGTTCCTTCTGCCTAAATGGGAAAGCAAGTTTTTATCCTTCCAGGCCCCTGAATAGAAATGAAAATGGTTCCATTTCTAAACCAAGGCTTTGGAAGCATTTAGCACCATCAGAGAATGGGGAGACATGGGAGGCTGATGATCAGCATAACAGGCTTCTGGTTCTCTGTCCCGATGGTCTCCTCTGTGCAAAGCTGACTCTTGACTTTTCACCTCAGTTTTTAAGACCTACCGTGATCTGAGCAACATGTAACATCAAAAATCCAGTTTGGTGGCTCATGTAGGTCAGCAGGAAAGTCATCTTTAGCTACTGGTCTTCCTTCTGCTTTTCTCTCTTGCTTATGTGATTGTGCCCCACACAGGTTTGTATGTCCCTCCACTCTTTCCCCCAAAATTCTTGCCATTTGATGTCCTAGGCTAAACTTTAAAAAACTGTGGTAAAATGTACATCACATAAAATTTACCAATTACATTATCTTTAACTGTACAATTTGGTAGTATTAAGTGCATTTACATTGTTGTGCAACTATCACCACGATCTATTTTCAAAACACTTTCTTCACCCCAAACAAAAATCGTGTCCCCATTAAGTAATAATTTTTCATTTTCCCTCCCCACCAACCTCTGACAACAACCATTCTACACTCTGTCTCCAAGTATTTGACTCCTCAAAGGACTTCATGTAAGTGGAATCATATATTATTTGTCTTTCCATGATGGGCTTGTTTCACTTAGAATAACGTCCTCAAGATTTATGTATATTGTAGCATATGTCAGAATTCTCTCCCTTGAAGGCTGAATAATATTTCGTTGCATTCATATACTACATTTTACTTATTTATTCATCTATGGACATTTGGGATCCTTCCATCTTTTGGCTATTGTGAGTAATGCTGATATGAGCACATACAAATATCTCTTTGAGATCTTGCTTTCAATATTTTTGGGTATATACCCAGAAGTGGAATTCTATTTTCAGTTGTTTTAGGGAACTATTAATACTATACTTCCCTAGGCAGGGCTTTGCCTGTGTCCATAGTTGCTCCAATGTGTCCTCACTCTTATGAACCTGTCCTGTTTCCAGGTTCCAACCTACTGGGCTTGATCAAGGACAGGACCAATTCCTATTCAGATTAATGAGGATTTTCTTATTCAAAACCATCACCAAGGACTATGATGAATAAATTGATGATGGATACATGCATGGTAGATGGATGGATGAAAGATGATGGATGGATGGATGGATGGATGGATGGATTGATGGATGGACGAATATATTGGATGAACGTATGGATGGATGAGGGTAGATAATAGATGAATGGGTAGATGGGTGATGGATGGTTAGATAGATGAATAGATAATGAATTGATGGATCTAGGATGGATGAATGAATAGCTAATAAATGGATGGATTGATAGATGTATACATAAAAGGATGACAGATGGATGAATGGATGGAATGGATGATGGAATACGGATGGATGGATGGATACACAGATGAACGTTAGGTGAATGAATGGATGGATGAATATATAGATGGAACATGGATAGCCTCATGGAAAAAGAACCAGAGCTCTAAAAGCTCCAGGTCTGGCCCTGACACTAATATTTTGTCCCTGTGTAATTAATTTAAGCAAATCCCTTTGTGTCTAAATTGTGATGTCGGACAAGGCTGTATAGAAAATTGTGTGTTTGTGTATGTGCATTGTTCATACAGGAACATTTACGTGCCAGTGTTGGCTGGGGCCCCTGGCACCCTGAGGTGGAGATGAAATTGTCTCAAGCTCCTATTTTTACTTCTCATGAAAATTCAAATCTGTTTCCCAATTTCTGTGACTTCCTTGGAGGCTGGAAGGAATGTTACCTTCTTATAGAAGCCCTGTACTCTGGATTTCTGCTTCCACACACACACCCCAGAATCTGTAATGAAAGCCAACCTCTTCTGCAACTTTCAAGCAAACACACCACACTGATGCAGCCTTCCCAGTGTAGCATAACAGACACAGCAAAATACAGTGGTGAGGGAGAAAGCAGAGAATGAGTTTACAACGCATTATCCTGTTTCTCACCCCTCTTTGGCTCCCTGGAATTTCCTTCTTGCTGTTCCTTCACTGATTTTGAAAATCCATTCAGCCCTCTCCAGCTTCTGCTCCCAAAACACACATCCAGCCCACTGGGGTACCCAGTGAAATATCAAGGTTTCCATTCAAGTCGATTCTCTCTTCTTCAAAGGTAGTTGTGGTTCTGAAAGCGGCATTCTTCTTTTTCCTATTTTCTGTGTATGTTTCCAATAGACTGTCACTGTTAGGCAAATTAGCCTTAAAATCAAATTGAGGCTGGGCATGGGGGCTCATTCCTGTAATCCCAGCACTTTGGGAGGCTGAGGTAGGAGGACTTCTTGAGGCCAGAAGTCTGAAACCAGCTGGGGCAGCATAGTGAGACCCTGTCTCTACAAAAAATTACAAAATAAAAATTAGCCTGGCATGGTGGTGCACACCTGTAGTCTCAGCTACTTGCAGGCTGAGATGGGAGGATCACTTGAGCCAAGGAGGGTGAGGGTACAGTGAGCTGTAATTGTCCCACTGTGCTTCACTCTAGGCAACAGGACAAAACCCTGTCTCAAAACAGACAAAAAATCCAATCGACCTGGGGTTAGATTCTGGTCCTGAATCTCAGGTGATTTTTGTGAAATCAAGACATTTTATGTAAAGGGTTTGTCATAATGTTTGGCATTTAATAACTAAGCAATGATAAGCACTACTTAATATCAATAATAATATTTTCCTACGTTTGATAGAGTGCCTGGTAATAATAAATAATGATACATTTTCTTATGTTTGCTACTTAGTAAATAATAGGTAGTAATCTAGTCATTATATAATAAATATATGTTTTATGTATTTTTAATAGTTCCATGTAAGCCAATGACGTTTGGCTGGGTGTTGCAGAATTAGACACCATTTTTCAAAATAAAGTCTTAAAAAATTATCCCTGTATTTGCAGATGAGTGTGAAGAGTCACGAACATTTTAAGTTATACAAAATGTAATCTTCTAAAAGTGGACTGAGTCCCCTGAAGATGAAGTGTGAGCTGCCTGGTACCTTGCTGTTTGAGAGAAGTTGTAACACCTAACATAGGTAGTCTACTTGGGGTTATGAACTGTCTATCGATGGTTCTATTTATAACTCCGCACTAGTCTGTTTCCCAGTTTCTCAGTTCCTTTAAAAAGCGGTCAGTTCCTTTAAGGAAAAAAAAAAGAAGAACTATTCTGTAAGCATTTCTATTTTTTAAGCTGATCTTCTTTCTCACTTCTCCATGGTTGAGTCAAACCTGGAGGTTTCCTCTCTTTTTATTTGTTTTGTGTGTCTTTTGCCACCTTTCTCAGCCTCTCCCTGTCACGGATACTACAGCCCTTCTGCCTTTGCGTTCAGCTCTCACTGGGCCTGAGCCAATGCTAAGGATATCTTCACTAGCTGGAGGAATCAGAGTTTAGGGCCGGGACATGTCAGTATCTGATGACCCAGAAATTCCTCATCCATAAGTAGCTTGACAGTCTTCTCCCTAACTTTCACTGAGCCAACCAATTTCCATGCTAGAAAGAGATGTCAGATTTGGCCCTTGGGACTCTCTCTTGGTGAAATTGATCTTGCTCTTGTATTTTGGCCCTCTGTTGCCTTCAACTGTCTAAGTATAGCACTCAGCTGATGACTTAATTGTGAATTTTGCACCAATTGCTAGCTCCTGCTGCTTTGCTTTGTGGAAATAAACAAAGACCAACAACATGAGAAGAAATGAAGGTTGCATCTTCAGAGATTGCCATAGCAAGGGGTTCAGCCACATCATCCATCTATGTTTCCATTCATCCATCCATTTTTCCATCTATTCATCCATTCATGCATACATTATATATCCATCTATCAATCCACCCATCCATCCATCCATCCATCAATCCATCTGCCATCCATCCTATTCATTCATTCATCCATTATATATTCATCCACTCACCCATTATATTTCCATCCATCCATCCATCTATTCATCCATTGGTCCACCTGTTATATACCATCTATCCATCCATTTATACATTATCTATTTATCTATCCATCCATTGATTTATTCATCATCCATTTATACATTATCTATTCATCTGTCCATCATCCATCCATCAGTCCACCCACCATCAATTTACCCCTCCCTCCATCCATCACCCATCCACCCACCCATACATCAATCTATCCATCCACCCACCCATCCACCCATCCATCCATTTATCCATCATCCACCCATTCATCCATCATATATTTATCAATTCATCCATCAATCATCCATCTATCAATTCATCCATCTATCTATCCATCCATCTACCCATTCATTATTCACCCATCAATCTATCAATCTTTCTATCACTCATCCATCTATTATATCTCATTTTTCCATCCATCTATTCATCCATCCATCATCAATCCATTTTCTATTCATCCATCCATACATTAATTTACACATCATCTATTCATTCATCATCCATCCATTCATTCATCATTTTATGTTCATCCAATCATCCATTATCTATGCATCCATCCATCCATCCATCCATCTATCAATCTATCCATGATTCATTTATCTATCCATTCAATATCTATTCATCCATCTACCCACTATTCATATACTAAAAAGCATTTGGCAGAGACTCACAGGCAGGCAGAGAAGCAGGACAGCTTCATAGTGGAGAAAAAGGGAGGCTTCAGGTGTGCCCTGACTGGAGGTGGCTGGCACAGGGAGCTGTAGGAGGCTCACTACAGGCAGGACATTCCATGTTATTGGTTACAAGTGCATGTGTGGCAGTGTCTTGTTGGTCCTAATTTAGAAGTAGGACAAAAATTAGGAACGCTGTCAGTTATTAAACAAGTCGTGGTCATTTGGGGCCAATGATTACAGGGGTCATTGTTTGGCTTCCTGGACTGTTACTAGAGACAGTGGTCTGATTTACTACCAGCATGATTTGCAGCTAGTAGGCTGGCTTTTGGGACTGGTTACTATAGGCAGTGGATTGATTTCTAGGCTGGTTGCTGTAGATCTTGGGTCAGGATTCTCTATTTATACATGGCCTAGCCATTGTCTGTATTTTCAGTCTCTCAGCTCCATGCAGCAGACTGTGTTCCGACATACCAAAATCAGACCTGGTGTGGCTTCAGAGCTGGGCAAGCCTCTTTGGCCAGTGACCTCACCCCAGAATTGCAAGTCCCCCTGAACCCAGATCTGCCCATTTCTACTTTTTGTTTCTCTTTCCTGCATGCTTACCCTTGCAGTTTCTGCAAAATCTGGGTCCAATTCATATCATTTAGCAGGGTTTGGCAAACTTACTCTGTAAGGGCCTAAATGCTAAGTATTCTTGGCTTTGCAGACCACGTGGTCTCTGTAGCAAGAGGTCAACTCTGTCGAGGAAGTGGAAAACAGACATAGACAATACTTAAATGAACAGGAGCACCTGTGTTCCCATAAAACTTTGTTTATAAAAAACAGACCACTGCCTTATGTATCTTTAGTACATAGTGTTGAATAGAGTTAGAGCCAGTTTAGATCTCAGAGTTGATGTTGTAGCATACAATATGGCAAAGGAAAGCACTTATATCGGCTTACAAGTAGCTATAACTCCATGTTAGCTAACGAGTTTGTTCAGTATGTCTGTTTCCTGCTGTCATCATTTGTGTTTTATCTTGTCTCTTATAATTCAGTGGCTATTACAGGAGGCCCTATGTGTCTTTCTCATGGGCTTCAGAGAGAAAGACAAAAATCAACTTCTCTGTAGAGATGATGTCTCTTCTGTTACTTGAATACAACAATTGAATTGAAAAGAATTCAACAAATACAAGTTATATATGAGAAAATATTTTCATTAAGGAGTGGGTCTCAAATTTTTAGTCTCAGGACCCCTTTATATCCTTAAAAATTATGAAGAACCCCATTCTTCAGGAGCCATCTGACTGTTTTCCACAGCGGCTGCACAATCTTACATTCTCACCAACACTCTAGGAGGGTTCCAATTTCTCCACATGCTCACCAGCACTTGTTATTATCTGACCTTGATGCTAGCTATCCTAGTGGGTATGAAGTCAATCTGATGGTGGGTTTTTAAGAAAAATTTTAGATTTAAGGGGTACATGTACAGGTTTGTTACTTGGGTATATTGCATGATGCTGAGGTTTGGGCTTCTGTTGAGCCTGTCACCCACATAGTACTCAATGGTTAGTTTTTCAACCCTTGTTCCCCCTCTCTCCCCCTTGTAGGAGTCCCCAGGGTCTACTTTTCCCATCTTTATGTCCGTGAGTACCCAATGTTTAGCTCCCACTTATAAGTAAGAACATGCTTTGATTTTCTGTTCCTGTGTTAGTTCACTTAGAATAATGGCCTCCAGCTCCATCCATGTTGCTGCAAAGGGCATGATTTCATTCTTTTTTATGGCTGTGTAGTATTCCATGGTGTATATGTACCACATTTTCTTTATCCACTATTGATGGGCACCTGGGTTGATTCCATGTCTTCGCTACTGTAACTAGTACTGCTAGAAACATATGAGTGCAGGTGTCTTTTTGGTGAAATGATTACTTTTCCTTTAGATAGATACCCAGTCATGCAATTGCTGGATCAAGAGGTAGTTCTAGTTTGAGTTCGTTGGGAAATCTCCAAACTGCTTTCTACAAGGGCTGAACTAATTTACATTCCCACCAGTGGTGTGTAAGCATTCTGATGGTGTCTTGAATTTGCATATCTTTGATGGCCAATGACATTGACTATCTTTTCATGTGTTTATTGGTCACTCGTGTATCTTTTTTGGAGGGATGTACAATTCAAATCCTTTACGCGCTTATGTTTTTATTTTATATTTTTATTTTTTTCTGAGAGAGTCTTTCTCTGTTGCCCAGGCTGGAATGCAGTGGCACGATCTCGGCTCACTGCAACCTCCTTCTCCCAGGCTCAAGCAATTATCATACCTCAGCCTCCCAAGTAGCTGGGATTACAGGTGCACGCCACCATGCTCAGCTAAATTTTTGTATTTTTAGTAGAGATGGGGTTTCACCATGTTGGATAAGCTGGTCCTGAACTCCTGACCTCAAGTGATTCACCCACCTCAACCTTCCAACATGTTGGGATTACAGGAGTGAGCCACTGCGCCTGGCCCTACCCACTTGTTTTTTTTTTTTTTTTTTTTTTTTTTGAGAGGGAGTCTCACTTTATCACCCAGGCTGGAGTGCAGTGGCGTTATCTTGGCTCACTGCAACCTCTGCCTCTCAGATTCAAGCAATTCTCCTGCCTCAGCCTCCCTAGTAGCTGACACTACAGTCACGAGCCACTACACCTGGCTAATTTTTGCATTTTTTGTGGAGACAGGGTTTCATCATGTTGGCCAGGCTGGTCTCAAACTCCTGACCTCAGGTGATCTGCCCACCTGGGCCTCCCAAAGTGCTGGGATTACAGGTGTGAGCCACCGTGCCCAGCCCCTACCCACTCGTAAATTGAATTTTAAAAGTAATTTTATCGTTGAGTAAAAAGGATGATTTCTATATTATGGACACAAGTCTCTAATCAGGTACATGATTTGCAAACATTTTCTCCCTGCCGTGGTTGTAATTTCCTTTCTTGATGGTGCCCTTTGAAGCACAAAGGTTTAAGTTTTGATGAAGCAGGCCTCAACTCTATAACTGAATTTTTTTTTCAACTATGATAAATGACATGAGAGCATTAAAGACAACTTTGCAACAAATGTTTTTCTTTGACTGAACTTGCTTGAACCTGCCCCAGACTGAAAGTTGTGAGAAGATATAAAAAGCAAGCAATGTTTTCTACATTTTCCTTGTTTTAAAATGTTGGTATCACATGAACTATTAATTTCTTAGGCGTGGTCTCCCAGTTGACTGTCAATTATGAATCTCAGAGAGTTTTATCTTTGACACCATCTTGGTGGGTCATGAATTTGGTTTAATAGTGCCAGAGAGAATTAAGAGGCTTTAAAAGGGACCATAAGTCATCAGTAAAAACAGTCAGCCCCTTAAAAACTCTATAATATACTTTTAGAAAGTAGACGCTTTTCCCCAACCAAACAATGGCCGAGTATTTTGGAATGTGGTTAGGCAGGAAGGAGCTTATGCCATTCACAAAACGAAAACAGTTTCTGCCAAATTCTTCAAAATGTCAGGAGTAGTATGCTGGCTTTGGGTTTGAAAAATGGGAATTTGGCTTGAAAAATATACATTTATATTGTAGCTAAAAACCTGCATTTGGCTGATGATGTGTAGAGATGAAGATTGGTTTGGGATGTCTACTCATTTTAAACAAATACTGCTTATTATTCTTATTGTTATTTTAAAATGTTATCATTATTATTATTTTATTATAGAGATGGGGTTTTGCCATGTCACCCAGAGTGGTCTCAAACTCTTGGGCTCAAGCCATCCTCCCACCTCAGCATCCCAGAGTGCTGGGATTACAGGCGTGAGCCACCATGCCTGGCTGTTATCATTTTAAAAAATATGTTATTGGCCAGGCACGGTGGCTCATGCCTGTAATCCCAGCACTCTGGGAGGCCGAGGTGGGCAGATAACTTGAAGTCAGAAGCTCAAGATCAGCCTGGCCAACACGGTGAAACCCCATTTCTACTAAAAATACAAAAATTAGCCAGACATGGTGGCGTGCACCTGTAAGTCCAGCTACTCTGGAGGCTGAGGTGGGAGAATTGCTTGAACCCGGGAGGTGGAGGTTGCAGTGAGCAGAGATCACACCACTGCACTCTAGCCTGGGCGACAGAGTGAGACTCTATTTAAAAAAAAAAAAAAAAGTTACCATGCTTAGAAAAAAATATAAAAATTGGATCTTTTCTTAAAATATAGGAAAAACCAGTCAGTATGCATTTATGAAATTTAAGGACATTTTTGCTAAGCACGTTTTCTTTTAAAGTTTATAAAGACTTTAATGTAAAAAACAAAGTGGATGGTATCTAGAAATATCAGCATTTGCAGAACCACAAATAACATATTTGCCAAGAGATATCCCCTCTAAGGATGTCAATTTATTTTTAACATTGGCCTCAAACTTCCAGCATCTGATATGTTAATTTCTGTGTCATGGCCATAAGCAGGAAAATGATAATTTGTAGGCAAAAGTAGAAAATCTCAGGCAGATGGGAATGTGTTCAAATATGTAACCTATCCAGAAGGATCACTCCATCAGCAGGATGAATTCCAGCCTGGCTCTTGCAGGAGACCCCCGAATCCCAGAGCTGAAATATGCAGTCACCAATTAAGGTCACATGTGCTCTTATTCTTATTTGTATTATTTTTGAGACAGGGTCTCATTCTGTCTCCCAGGCTGGAGTGCAGTGGAGCAAATGATGGCTCACTGCAGCATCAACCTCCTAGGGTCAAGTGATCCTCCTTATTCAGCCTCCTGAGTAGCTGGAACTACAGGCCTAGCTAATTTTTTTTGTTTGTTTTTATTTTTTTTTATTTGTACAAATTTTATTTGTATTTTTTTTTTTTTTAGACGGAGTCTCACCCTGTCGCCCAGGCTGGAGTGCAATGGTGCAATCTCGGCTCACTGCAACCTCTGCCTCCCAGGTTCAAGCGATTCTCCTGCCTCAGCCTCCCAAGTAGCTGGGATTACAGGCGCCTGCCATCACGCCCAACTAATTTTTTGTATTTTTAGTAGACGCAGGGTTTCACTATGTTGACCAGGCTGATCTCGAACTCCTGACCTCGTGATCTGCCCACCTCAGTCTCCCAAATGCTGGGATTACAGGCGTGAGCCACTGTGCCTGGCCCAGTGCCTAGCTAATTTTTGTAGAGACGGGGTCTCCCTATGTTGCCCAGGCTAATTTTGAACTGCTGGGCTCAACCGATCCTCCTGTCTCAGCTTTCCAAATTTCTGGGATTACAGGCATGAGCCACCACACCCAGCTTATTATTATTATTATCATCATCATCATCATTGGTTTCACTAAAAATATAATGACTCCTTGCACTCTTTCTTTCTTTCTTTCTCTCTTTCTTTCTTTCTTTCTTTCTTTCTTTCTTTCTTTCTTTCTTTCTTTCTTTCTTTCTTTCTTTCTTTCTTTCTTTCTTTTTGATGGAGTCTTTCTCTGTTGTCCAGGCTGGAGTGCAGTGGCCTGATCTTGGCTCACTGGAAACTCCACCTCCCAGGTTCAAGCAATTCTCCTGTCTCAATCTCCCGAGTAGCTGGGATTACAGGCACATGCCACCATGCCTGGCTAATTTTTGTATTTTTAGTAGAGATAGGGTTTTGCCATGTTCAAGAGGCCAGGCTGGTCTCTTGAACTCCTGATCTTAAGTGATCCGCCTGCCTCGGCCTCCCAAATTGCTGGGATTACAGGTGTGAGCCACCGTGCCCGGCCATCCCTCCATTTTTTCAATCATCTTTTTTTATTTGTTCTGTAATGCTTGTAATGAAAGGAGTTGTGCAGAGCACATGCAGGGGCAAGGTGGGTGGTTTTCCTTTTGTCTATTTTATTTAGTTAATTTTTTTAACTTTATTTTTCATTTTTTTTAAAATTTTGTTTCAACAGTTTTGGGGGACAGGTAGTTTTTTGGTTATGTGGATAAGTTCTTTAGTGGTATTAATAATTTCTGAGATTTTCATGCACCTGTCACCTGAGCAGTATACACTATACCCAATATGTAGTGTTTTATCCCTCGCCCCCTTCCCCCGTTCCCCCCAAGTCCCCAAAGTTCATTATATCACTGTTATGCCTGTGCGTCCTCATGGCTTAGCTCCCAGTTATAAGTGAGAACATACTCACTTAATATCATGGATATTTGCCTTTCATCCCCAACTTACTTCGCTTAGAATAATGGCCTCCAAGTCCATCCAAGTTGCTGCAAAGGGCATATATTCTATTTTTTAAATGAATAGCCTTTGCTTTTGGGTCAGTTTCAGGTTTATTAAAAAACTGAGCAGAAAGTCTAGGGTTCCCCTAGACCCACTTGCCTGTATATACAACAAAGTTTGCCCCATGATTGACACCTTGCATTAGTGTGGTACACGTGTTACAACTGATGAGCTGATAGTGGGACATTATCATTCACCAGAGTCCGCAGTCTCCATGAGGGCTCACTCTTTGTGCTGTGCAGTTCTATGGGTTTTGACAAATAGAGAATGACTTGTAGATATGGAATAGTATCTGCAGATACATCGTACAGAATAGTTTCACTGCCCTCAAAATCCCCTATGCTTCCTGTGTTCTTCCTCCTCTCTCTCCCCCAGGACACTGACAAACACTGATCTTTTTACTTTTTCTACAGTTTTGCCTTTTGTCTGTTTTTAATCTTTAGTCTACATAAAAATGTGACCGGGTTGAAAAGCATCATCAGAGAGTTGCATTGAATTATTCGGTTCCATAATGGTAAATCAATGGTATCACTATGCAACGAGGAACGGAAAGTAGACAGTCTTTGCCATGGCTCATCTTCATTCATTTTGTTACATGAAAGTTGTCCTGATCCAGGCCTCAAGAGAGGATTCTTGGATTTTGCGCAAGAAAGAGTTCAGGGCCAGTCCACAGTGCAAAGCAAAAGCGCGTTTATTAAGAGTGTAAAGGAATAAAAGAACGGCTACTCCATAGACAGAGCAGCCCCGAGCGCTGCTGGCTCCACATTTTTATGATTATTTCTCAATGATATGCTAAACAAGGGGTGGATTGTTCGTGCCTCCCCTTTTTAGACCATATAGGGTAGCTTTCTGATGTTGTCATGGCATTCGTAACTGTCATGGTGCTGGTGGGAGTGTAGCAGTGAGGACAACCAGAGGTCACTCTCATCACCATCTTGGTTTGGGTGGGATTTGGCCGGCTTCTTTATTGCAACCTGTTTTTATCAGCAAGGTCCTTATGACCTGTATCTTGTGCTGACCTCCTGTCTCATCCTTAGATTTAGAATGCCTTAACCGTCTGGGAATGAAGCCCAGTAGGTCTCAGCCTCATTTTATGCAGCTCCTATTCAAGATGAAGTTGCTCTGGTTCAAAAGCCTCTGACAATTTCGGTGCCTTTGTTGGGAAGGGACACTGCTTTCTGACTGAGCCAGCCCTTGGGTTCTTTGCCCATTGTTGACTTTTTTGCCAGTGGGCCAGATGGAGATCCTTGGCTCCTCCCCAAGCCCGGCTGTTTTGGGGTCTGTTATCCCGTCTGCCACTTAACAACAGCATATTGAATTTACAAATGACTCAAGCAGACAGGGTAAATATGGTGAAGCAAAGTGTTAATGGCTTTATGCTTAATATGTACCTCTTCCTATCAAAATTTTGGGATTTCAAATGTAATTTCTTTCTTTTTTAAAAATACGTATTCACCTAATATAGAATGATTTTAAAGAATATGGTTTAGTAGCATGTTGTACATTCACAATGTTGGGCAACAATCACCTCTATCTAGTTCCAAAACATTTTTATCACCATAAAAGGAGTCCTCATACCATTAATTAGTCCGACCCCTTTCCCCCTTCCCTCAGCCCCTGGCAATAATTCATCTGCCTTCTGTCTCTATGGGTGAACCTATAGAATGCAATTGTTTTTGGTAGCCATTATCCATCTATGAGTTAGAAGATGATTCCCACTTCCCTATCTGGTCCTTAGTGTGCAGACGACAAAAATCAAGGTAACTCACCTGGCAAGTATTTGTATTAGCAAACAGCTTACAGGGACAGAGTTTCAAAAATAACAAAATCGTAAGCATGCATATTGGAATCAACATAGAATATTTGTAGAAGGAGCAGTAATGAAAATTTGGATAAAGCAGAAGTATGTTTGACTAAAATACATTGTTCTATTCTCCTTTTTTTTTTTTTTTTTTTTGAGATAGAGTTTTGCTCTTGTTGCCCAGGCTGGAGTGCAATGGTGCGATCTCGGCTCACAGCAACCTCCAACTCCTGGGTTCAAGCGATTCTCCTGCCTCAACCTCCCAAATAGCTAGGATTACAGGTGCCCACCACCACGACCGGCTAATTTTTATATTTTTAGTAGAGACGGGGTTTCGCCATGTTGGTCAGGCTGGTCTCAAACTCCTGACCTCAGGTGAGCTACCTGCCTCGGCCTCCCAAAGTGCTGGGATTACAGGTGTGAGCAACCACGCCCAGCCTGTTCAATTCTCCTTGAACCAACCAGCTCCAAGGCAATTATCTCTAAAGGGGATTCAGTTGGGAGCTGCATGAGTATCTCATGCAGCTATGTGAGATGTGAAAAGACATCTCACCTCCAACAGGGAAAATGTCAACCTTCCCTATCCTATTACCTATTGTATGATCCTGTCCCCAACCTCTAACACTCAGGGATAGCTCAAAGGATTGGGGCTGGACCCCTGACTCAAGGCAAGCCTCCCTTGACTGGACAGTGACTCATGACATGTGCAGACCTGCTGGAAATTGCAAGATCATACGGGCCCTTTGTACAACATAAATAAGACTGATAATCAATAATTTTTAGATTTCGGATTCAATTTATAGAAGTCCCCCCTTCCAACTCCCTAAACCCACCTTGTCACCGTGGTGATCTTCATCAGTACTAAAGAAGGATAAGCTTTGTTTTTTTTAGAGACAGAGTCTCACTCTGTCACCCAGGCTGGAGTGCAGTGGCACGAGCATAGCTCACTGTAGCCTCCACCTCCTGGGCTCAAGCGATCCTCTTGCCTCAGCCTCTTGAGTAGCTGGGACTACAGGCATACATCACCATGCACAGGTAATTTTTTAAAAAAATTGTAGAGATGGGTTCTCACCACGTTGCCTAGGCTGGTCTTGAACTCCTGGGCTTAAGCAATCCTCCTGCCTTCTCATTTCTCTGTGCCCGGGCTGAGTGTGGGAGTAGAAGATTTTGTTTGCAGAAAGGTCACATGGACTCATTCTGATTCTAAAATTAAATGAAAAGAAAAGTAGCAAATAAAAACAGAAAACAAAACGATCACATGGATGTACCATTTTGCCCCAATGCATGTTGCCTAAGAGAGATGATGCCTTCCCAGTTCGCCAGAGCTATGGCTCTTAGTAGGTGTCTAAGTCCATTTCGTGTTGCTGTGAAGGAATACCTGAGGCTGGGTAATTTATAAAGAAAAGTGGTTTATTTGGCTCATGGTTCTGCAGGCTGCACAAATGCATGGCACCAGCATCTGCTTCTGGGGTGGGCTTCGGGAAGCTTCCACTCATGGTGGAAAAGGAAAGGCAGCTGGCGTGTGTAGAGATCACATAGTGAGAAAAGAAGCAAGAGAGAAAGGAGAGGACGTACTAGGCTGTTTTTAACAACAAGATCATCTGGCAATAAATAGACCAGAGAACTCACCCATTACCAAAAAGTCATCATCAAGCCACTCATGAATGATCTGCCCCATGACCCAAACACCTTTCACCAGGCCCGCTACCGACACCGAGGGTCACATTTCAACATGAGATCTGAAGGGGAGAAATATCCAAACTACGTCAGTAGGTAAAGGACAGGAGAAGAGTGGTGCTCTATCAGAATCACTCAGGGAGCATTTATGAAATATGCCTGCTTTACCCTTTCTCCTTCATCATGCTAAGGGGATATTCACAATGCATATAAAAAATTAATCTTCCTCTTGAGGACTTTCCTTCTTTGCAATCTTTCCCTGGAGCTGAGGATAGCCACACTCTAAATGGATAACAGATAATTTCTCTTGACATGTGCTTTCCTTTGCAACGTATGGGAAATTGAATTTCTCCCAGGAAGAAGTGGGGATGGATCAAACCAGGCTTCAACTCAATGCATCTGTGTAATTGCTAAGAGAGAGCTGCTTCCACCATTAGGTATTATAAGTAAGTAATGATTTCCGTCTCCTTGCTGTGGAACAGACAAATGGCATGGTATTTGCACAAAGCAGAAAGTGTAATGTTGGTACTGATTGTAAATAAAATTAAAATTTGAAAAAAATCTATCCATTGTACTTGGATTTTTCGCCAAAATTATTTATCCTTCTTCTCCATATCCTTTAATCTTTTTTCTTGCTTAACCCTCCATATTCCTTTAATCTAATTTTCCTGCTTGTAAGAAGTCAAAGGTGGGGCACGGGAATAGAAAGAACTCTATTTTTCCAATAAAGATTGGGTATCTATTAAGAGTAGGTTCACCCACATATCAAAGAAAATCCAACAAGCTTCAACAAGGCAGAGGTTTATTTTGGAGAAGTTTTGAAAAGGGCAGGGCAGGGTCTATGTGACAGTTACATGGTTTTCAGGGACCAGGATCTTTTTGTCTTTCTCCTCCACTCGTCTGTCTCTGAGCTACATTTCTATCAGTTCATGTTTCAAGATGGCGCCTTGAGCCCTAGACATCATGTCCAAGATGCAAGAGAGGGAGGACACAAAAAGTACTCCATCTATTTTTGTTTTGTTTTGTTTTGTTTTGTTTTGTTTTGTTTTGAGACGGAGTCTTGCTCAGTAGCCCAGGCTGGAGTGCAGTGGCGCGATCTCGGCTCACTGCAAGCTCCGCCTCCCGGGTTCACGCCATTCTCCTGCCTCAGCCTCCCGAGTAGCTGGGACTACAGGCGCCTGCCACTACGCCCGGGTAATTTTTTGTATTTTTAGTAGAGATGGGGTTTCACCGTGTTAGCCAGGATGGTCTCGATCTCCTGATCTCGTGATCCGCCCATCTCGGCCTCCCAAAGTGCTGGGATTACAGGCGTGAGCCTCCACACCCCGCCAAAGTACTCCATCTATTTTTTTATATAATTTCAACTTTCATTTTAGCTTCAGGGGGTACATGCACCAGTTTGTTCCATGGGTATATTGTGTGATGCTGACGTTTGTTTGGGGTACAGATGATCCCATCACCCAGATACTGAGCATAGTGCCCGATAGTTTTTCAACCCTTCTCCCCTGTCTCCTACCCCCCAGTAGTCTCCAGTGTCTGTTGTCCCCATCTTTATGTCCATGAGTACCCAATGGTTAGCTCCCACTTATAAATGAGAACATATGTTAATTTGCCTAGGATAATGGCCTCCAGATGCATCCATGTTGCTGCAAAAACATGATTTTATTTTTTATAGTGGCGAGGTATTCCATGGTGTGTAAGTGCCACATTTTATTTTTTTCTTTTCTTTTCTTTCTTTTTCTTTCTTTTTTTTTTTTAAACAGAGTCTCGCTCTGTTGCCAGGCTGGAGTGAGCGCAATCTCGGCTCACTGCAACCTCCGCCTCCCGGGTTCAAGCAATTCTCCTGCCTCAGCCTCCCAAGAGCTGGAATTATAGGCGCATGCCACCACGCCCGGCTAATTTTTTGTATCTCTAGTAGAGATGGGGTTTCACCTTGTTGGCCAGGCTGGTCTCGAACTCCTGACCTCGTGATCCACCTGCCTCGGCCTCCCAAAGTGCTCGGATGACAGGTGTGAGCCACCGCACCTGGCCATAAGTACCACATTTTCTTTATCCAATCCACCACTGACAGGCACCTAGGTTGATTCCATGTCTTTGCTAATGTGAATAGTGCTGCAATGAACATGTGAGTGCATGTGTCTTTTTGGTAGAAGGACTTATTTTCTTTGGTTATATATCCAGTAATAGAATTGCTAGGTTGAATGGTAGTTCCGTTTTAAGGTTTTTGAGAAATCTCCAAATGCACTCCATTTTTCATAGCTTTCATGGAGGCTTCACCCAAGAGACTCCATTAGAAATCCCATAGTTGGCCAGGCGCGGTGGCTCACACATGTAATCCCAGCACTGTGGGAGGCCAAGGTGGGTGGATCACCTGAGGTCGGGAGTTCGAGACCAGCCTGGCCAACATGGAGAAACCCCATCTCTACTAAAAATACAAAAAATTAGCCGGGCGTGGTGGCATGCGCCTATAATTCCGGCTCTTGGGAGGCTGAGGCAGGAGAATTGCTTGAACCCGGGAGGCGGAGGTTGCAGTGAGCCGAGATCACGCCATTGCACTCCAGCCTGGGTGACAGAGCGAGACTCCGTCTCAAAAAAAAAAAAAAAAAAAGAAAGAAAGAAATCCTGTAGCGGCGGGGGAAGCTGGGATTGTAGCCTTTAAACTGATGACCACCGAAAATGATGAAACTCCTGATAATATGGACAATGGGAAGAGGAGACATTAGCTAAGCAGTTAGGAGCCTACCGCAGAGTGGAAGAAGGAAGAGGTGAAGCTCACAGTGGGAGGAAGAGAGATGGGTTAATTAGATTAGTAGTAGGAAGGGGTGTAGGAAGAGGAAAGAGGCATGTATTGGGGTTTTCCCACGTCACTTTGTAAGACCCTGAAATCCACACCACACTGGACACCCTTAACCTGAAGACGTCCTGAAACTTGGCCTTTCTCTGTGGAATTATGATGATGGAATTCTCTCCTCTGACCTTCTTCAGCCTATACTGAGAGAGTTCCTTGAGGGATACAAAGGGAATCCAATCTAATCCAACTGAAAAAAAAAAAGGACTTTCATCTTTCTTCAGGAAGAAAAAATGTTCAAACTGCAACCACAGAGACGTTATCATCTGTTCTCCAGTGGCTACTTGGGATGCAATTGTCTTGATCAAACTTACAGAGCTTATTCAGTTCTGGTTCAATTCACATCCCAGTGTAAAAATGGGATTATACTTAAAGTTATGAAGGGAGCTGGTGTTTCTGTCAATGTGGGACTCATTTCCTGCTTGTATGTTGAGTGCCTCAACTCTAGATAGTTGCCTGAGGTTTGTTTTCTTTCTGTTCTCAAAGAAAGATCTGGGGCAGAGATACTAGGGCTTCTCTCTGGAGAAAGTCCTGTAGACTGCAGGGATCTGCTTTTTAACTTATAGGCAATTGACAGGCAGGAAGGCTGGTGTCAGTGGATCTGCCATGAGTTTAGAGAAGGAAATTAATAAGGAGGCCCAAGGCTCTTTTATCTCTGCCCATAGGTTTTTGGTTTTTTTGTTTTGTTTTGTTTTTGTTTTTGTTTTTGAGGCAGAGTCTCACTCTGTCACCCAGGCTGGAGTGCAGTGGGGTGACTGGGGTGATCTTGACTCACTGCCACCTCCACTTTCTGGTTTCAAGTGATTCTCCTGCCTCAGCTTCCCAGGTAGCTGAGAGTACAGGCGTGTGCCACCACACCCAGCTAATTTTTGTATTTTTATTTATTTATTTATTTATTTATTTATTTATTTATATTTTTTTGAGGCAGAGTATCGCTCTATCGCCCAGGCTGGAGTGCAATGGCATAACATTGGCTCACTGCAACCTCTGCCTCCAGGATTCAAGCAATTCTCCTGCCTCAGCCTCCCGAGTAGCTGGGATTACAGGCACCTGCCATCACACCCGGCTAATTTTTGTATTTTTGTAGAGACAGGATTTCACCATGTTGGGCAGGCTGGTCTTGAACTCTTGACCTCAGGTACCACCCGCCTCGGCCTCCCAAAGTGCTGAGATTCCAGGCGTGAGCCACTGTGCCCGGCCAGTCTCACACTTCTTAAAAGAAGTGTGAGACTTCTTTTAATAGGAAAAAAATATGAAAAAATGCTCACCATCACTAGTTCTTCTTTTAATATGAAATAGACTTCTTTTAATATGAAAAAAATATGAAAAAATGCTCACCATCACTAGTTATCAGAGAAATGCAAATTAACACCAAAATGAAATAGAATGACTATTATTAAAAAGTCAGAAAATAACAGATGCTGGCAAGGTTGCAGAGAAAACAAACTCTTATACTCTGCTGGTGGGAATGTAAGTTAGTATCACCTCTATGGAAAACAGTATGGAGATTTCTCAAAAAACTAAAAATAGAACTACCATTTGACTCAGCAATCCCACTATTGGGTATCCACTCAAAGGGAAAGAAATCATTATATTGAAAAGACAGACACACTCGTGTGTTTATCACAGCACCATTCACAATAGCAAAGTCATGGAACCAACATAATAAGTGTCCGTAATGGTAGATTGGATTTAAAACATGTGGTGCATATACACCATGGAATACTATGCAGCCATAAAAAATAACGAAATCATGTTTTTTGCAGCAACATGAATGTAGCTGGTGGCCATTATCCTAAATGAATTAACACAGAAAATCAAATACCACATGTTCTCCCTTATAAGTGAGAGCTAAACACTGAATACACATGGGCATAAAGATGGAAACAATGGACGCTGGGGACTCCAAAAGGGGTGATGAAGGGAGGGAACAAGGGCTGAAAAACTTCCTATTGGGCACTAGGTTCAGTATTTGAGTGGTGGATTCAATAGAAGCCCAAAGCCAGGCATTACACGACATACCCTTGTAACAAAACTGCACATGCACCTTCTAAATCTAAAATGAAAGCGAAATAAAATGCTCTCAAGGTTCTTGCCTTCAATGCAAACACCCTGTGTACTCTTCTCCCCTTGAGTGTGTGTAGGACTGTGAAATAGCATGAATGTCACTCCTGTATTTAAGTTTCATTATATGGTAAAGGTGAAGGTATTTTGTGCAAAGTAACTGAGGTCTCCACCAGGCGTGGTGGCTCACGCCTGTAATCCCAGCACTTTGGGAGGCTGAGGGGGGCAGATCACCTGAGGTCAGGAATTCGAGACCAGCCTGGCCAACATGGTGAAACCCCGTCTCTACTAAAAATACAAAAACATTAGCCAGGAGTGGTGGTGGGTGCCTGTAATCCCAGCTACTCAGGAGGCTGAGGCAGGAGAATCACTTGAACCTGGGAGGTGGGTTGCAGTGAGCTGAGATCGCACCTGGGCTACAAGAGCAAAACTACATCTAAAAAAAAAAAAGAAACCTCAAACAAACAAAAAACAAAAGAAAAATAAAAACAAAGTAACTGAGGTCTCTCATTAGGTGACTTTATGTTAATTAAAAGGAGATTATTCTGGGTGGGCCTGATTTAATCAGGTGAATCCTTTAAAAGTACATCTGTAGGCCAAAGACAGGAGAAGCCAGATAGATTTTAAACAACAAAAATATTTTCCTTTGGCCTTGAAGAAGCAAATTACCACATGATGAAGACAGCCATATGGCAGGAAATGGACTGATGGCTTCATTCCTATAACCACAAATAATTGAATCCTGACAGTAGCCAGAGAGCTCAGGAGAGGATCCCAAAACTCAGATAAGATGGCAGCTCTGTTGATTTCAGCCTTGTAGGAGCCTAAGCTGAATACCTAGCCATACTGTGCCTGGAAATGGTGTGAGATTGTAAATGTATGTTGTGTTAAGTCACAAAGACTGTGATCATTTGTTATGAAGCTATAGCTAACTAATACCCTGCTCATTTCTGATGTGAAATGAGCAGGGAGTCCTTCCCTAGAAGGCTGTCCATGGGTGGAAAAAGCCTGGCCGTGAGTCATATGCTCCAGCTATCAAATGCCAAACACCTTTGTGTGGAGGAGATACTTTGCTAGTATCTACTATCTACTGTGATAGTTCAAGCAATTGGAATCTCACTTAGAAGAAAGATGAAATATTTCCTATCAAAATGCCTTGCTGAATACTCCCACATGGCTGCTTGGAAAAGTTTCTGAAAGGCTCACCCACTCTCGAATGGCCACTTTATTTACAGGGGAAACTTAGTTGCTATTGACTAAATGTGTCCCTCCAAAATGCATAGGTTGAACCTTAACTCCCAAGGTGATGGTATTAGGAGGTGGCTTTTAGGAAGTGATTAGGTCATGAGGGCGGAGCCTCACTAATAGGATTAACATCCTTCTAAAAGAGACCACAGAGAGCTCCTTTACCTCTTTCCACCATTTGAAAACATGGCAAGAAGTCACCATCTATGAACCAGGAAGGAGGTCCCCACCAGACACAGATTCTGCTACACCTTGATCTTGGAGTTTCAGCCTCCACAACTGCCAGCAATAAATGTCTGTGGTTTAAACCATCCAGACTATGCTAGTTTGTTATAGCAGCCTGAATGGATTAAGACAGGAGTATTCTAGGATACCAAAATGCAAGGAATCACCGTCCATTCTGTGCCCCCCATGTACCTCCCAAGAGGCATTTATAGTCTTAGGAGGGCTGGGCTAGATTATGGGTTCCCACAGCCCAGTTTCTGCTAACTGCATAATTTTATTCGTGAAGTTGCTAAGCAGTGTCCTGCCCCTTTCTTGCATCTGGTTTGCTGGCAACAACAAACCGTGAATTACTGTTTACTCTGCTCCAAATGAATAGTTCTGACCCAGGCAATGTGTGAAACTGGTAGAAAGCAAGTTCTCCTGACAGGAATCACTTTCCATTCACACCAGGAGGCATAGAATAAAACTAATCACACAGTTACACTTTCAGTTTCTTCCTATAATCACAAAGAACTGAATCCTGACAATATCCAGAGAGCTCAGCATAGGACCCCAACACGCAGATAAGACCGCAGCTCTGTTGATTTCAGCCTTGTGGGACCCTAAGCAGAAGACCCAGCTCTGCTAATTCTCTCTTCTAATTTTATAATGAATCATTCAACTTTCCAAGTTACTGTGATCAAGCAAAAATGCATGCCTGATGTTAGTATTTTTCCCTACAGGTGATGTGTCTCAAAGGAGCCCAGGACAAGTAGCAAGGAGGTGCTTTGTAAGGAAATAGGAGGAAACCCAAGCTGTTATTGTCCTGAGAATTCTTACACATATTGAGTTTGCCTTTTGGCCACTCTTTCTGAGGCGTATGTAGAAATTTGCCGGTAACCTGACTCTTAGCTCGGGTCCACTTTGCCAACACTGAGGTACCACACATTGCAGGTGGCTTTGTTGTATTCCTTTGTCTCCAGCAAAACTGGCCATCTATTAACTTGGCTGTTCTGGTGCATTTGTTCAAACAACTCCTCTTTATCTCCCTCTGCAGGGTTCCCTTAGCAACATGGTTTCTGACATCATTACCAATCTTATTTTGGGAACTGGGCTGTACGGAAGATCCCTAGACACCCTACCGATGTGTGGCAGAAGTTTCTGGGAGTTATCATGTAACTAATGAGCTTAAGAATTCATTCCAACCAAAGGCAATGCTAGTTTGTTTCCCAGTTTAAACCTCTAATCATGGAGCCCTAGAGAGTTAGGTATACATGGGTTATCACCATCATGGCGCCCATGTGATTAAGGAGTTTTGTTTTTTTGTTTAACAGATTTGGGGCTGCTCTGTCCAGACCTGCCCACTGTAAAGCTACTGGGGCCACATGAGGCTGTTTCTTGAGGATGCACAGAATCTTGTGTGTTCACCACCCTTTTTTATGTATACACAAGGAGATTCCACTTATAAATCCTGTGTACTTGTATTTACTTCAGGTCATATTCCTTCCAGGACTTGGAGAGGGGAGATGTGTTAAATGAAGAATTGTCATCACTAATATGCTTTGAGTTGATTGACCTTCATGTCATAGAATAAATGTTCAACTTTGCATCACGTCAATGTTTGCCTCCTTCCCACCTGGAGAGAACCTAGTAAGAAAGAACTTGAGTAGCAATAGTAAACAATAAATATTGGGTCATCACATAACCCGTGTTAGTCTCACCCAGATGCAAAACATAGCTAAAAACAGTAGAAAATGGCAACAAACAGTCTTAGAAAAATACAGACCCGCTAGTGACTGTTTTTGTTTGATGGCTGACATTGGTCTAAAGAAATTTCAAGAGAGCTGAAGGGTGGCATCCTGTTTTATTTCTTCAATCCTTGGAAGAGCTCCCTTGCATTGAGAATGCACACATTTGCATTTCAAAGCAAGTGGGGTTTGGGTAAACAATCTTAGAAGTCAAAGCAACCATCTCCTAGAAGCAAGCTGTATATCAGGTAGAGAAAGAAGAGATGAACAAGGGCCATGACTATGCCCATTTCAGTCATCTGCTTGGGATCCTGCCACATGGCAGAGTTTGGTGGACACAGCACTTCTCTGCTCCCTGGGACATAAGCAGAAACATCTTCGGCATGACTGAAGCATTCTACTCCCAAGATGGCCCCATGCATTGGCCTGGCAGAGGAATGCTGTCTGAAGGCCAGGAGCTCAGTATGGCTATTGACTGGCCTGGCCTCGATTCTCCTCCACAGGGATCGTTCAGGCTTCTTACAATATGGCTGTCTCAAGGTAGTTAGAGGGGACTTACCCCGTGTCACAAAAGCAGAAGCTTTCAGTTCTTCTTAGACCTGGGGTGAGTGCAGCCACCCTCTGCCATATAGTGTTGGATAAAGCATATCTCAGGGCTACTCTGGTTCAACAGAAAGGTATACACAAGGGTGTAAATGCCAGAGGTCAAGGTTTTTGGGGGGTTACCCAAGTGGAGTCAACCTTCATTATTTGCAGATGCTCTCTTTGCAAATTCAGCTACTTGCTCTAATTTCTTTGTAACCCCAAATTAATACTCATTGCACTTTCGTGAACATTTAAAGCAGTAAATAATTTGAGTCACCTGGTTTGTACATTTCTGGCTAAGCTTGAACAAGGCAATGCTCTGCCTTCTTATTTCAGTTCATACTATAAACAAGTGCCTTGTTGTGGTCTATGGAGTGCCATGCTTTTTTCATTTTTGCAAAATGCAGTCTCTTTCTGCTGGTAATTTTGCTGTTTAAAATGACCCTAAGCATTGTGCTGGAGGGCTGTCAAGTGTTCCTAAGTGCAAGAAGCCTGTGATGTTGCTTACAGAGAAAATATGTGTGTTAGAGATGCTTCTTTCAGGTGCTCAGGCAGGAGTTACAGTTGTTGGCCGTGAGTTCAATGAGAATGAGTCAACAATATGTATTCAATAATGTGCCTTTAAACAGAAACACACCTAAAACAAGGTTGTGTATTGATAATTTGATGAAAATGTGACCAGACACTCGCAGGAACCTAACCTTATAATTCTAGTAGGATCAATGGTTCAGTCTTTGCTAATTCAGTGTTTTTGGCGATTTTATAAAATGACTGCTGTGAATAATGAGAATTGGCTATATTAGTTCATCATAAACAACCAATGAGCTTTCGATTTCACCCAGATCTGATTCAAGTGATCGGAAGACTGAATGTATGCTGTGAATGCAGGAGTCTATAGGATCAATTTCCACTGGTCACCTCTGGCAATAGTCCAAAGGGGCTGATCCACTCACTGCCTCTCTAGTTGAACAAATCTTAGAATATAGTGATTTGGCATTTTCCTCTTCTCTGATTCGAATGGGTGGGAATGGACCTGTCATCCATTTCATTAAGTGTTTTTAATTTTTTATTTTAAGATAATTTTTAAGACACACAAATTATTGCAAAAATGATACATATAGTTCCTGTGGACCCTTCACTTAGCTTTCCCCAATTATAACATCTTATTTAACTATTGTAGACCATCAAAACCAGTCAACTGACATTGGTACAATACTGTATTATTCTGTTTTCTTCTGCTGATAAAGACGTACCTGAGCCTGGGTAATTTATAAAGCAAAAGAGGTTAATGGACTCACAGTTCTACATGACTGGGGCAGCCTCACAATCATGGTGGAAGATGAAAGGCATGTTTTACATGGCAGCAGGCAAAAGAGAATGAGAGCCAAGCAAAAGGGTAAATCCCTTATAAAACCATCAGGTCTCATTAGACTTATTCACTTCCACAAGAACAGTATGGGGAAACTGCTCCCATAATTCAGTGATCTCTCACTGGGTCACTCCCACAACACATGGGAATTATGGGAGCTACAATTCAAAATTCAAGATGAGATTTGGGTGGGAACACAGCGAAACCATATCAAATACTCTTCACTAAATTACATTATTTTATTTCCATGGGTTTTATGTGAAATGTGTGTGCATGTGTAGTGCTGTGAAATTTTATCCCCTGTATAGATTCCTATCACTATGACTATAGCCAAGCATGCACCTCTGCACGTGCCTGGCTACAGTGATGGTTGTAGGAATAGGAAAAGCCAATTTGTGAACGAATATCTCAAAGGGAAAATGTAATGTTTCCTAATGTACAAGTTGTTGTCTCCAGAGCAGTTACAGGGCGCTATAACCTAACATCTGTGTGCTTCTAGGACAAGAGGCATCAGACAACCATGAGGTTGCAGGGCAGAGAGTAGGCTGAACTCAGGATGAATGCTGCATGGGCTGCAAGCTTGCTTTATTTTCATTTCTCTCCTCTCTTCCTCTATTATTAATTCATGAAGATTATAGGGACTGTTTCAGAGCTGGTAATGAAAGTATCTGCATTGAGCTGTCAAGACTCTAAACCCCAGTCTCAATAGACTGCACAAGTGGCTGGTTGTGGGCTTTAGTCTCTGGATTCTTCCTACTGCTGCTTTAAGAGAGAAAAGCCACTCATAGCTTCCTGGAGAGCCTCGTTCCCCCTCATCATGGTCCCTGGGGACACTGACTATAGGCTCCAATGGGTAGAAACAGCATCTGTTTTGGACACTTCTGCAACCTACTGTGCAGTAGGGCTCCTGGTCTTCGAGTAGTGTTCCAGTCATGCCTACTGGCTTTTTAGTACTCTGCTGCTCCTCCCTTTGTGCTATCAGGACATTTATGGAAACTCCAATGCAACTACAGCATCAGGCATCCTTTTTCCACCCACACACTATTTCTTTCCCCTGAGTCCAGGAATGGGGAAAGCAAAAACCAGAGAGGTCTCGGAGCAAGACCAAAGTACTACCTTTCCAGAAGCAAGGGGCCCCAGAGGCCTGGATATTAGTTGGTACTGTTACCGGAAAGGGGTCCTTATCCACACCCTAAGAGAGGATTCTTGAACCTCACGCAAGAAAGAATTCAGGGCAAGTTCATAAAGTGAAAGCAAGTTTATTAAGAAAGTAAAGGAATAAAAGAATGGCTACTCCATAGGTAGAGCAGCAGTGTGGGCTGCTCTGCTGATTATACTTATAGATACTTCTGGATTGATATCGTTTGGCTCTGTGTCTCCACCCAAATCTCATCTTGAGTTGTAATTTCCATAATCCCTGTGCATTGAGGGAGGGACCTGGCATGAGGTGTTTGGATCATGGGGGCAGTCTCCCCCATGCTGTTGTCATGATAGTGAAGTGAGCGAGTTCTCAAGAGATTTGATACCTTTATAAGGCAGTTTTCCCTGCTTTCTCTTGCACCTGCTCTCTTGCCTGCCACCATGTAAGACATGCCTGCCTCCTTTTAAGCCATGATTATAAGTTTCCTGAGGCCTCCCCAGCCTTGAGGAACTGTGAGTCAACTAAACCTATTTCCTTTATAAATTGCCCAGTCTTGGGAAGTTTTTCATAGCAATGTGAGAATAGTCTAATACATTGATGATATGCTAAACAAGGGGTGGATTATTCATGAGTTTTTTGGGAAAGGGGTGGGCAGCTCACAGAACTAAGGGCTTCTCCTTTTTTTAGACCACATAGGGTAACTTCCTGATCTTGCCATGGCATTTGTAAACTGTCATAGCACTGGTGGGAGTGTCTTACAGCATGCCAATTCATTATAATTAGCATATAATGAGCAGTGAGGACGACCAGAGGTCACCTTCATCACCATCTTGGTTTTTCTAGGTTTTGGACAGCTTCTTACTGCATCCTGTTTTATCATCTGGGTCCTTGTGACCTGTATCCTGTGTTGACCTCTCATCTCATCCTATAACTTAGAATGCTTAACTTCCTGGAAATGCAGCCCAGTAGGTCTCAGCCTCATTTTACGCAGCCTCTATTCAAGATGGAGTCACTCTGGTTCAAATGCCTCTGACAGTATTTTCATAAAGGGGAGGTCATTCCTGGATCTTTCTATGCAAAGAGGACCAGAAAGATCCTTTATAATTTATTACATAATACCTTTGGGTGTGTGTATTAGTCCATTTTCATACTGCTATGAAGAAAATACCTGAGACTGGGTAATTTATACAGAAAAAGAGGTTTAATGGACTCACAGTTCTGCATGGCTGGGAAGGCCTCACAGTCATGGCAGAAGGTGAAGGAGGAGCATAGGCACGTCTTACATAGTGGCAGGCAAGAGAGTGTGTGCAGGGGAACAGCCCTTTATAAAAACTATCATGGTTTTATAACAAGGGGATGGCACATTTTCACTTTTTTTTTCTTTTTTTTTTTTTTTTTTTGAGACAGGGTCTGTCCGTCACCCAGGCTAGAGTGCAGTGGTGCCATGTCTGCTCACCGTAACCTTCACCTCCTAGACTCAAACAATCCTCCCGCCTCAGTCTCTGGAATGGCTGGGACTACAGGCACATGCCACTATACCCGACATATTTTTAGTATTTTTGGTAGAGAAGGGATTTTGCCGTGTTGCCCAGGCTAGACTTCAACTCCTGGGCTCAAGCAATCCGCTCGCCTCGGCCTCCCAAAGTGCTAGGATTACAGGCACTGTAATCCAGTGCCACTGGACCCAGCTTTCTATTTTTTGATTGTGTTAAAATACACATAGCAGTTGCATAGTGTCCTCATCTGTTCATTTCCTCCTCCGCCAAGCCCTGGCAGCATTGTTCGATTTTCTGCTTTGCTGATTTTGACTATTCCAAGTATTTTCATGAAAGAGAAGTACTTTTATCTGAGGAATTTGAGCACTTTCAAATTATCAGGCCCAGAAATGCATTAAGACGAGACAGCAATCGTGCCCTAGTCCCCGCTTTGAGCTATGTATACATCTATTGAAACTGCTTGCCATTGTCACACATAACTATAAGTTAACCTTATAATACCACACTGGATACCACAACCCACACCCTATGGCTTAACAAGAGACAGCCAATCACGAATCAGTATTATTTCTGTAAACAGCAAGAATTTCTGACAACAATTTTGTATCAATCCACTCCCCGTGAAATCGCTTCTCTATAAAAAGTGTAAAAATTAGCTGGGCGTGGTAGCGTGCACCTGTAGTCCCAGCTACTTGGGGGGCTGAGGCAGGAGGATCACATGAGCCTAGGAGGTCAAGGCTGGAGTGAGCCGTGTTCATGCCACTGCACTCCAGCCGGGGTGACAAAGTGAGACCCTGTCTCAAACAAACACATCCACTTGCAACGGCTGCTAATCAGAGCGTCTAAGTGTATATTCAGGGCAACTTGAATCTATTCTTCCAGTTTGCAAGCCTCAAGCTTGGCTCAAATAAACTATTTATATTAATTTTGCCTCAGCTTCTTCCTTTTAGGTTGACCGCCTCAAATAAGCAGAACCACACTCTAGTTGTCCTTTTGTGCCTGGCTTATTTCACTTAGCGTAACAGCCTCAAGGTTCATCTGCATTATAGCCTGTGTTAGAATTTCCTTCCCTTTGAAGGCTGTATGATTCAATCAATAGTAATTTGAAACAAAAGCTTTCAGGCAGGGCTTAATCTTCCAAGAAGAAGACAATTTTAAATACATGGGCAATTTGAAAGACACTCTAAAACTGGCAAGGAAGCACTTTATGGTAACCGCAATTGCCAATTAACTTGATGTTGAAATCACATAGACAAAGAAAAAGGTGAGTGAAGAGAGGGCTAGAATGGCTTTGTTCCTCTTAATTGTCTTATTGTACACTGGAAAAGTTGCTTGGTTTGCAAAGACAGGTGTTTGGAGGAATCTACAGTGCTTAGAATTACCCCCGAGTGAGCTAGCTGTTTCACGGGAGGATCTTTTGACTCAGCTTGGCCATTTTTCAAATGTGGAAAATAATCAGCTCTCAGAAAGGCAGTTTAGAGCAGTGAGTGCTATGGTTTGGCTGTTGGGGAAACCAGGGTCCTCTTCTGTCTGCCTCTTGGGTTTCTGATGTTTCCTTGGAGTATCTTCCTGCTTCCCCAGGATCTAAGGAACAGAAACATCAGTCACAGCTCTCATTTCACTGCAAATGTTTTTCTCTGCATGTGTCTCTACTGGAATACTTAAAACCCGGCAGACAGGTTTTTTTTTAGAGGGTTATCTTGTTGAATACAGAAAGAATTGAATGCATCTAGCTTGGAGACCTCTCAAAAAAAAAAAAAAAAAAGAAAAAGAAGAGAAAAGACTGGGTGTGGGGCTTTAGGGAGGCAACCGGCTCCGCAGAGCTACCTGGGGAGTTTTCAGAACAAAGCAGATGCAATGTCGATGGAATCCAATCTCCCCATCCTTGCCCTTGCAGGTCCCCAGGGGGAGGAGGCTTTGGGAAAAGGCAGACCTCACGACTCCTCTTTCAAACTGTCCCTTTGAAGACCTGCCCTAGATCTGTCTACAGAAGCCTCACCCCAAGCAGAAGGAGAGCGTGGATTTTAAAATTTTTGTTGTTTGCTTTTTGCAGACAGGTGGGTCCTACCTGAGGCTACCAACAATGAGATCCTTCAGGTGATAGGATATGGGGCCAGTTCTCCCACCCTCAGCAAGGCAGGTCACTGCAAGGTTTGGGAGGTGCCCTAAGGGGATTTAAACAAACTTGGGATCTTGTGCCTCCTACTGTTACAGGACAGGGGTCCCGAGACTGTACAGGGTAACTTCCTGACGTTGCCATGGCATCTGTAAACTGTCATGGTGCTGGTGGGAGTGTAGCAGTGAGGACGACCAGAGGTCCCTCTTGTGGCCATCTTGGTTTTGGTGGGTTTTGGCCGCCTTCTTTACTGCAACCTGTTTTATCAGCAAGGTCTTTATCACCTGTATTTTTTGCTGACTTCCTATCTCATCCCGTGACTTAGAATCCCTCCATCATCTGGAAATGCAGCCCAGTAGGTTTTAGCCTCATTTTACCCAGCTCCTAGTTAAGATGGAGTTGTTCTGGTTCACACACCTCTGACACTACTGTTAGGGTAGGTAGCGTGTCAGGCATGAACAGGGCAGGAGATGGGTTCCCCCTGCTCCCCTCCCCACACACACCAGAAATGTCAGAAGACCATCAGGTGATGGTCAGGCGGTTGATAAACTGTCTCTAAAATCATAATTGGTCACAGTCAGCACCAGGGAAAGGCCGTCTCCCAGTAAATAGAAAACACCTAAAACTGGTGGTCAGCAGCTTCCCAATACGATCTCAGGAGGTGAGTGAGTGGGCTCAAGCATGCACACTGAGAAGCAAAACGGTGGAGTTTAACTGGTCTATAACCTTCTAGGAACATTCAGCTGGTAAGGGAAGAACGCCTCAAGTGAGCATGCGTCCGACTCCAGTAAACACACTGCGCATGCTCCCCTCCCGAGTGCTGGCGGGCCACTGTGCGTGTGGACAGCCCACCCCAAGGGAAGACTCAGCGGCGAAGGGACACAAGACTCCAGAAGCATGCCAACCTATAAAACCCCAAGTCTAAAGGCCAACCATACACTTGATCTCTTAGGTCAGCTACTTGGCCGTCTTCCAAGTGTACTTTCCTTCTTTTCATTCCTGCTCTAAAACTTTTTTTTTTTTTTTTTGAGACAGAGTTTCGCTCTTGTTGCCCAGGCTGGAGTGCAATGGCATGATCTCTGCTCAGTGCAACCTCTGCCTCCTGGGTTCAAGCGATTCTCCTGCCTCAGCCTCCTGAGTAGCTGGGATTACAGGTGCGTGCCACGACGCCCAGCAAATTTTTTTGTATTTTTAGTAGAGACGGGGTTTCACCATGTTGGCCAGCCTGGTCTCGAACTCCTGACCTCAGATGATCCGCCTGCCTTGGCCTCCCAAAGTTCTGGGATTACAGGCTTGAGCCACCATGCCCAGCCTCAATTTTTCTTAAACTTCTCCAATCTGAGGCAAATGAAGAAAACTGGCATGGGGCCCCTTCATGTTGGGGGACCAGTTGGGGCTCCCTGTGGCCCACCCAACCTTTGATCATGTTGTAAAGTCTTTTGTTTTAACTCCATCAATTTTCCTTTTCTTTTATTTCTTAACAATTATCTAAAGATTCCAGCCTGGCCAACATTGTGAAACTTCGTCTCTACTAAAAATACAAAAAAAAATTAGCTGGGCGTGGTGGCAGGTGCCTGTAATCCCAGCTACTCAGGAGGTTGAGGCAGGAGAATCACTTGAACCTGGGAGGCGGGGTTGCAGTGAGCCGAGATGGCACCATTGCATGTCAGCCTGGGCAACAAGAGCAAAACTCCATCTCAAAAAAAGAAAAATTAATAATAATAACAAAATAATTATCTAAAGATTTCCACCCTTCTGGCATGAGCCCTTTGACTCACTTTTCCCTTCCCTGTTTTTGTTTGTTAATTTATTAATTTTGTTTGTTAATTAGTGAAAGGAAACCAAAATCCCCAAGCCAAGGGGAAAAGGCAAGCTGGGAACTGCATCAGAAAAACCTGCCTCCCATTTTCTCCTAAATAAGACAGCTATGGAGACAAAAACAAACAAACAAACAAAACAAAAAGCTACATACCTCTTTCATAATTTGCCCACAAAGAAATTTTTTGTGGACCTCAAGATCTTTACCCTAAAACAGTTCTGTTCAATTTCACCTTGGCTTATCTTCACAGGTGTGGGTCAAAGGAGAGACAGAAGTGAAAGTCAGCCCTCTCTGCTCACCTGAGACAAATGCATATCTGATAGATTCCCCTGCCCTATTGTTTACGCAAACATGCAGATTCACTGAACAGGCATCAGTCACTATTCCTCTACCCACCACCCCCACCCCCCAACCTCCGTCACATGTAAATTGTGTATTCTGATCAAAGACCGAAAAGAATGCAACCTTTTGTGTCTTGTCCATCCATGAGCTGGAATCCCCCACTTTGAGTTATCTCACCTTTTTTGAACGGAAACAATGTATGTCTTACATGTATTGATCGATGTCTCATGTCTCCCTAAAATGTAGAAAACCAAGCTGTCCTCAGACCACATTGGGCGCATGTTCTCAGGATCTCCTGAAGTCTGTGTCACGGGCGGCCATGGTCACTCATATTTGGCTCAGAATAAACCTCTTAAAAAAATTTACAGTTTGTCTCTTCTCATTGACACCCTAGTCTTTTGGTAGCATCTGTAAGACCCATGAGGGAAAGCTACAACTGCAAATTTGATAAGATTTCTCCAACCATTGTTTGATTCTGCAAGAGTCATGTCACCTGGGGTGCTCTTGTAGAAGGGGACCCTTGAACCACAACATTTATAGAAATAAACCTTTCCTTTCCAAATTTATGAGCTTCACAGTTCTTCCCATAACATCATTAATACACTGAGAATCTACCGTGAACCCAAAATATCTGAGACAGGTCTCAGTCAATTTAGAAAGTTTCTTTTACCAAGGTTGAGAACGTGCACCTGTGACACAGCCTCAGGAAGTCCTGACGACATGTGCCCAAGGTGTTCAGGGCACAGCTTGCTTGTATATATTTTAGGGAGACATGAGACATCAATCAATATGTGTAAGACATACATGGGCTCAGTTCGGTAATTCAGGACAACTTGGAGTGGGAGCTTTCAGATTAGAAGTAGACAAGAGACAAAAGGTTACATTCTTTTGAGTCCTTGATCAGCTTTCCACTGAATACACAACTTAGGCTGGCTCCGTGAATCTGTACTTTTACATAAGCAATGGGGCAGAGGAAGTTATCAGATAAGCATTTGTCTCAGGGGAGCCTTGGAAGGATGACTTTGAGTTCCGTCTGTCCTTTGTCCACAAGGAATTTCCTTAAGCACAAATTGTGAGGGGGGTATGTAGCTTCTTATCTTTGTAGCTGTCTTATTTAAGAATCAAATGGGAGGCAGGCTTGCCTGACACAGTTCCCAGCTTGACTCTTCCCTTGGCTTAGTGATGTTGGGGTCCTGAGATTTATTTTCCTTTCACACTGTGACCTCGGTGATATAGTTTGACTGTGTCCACACCCAATGCCCATCTTGAATTGTATCTCCCATCATTCCCATTGTTGTGGGAGGGACCCGGTGGGAGATAATTGAATTCTGGTGGCGGTTTCCTCCATATTGTTCTCGTGGTAGTGAATGAGTCTCACGAGATCTGATGGTTTTACAAGGAGAAACTCCTTTCGCTCGGCTCTCTCTCTTTGCCTGCCACCATCCATGTAAGATGTGACTTGTTCCTCCCTGCCCTCCACCATGATCGTGAGGCTTCCCCAGCCACGTGGGACTGTAAGTCTAATTACCCCCCTTTCTTTTGTAAATTGCCCAATCTCGGGTATGTCTTTATCAGCGGCATGAAAACGGACTAATACATTGGGTAATGGGCATATTCAGCTGGTGAATATCCCGGTCATCGTTAAGCCAATCCCACATGGCTTGCATATGAAGCACATCAGCTGCTTTATCTAGGGTGCTCCACTTGGCATTTTATAGGGAGGGCTGGGCAGTCCCCTTTTCAGGATAAACAGGCCTTGTAGTGGTGTTTACCTAGTCCACCAGGCTGGCCATTTCCTCAGGGAAAACTTCCTGTGCATCTGGGTCCCATACACTCATCAGCAAGTGTTTAGTGGTGAGTGAGCCGCGGGCCCTGCACCAGCCCAAACATGCTCTTTCTTTCTGTGGCATTTCAAAATTAAACATCTCGGCTGGGCAGAGTGGATCACGCCTGTAATCCCAGCACTTTGGGAGGCCAAGGTGGGCAGATCACCTGAGGTCAGGAGTTCAAGAGCAGTCTGGCCAACATGGTGAAATTCCATCTCTACCAAAAAATAGAAAAATTAGCCGGGCATGGTGGCATGTGCCTGTAATCCCAGCTTCTCAGGAGGCTGAGGTGGGAGAATTACTTGAACCCAGGAGGTGGAGGTTGCGATGAGCTGAGATCATGCCACTGCACTCCAGTCTGGGTGACAGAATGAGACCCTTTCTCAAAAAAATAAATAAATAAACATACTGTTCTTAAAGTAGTCATTCTTACAACCCATTTTAGAAAAGGGAACTCGGGAAGCTGACGATACCAGTCTAGAAGATGAACCAATTCCTTTTCAAGCTTGTCCAATCCACGGCGCGCGGGCCGCAGGTGGCTCAGGACAGCTTTGAATGTGGCCCAACACAAATGTGTAAACTTTCTGAAAATGTTATGACATTTTCTTCCCTTTTTTTTTTCTCATCAGCTATCATTAGTGTTTGTGTATTTTATGCATGGCCCAAGACAATTTTTCTTCCAGTGTGGCCCAGGGAAGCCAAAAGACTGAACAGCCCTGTAAATAGCCTCTGGGTTTAATAGTTACTTGGTTTTGCCCTTCCTCCACATGTCTATCTTCTTGGTAATCACAGGTCTCAGAGGTAACTTTTGGTTGACGTGGCTTAATTTTTCCTTGTGTAGGAAGCTTTGAGGTCACTGGCCTGATCTGAGACAGACCCACATCTGAGCTTGGTGCCGCCTTCACGCCCAAGGCAGCGCTCTTTTACTTTCATTTTAGCAACTACAGAGGCAGTAAGCAAGGGACTGAATAGTTCACTTTTTCCTTATTAATTTGCATTTGCTATACATCCAGTGAACTAAATTCCCTGGGACTATGAGTAGGATCCAACTCTAAATTCCTCTGGTGGCTTTGACCTTTAGTGACTGAAGACAAGCCAGTTGCATCTCCTTACTGATAGAGGAACTAGAAAGAAATTATTCAGGCAGATAGTGAGGGTAAAAGAGTCCTTGGCAGAATTTCCCTTTTTAAAAAGGAGCCCCCAAATCATTTCTTTTTAACAAAGAGCAGCCTGGAAAATAGAGCTGCAGGCATAGATAAGCAAGCTGGAAGCTTGCATGGGTAAATGCTGGCAGCTGTGCCAATGGGAAAGGGCTACCTGGAAGCCAGGTATGTTCAACATGGAGGCTCCATCTTCCCTTTTCTTTGTCACCACGTGTACAGTAAAAAACCAGAGGCCAGGCGCAGTGGCTCACGCCTGTAATCTCAGCACTCTGGGAGGCCGAGGCGGGCGGATCATCTGAGGTTAGGAGTTCGAGACCAGCCTGGCCAACATGGTGAAACCCCGTCTCTACTTAAAAAAATACAAAAATTAGCCAGGCGTGGTGGCACATGCCTATAATCCCAGCTGCTCAGGAGGCTGAGGCAGGAGAATTGCTTGAACTCGGGAGGCAGAGGTTGCATTAGGCCAAGATCACGCCACTGCACCCCAGCCTGGGCAAAATGAGTGAAACTCCGTCTCAAAAAACAAAACAAAACAAACAAAAAAAACAGGCGACATGGCACTAGCCAGGTAAAGAGTCCATCTGCATAATAAAAGATTAGGCACCGAGGTGGGCAGATCACCTGAGGTCAGGAGTTTGAGACCAGCCTGACCAACATGGAGAAACCCCATCTGTACTAAAAGTACGAAATCAGCCAGGTGTGGTGGCAGGCACCTGTAATCCCAGCTACTCAGGAGGCTGAGGCAGGAGAATCACTTGAACCTGGGAGGCAGAGGTTGCAGTGAGCTGAGATGGCACCATTGCACTCCAGCCTGGGCAACAAGAGCAAAATTTTATCTCAAAAAAAAAAAAAAAAAAAAAAGATTAGGCCAGTTTTTCATGCCCTATGCAAAGGACACATCTAGTCCTAACCAGCTTTACGTGCCCTATGCAAATGGTACACCTGGTCCAACCAATCTTTTGTGTCCTATGTAAATCATACACTGCCTCCTCAAGCTCATCTATAAAACTTGCTGCATTTCAGCAAAGAAGCAGCAACCCACTTCTCCAGGACCCCGCTCTGCTGCAGAGAGCTCTTCTCTTTCTTTTGCCTATTAAACTTCTGCTCTCAACCTCATTCTGTGTGTCCACGTCCTCGTTTTCTGTGGCCATGAGACAATGAATCTCGGGTATTTACCCCAGACAATGATGCCACTTCATTACCATGTGTGACCACGTGGCCACCCAAAAGTCAAAGGTTTCTCATTCCCCACCTCTTTATTTTTCTCTTTCTCCAATGAGTTTTATCTACATAATTTTCCATTTATTTTAAAGTGACCTTGAAATAGCCTCTAAACATTACATTTTCTTTGGCAAAAACCACATCTTTGTGTTTTTATAAACCTCACCAAAAATACATCTTACTCTCCTACTATTCCAACTCCCAGTAACCCTAACTTCCAGTGCCAAACCTAGGATTGCCTAATTTAATCTAACATTGATACAGGATGGCTGGGCTCCCGGCTAAACTACAACCTCAATTCTGGAAACTCGGCCCTAGTGAAAGCAGCTGACCTCGTTTCTCTGCCCAGATGATTGCCTTTATGGCCTGCCCTGCCCCCTATCCTGTGCCCATAAGGACCAGACCAGCTGGCAGGAAGAAAAACGAAAAAGAGAAAGAAAAAAGCAACACAAGCAGCTGACCGGCAGGGATACAAGCTACTGAGTGGCGAGCAGAGAAGTAACTGAGCATTGGAGACTACAGATAAACATGACTAACTTCAGACGGTGTGGTTTTGGAGGGGAGCCCAGCCAGAGAAGGCTAGGCTTCAGAGAAACATCACCTTCTTCACACACCATCCCCTTTCCAGCTCCTCTTCCACCAAGAGCCACTTCCACCGCTCAATAAAGTCCTCCACATTCATCATCTTTCGGTTTGTGTGACCTGATGATTCTTGGACACCAAACAAGAAGTCGGTGTCCAAAAGGACAGGTGCAGAAGGCTGTCACCTTGACCCTTCACTGAGCTGTTAACACATAGCTGTCCACAAACTGCAGGCTGAGTAACATGAGCCACTCCAGTTCCTGCCCACCAAGGGGGTCAAGGTCAGGGGAACAGTCCCATCTAACGTGACTCTAAGATTTTAAACCACTGGACAGGATTTTGAAATTAAATTTACCAAATTAGTCTTACCAAAGATTACTAAAGGAATGTCAATTAAAAGCGTCTGAGCTAGCTTTTGGTTGTCTGATAAGCACTTACTTTTCTTTAAGCCATTTGATTAGAGCTCTTTCATATAATTTGGTACTGAAATATTACTTCCTCATGACAGATAGAAACTTAGAAACAAGGCCAGGCATGGTGCCGCACGCCTGTAATCCTAGCACTTTAGGAGGCCAAGACGGGTGGATCGCTTGAGCTCAGGACTGAGACCAGCCTGGCCAACATGGCAAAACCCCATCTCTACATAAAAAATACAAAAAATTAGCTGGGCGAGATAGTATGCACCTGTGGTTCCAGCTACATGGATGGCTGAGGTGAGGCAGGAGGATCCCTTGAGCCCAGTGCTCAAGGGAACAGTGAACCAAGATCACACCACTGCGCTCCAGCCTGGGTGACAGAGTGAGACCCTGTCTCCAAAATAAACAAACCAATCAAACAAACAGACAATAAATAAACTTGTAGACAGACACACAGATAGAGGCACATCCTATAACATTTTTCACTTGCCTGTTTTCAAAACTTCTCTCTCTTTCTTTAGACTATTAATTTTTAAAAAATTACGGGAGCCAGCAAAAGTTGAAGGAGAGAGTTACCATCCCAGGCCTTTTCAAAAGAGGGAAAGCTCTGAGGCAAGCAGGATGCAGCAGAAGTGGAACCCCTAGGATGTCCATCTGAAGAATTTCAAGAAGAGATTATGGAATTCAAAAATAAAAAACTTCTTGCAATTTCACTGAGTACATCAGCATTTTAAGAAAATCTTGTTCTAACCAATGATCTCCTTTTGCATTACTGTATTTTTATTATTGAAGTCCAATACCTAGAATGATTATAATCTCCTTTTAGTTATAGCAAACTTAATTACATAAAAATTTTTTTGAATTCCTTTTTTACAGACTATATTATGACTTGCACAGACCATATACAACCTGCTTGGATTTTCTGTTCTGTCCTAAACATATCTCTTAACAAGATTCTTTCTCACACAAAATTATTTTTCTTTTAACATTTCTTACCAAAAATACCTCCTTGTAACTTTCTTCTTCTTTTTTTTTGAGATGGAGTAGTCTCGCTCTGTCACCCAGCCTGGAGTGCAGTGGCACGATCTTGGCTCACTGCAACCTCTGCCTCCCGGGTGCAAGCAATTCTCCTACCTCGGCCTCCTGAGTAGCTGGGATTACAGGCACGTGCCACCATGCCTGACTAATTTTTATATTTTTAGTAGAGGTGGGGTTTCACTGTGTTGGTCAGGCTGGTCTCAAACTCCTGACCTCATGATCCGCCTGCCTCAGCCTCCCAAAGTGCTGGGATTACAGGTGTGACCCAATGCACGCAGCCTAACTTTCTTTACATCTCTTGTTTCTTGGTTCCTTTTACCATATTTCATAAATAACCCTTAAATAAACCTAGAATCTGGCCGGGTGCGGTGGCTCGCACCTGTTATCCCAGCACTTTGGGAGGCTTAGGTGGGTGGATCACCTGAGGTTAGGAGTTCGAGACCAGCCTGGCCAACATGGCAAGACCCCTATCTCTACTAAAATTACAAAAATTAGCCAGGCATGGTGGTGGGCACCTGTAATCCCAGCTACAAGGGAGGCTGAGGCAGGAGAATCGCTGGAACCTGGGAGGCAGAGGATGCAGTGAGCTGAGACTGCACCATTGCACTCCAGCCTGGGAGACAGAGCGAGGCTCCATCTCAAAAAATATAAATAAATAAACATGGAATTAGATGAAAATAACTTAGCTTTGAATAAGAACATATTTTTTAGAAAAGTTTTTCTATAATACAATTTATTTAAATTGAAAATGGCCCAGACATTTAGTGAATATCTATTATTTAACTTTAGATTCTAAATTATATTTATTTACAGGCATTTGTTTCATTACATTTACCTAATTAATTTTATAAAATCTTTTACCTAGATTATCTGTGAAAACTCTGATAGTCATCATTTAAAGTTATTTCCCTGTTAACCATTTTTATAGTCTATGAATTTTCTGTGTTTGCCTAAGCAAAAATTTTAAATATATAGATATTTTACTGATAACTTGGGATTTAGCTATTTTTACTACACTAATAACATTAAACATCTTATTTCTCAAAAAGTACAGAAACAAAGATTATTGTGTTTCATGCTGGGTTGCTGGGTTTATAGTTTTGTAAGCCTTATGCCAAATTTTGACACCTTACAATATCTGTCAGAGGTAAATATGAAACTGCTTGATCAGTAAATGCAAACAAACATGTATGCTGACAATTTTTAAGATATTTCTAATACTATCGTACCAATAATTTTAAAGCCAGCTTATTTATTAAAGATTTATGTAAGTCATGTGAACTTGAAAAGCTTTTGGCTTATTATTTAATTTATGAGTACTCTTTGACTTGAAGCCAATTTGACACTTCAGGGCTAAAGCACGTAAAAAACGTATGTATGTGCACACATATGTGCATGTACATATACACATCTAAACACGCATGCACACTCACACAAAGATCCTATAGCTTTTACTTCAGAACTCTAGCAAGAGATATCAACACAAACTCACCAGTTTACACAAACAAAAAGGTTGGATCCCAACAGTGACTTCTATCTCAACAGCAGTGGAAAAGTAACAGAAGGGCCAGGAGTGGTGGTTCACGCCTGTAATCCCAGCACTTTGGGAGGCCGAGGCCGGCGGATCACTTGAGGTCGGGAGTTCGAGACCAGCCTGGTCAACATGGTGAGAGCCTGTCTCCACTAAAAATACAAAAATTACGTAGACGTGGTGGCGCACGTCTGTAATCCCAGCTACTGGGGAGGCTGAGGCAGGAGAATCGCTTGAACCTGGAAGGCAGAGGCTGCAGTAGATAGCGCCATTGCACTCCAGCCTGGGTGACAGAGCAAGACTCTGTCTCAAAAAAAAAAAAAAAAAAAGAAAAAGAAAAGAACAAAAAGTACACAGAAGATTTAAAGTAGGCAGAAAAGAAAAGAGCAAAATAGAGGACTTAGGAACTGAATGGTTGCAGGTTGACCTATGGGCTGGAATTTTCTCTGGTGTAATGTGTGCAGCAGTTTAAAATGTGAACAAGCACAGACATAATATGTAACAGGAAGCTTCTTGTTTGACCTGGCATGCCCTCAAGCTTTTCCCACTTACACAAATACTTGCAAGTAGAGGAACCAGAGAACCAAAAGGGGTGCCCAAATGGGGGTCGCTGTCTCCGCCTTTCCTCATCCTTACATGCTATGTCTCCCACTTTTATTTAAAAATGAGGAACTAAACTGTGGCCTGGGTTTTAGTAGGGTGGATTGAAGTGTGCTGGCTATGAGAGGGACTACACTGTGTGTCACCACTGAGTCTTTCTACCCTTTCACGTGTCTGAGTTTCTCTCTCCAGAGGTCTAGACCCCTGACAGGGCTCAACATAGCAAGTGATCAGCTCTTACACCTGTCTCCTGGATGAGCCTCTTAAAATTAATTTTGTTGTGTGGTTCCCTGTAGGGTCACTGCACATCATGGCAGGAGTCAATCCCCCAGAGACTCCCACTCAACCCCTACCACCCAGGGGTGGTTTTTGGCTAGGAGGAGCAAAACTCCCTATCTTTTCCAAGCTGAGGAGGTCAGCCTCTCATTTGGCAATTCAAAATTATGCCACAAAAGTGGCAGTTCAGTCTCTCACGCAAATGTACTCACAGGCCAATCGAGATTAATTTGGGGGGAAAAGGGCAGTGGAGAAGACCATTTAGAATGCACCACCAAACCTAAAGTAGGATCCTATACAACAACTTCCTAGGAGAAAAATAAAAAGGAGGTAGAAAAACAGCTCAGAATGAACCAAGGACCATCAACCAAATGGAAGGTCCAGAGCTGCAGAGGACTCACCGGTTCCACTGGAGGAGAAACCTAAAGCCAGGGAGGGCTTCCAATGGCCCCGCGGGTACCTTAGCTCCGGGTTCGGGCAACTGCGTCAAGGATTCTGAGTCTTTTCTGAGGCCCCACGTGTAGGACACCAATTAATGTCCATGAAAAGAGTCAAACTCTGTAAAATATTTGAAAAGAGTTATTCATTTAACCAATGGCTCACGACACAGCCCCAAGGAGGTCCTGAGAACAAGTGCCCAAGGTGGTTGGGTGACAGCTTGGCTTTATACAATTTACGGGGACAGGAGACATCAATCGACACATGTGAGACGTACAATGGCTTAGTCCAGAAAGGTGGGATTCCATTCAAAGTGAGGAACTTCCAGGTCGTAGGTGGATTCCAGGATTTTCTGATTAAAGACCTGTAATCAATAGAAAGGAAATGTCTGGGTGAGGATAAGGCGTTGAGGAGACCAAAGTTTTTATTATGCACATGTAGCCCGCAGGTAGCAGGCTTCAGAGAAATCAGATAGTAAATGTTTCTTATTAGACTTAAAATGGTGCCAGACTCTTGCTTAACCTTTCCTGGATCAGAAAAAATAATAATTTTACAGTGGAGAATTCCAACAGACACCACTTAATCCAGGTGATGAAATTTAACATCACCAGGACAGGACATACAGACATCATGCACTCCGTAACACGACACACTGAAAACTTACATCAATTCTGATGATTTTTTTGCCAAAAATGCATAACCTCAGTCTAATCATGAGAAAACACTGGACAAAACCAAACTGAAGGCTGGGCACAGTGGCTCAAGCCTGTAATCCCAGCACTTTGGGAGGCTGAGGCGGGTGGATCACCTGACGTCAGGAGTTTAGACCAGCCTGGCCAACAAGGTGAAACCCCGTCTCTACTAAAAATACAAAAACTAGCCGGGCGTGGTGGCGGGCGCCTCTACTCCCAGCAATTGTGGAGGCTGAGGCATGAGAATTGCTTGAACCTGGGAGGAAGAGGTTGCAGTGAGCCAAGATCGCGCCACTGCACTCCAGCCTGAGGGATAAAGGGAGACTCTGTCTCAAAAAAAAAAAAAAACAAAAAACTGAAGAACAATCTATAAAGTAATTGACCATTACTTAGATTGGATAGTGGAACAGAATCATATCAAATGCATCTATTATTTTCAACATTTTGTTTGTTTTTAATTAAGCTGCCTCCTACACTACTGTATGTCCGGATTTTATGTTTATTTTCCCATTCAGAAAGCCTATCTTTTTTAAAGGAATTTTAATCCATCCATGTTTATTATGATCATGGTAATATTTGGATTGAGTCCTGCAGTTTCACTTTATATTATTTTCCCTTTTTTACATATATCAGATTTTCTGCTTCTTCGGTGTAATTCTTTCCCACCCACCTCTGACTGCATGAATCAGGTTTTCTTCAATCCACGCATTTCCCATTAAGGCTCTGAAACTTGTACACATCTTTTCTAGTTTTCTAGTGGTAACCACCTTTCACCTGTCAGCACACGTATTTAAGCTTATATTTTCTATCAAATATAAAGATAGTCATTACCTATGTCTTCTTCCCAGACAAAACAAAAACATGAACATATGCTTATTCTCTCTTTCTTCTCTGCTCTTTCAATTACCTCCCATGTGAAATGTTAATTCCAGATTATTTTCACAACTGTGCACTAACACATTCAGACTTTGTTTTATACATTTATTTATTCAGCACTGCTTCCTGTGTACTCTCTTCTTTTTATTATTATTATTATTATTAGTAGTAGTAGTAGTATTTTGAGACAGGGTCTTGCTCTGTCACCCAGGCTGGAGTGCAGTAGTGTAGTCATAGCTCACTGCAGCTTCAATGTCCTGGGCTCAAGTGATCCTCCCACCTCAGCCTTCTGAGTAGCTGGGACTACAGGCATGTGCCACTCAGCAATTTTAAACAAATTTTTAGTAAACACTCAGCAATTTTAAACGAATTTTTAGTAAAGATGAGATTGCACTATGTTGTGCAGGCTGGTCTTGAACTCCTGGACCCAAGCGATCCTCCCACCTCAGCCTCCCAAAATGCTGTGGTTACAGGCATGAGCCACTGTGCTTGGCTGCTCTCGCCTTTCTTGGATTACATTCCATTTTGCTGGAGTCAATCAACTAACTTTTTCCTCAAAGGTCTTTGAGGGATAACATTTTTGAGCATTTGCAAATTTGAAACCCTCTGTAAAGCTCAAAAATGGCACATTCATTTTCTTCAGTCTCTCCATACCTCAGGTGATATGGTTTGACTGTGTCCCCATCCAAAGCTCACCTTCAACTGTAGCTCCCATAATTGCCACGTGTTGCAGGAGGAACCCAGTGAAAGATAATTGAATCATGGGGGCGGTTTCCACTGTTCTCATGGTAGTGAGTAAGCCTCATGAGATCTGATGGTTTTATAAGAGGTTTCACTTGGCTCTTTTTTCTCTCTTGCCTGCCACCATGTGAGATGTGCCTTTTGCCTCCTGCCATGATTGTGAGGCCTCCCCAGTGATGTGGAACTGTGAGTCCATTAAACCTCTTTCCTTTATAAATTACCCAGTCTTGGGTATGTCTTTATCAGCAGCACGAGACTAATACCTGAGGAATATGTTCTTCCTGGCAAACATGCAGGGCAGCAAACACAAAGACACTCTGGGGCTATTTCTTAAATCTCCCTCCTACTACCTTAACAATTCTCCAAAATAATGCTGTGAGTTTTGGAAAATATAATAATGAAGGAAGGGTTTGCTCCCATCACCTCGTTGCCAGCTCTCTGGTAAAACCACAGAAAATCTCTTCTCAGACACCTTCCAGAACTCACGTCTTTAAGGTTCATGGTAGGAGGCTTCCCACGTGGGAGCGTCCCTGATGAAGACTCTGTCTGTCCTTCACTCTCTCTCAATTCCCCCAGTCCTCTGCATATGTGCCTTTTCATGTCCTAGCATGGGATGATAGACAGATCAGGGCAGATGGTTTGAGTAAGACTCCTACTTCAGCTACCTCATGTTTCTTATACATTCATTTAACACCTCTTATTTTGTCAGCATTTTATTTTTATTTTTAATTGATAAATTATATATATATTATATATAAGATTTTATATATAACATTATATACAATATTTTATATATAACATTATATACAATATTTTATATATAACATTATATACAATATTTTATATATAACATTATATACAATATTTTATATATAACATTATATACAATATTTTATATATAACATTATATACAATATTTTATATATATTATATATAATATATATGTAATATTATATATATTATATATAATATATATAATATTATATATATTATATATAATATATATAATATTACATATATATTATATATAATATATATGTAATATTATATATATTATATATAATATATGTAATATTATATATAATATATATGTAATATTATATATATTATATATAATATATATGTAATATTATATATATTATATATAATATATATGTAATATTATATATATTATATATAATATATGTAATATTATATATATTATATATAATATATGTAATATTATATATATTATATATAATATATATGTAATATTATATATATTATATATAATATATATGTAATATTATATATATTATATATAATATATATGTAATATTATATATATTATATATAATATATATGTAATATTATATATATTATATATAATATATATGTAATATTATATATATTATATATAATATATATAATTATATATATTATATATTATATATAATTATATATTATATATTATATATCATATATAATATATAATATATATCATATATTATATATCATATATATAATATATTATATATATAATATATAATATTGTATATAATATTTTATATAAAATATTATATATAATATATATAGTACCATGGAATGCTTTGATATATGTTCACAATGTGGAATGATTACATCAGGCAAGTTAATAAATCTATCCCCTCCCAGGAGCAATAAGCTTAGTGATCTATTGCACAGAATGGTGACCATAATAAGTAATAATGCATGGTATATTTTAATGACCACTTCTTCCTAATCTAAGTTCTGGGTTAAGAAAATTCAACCTCAGTCTTTCTTGTAATAAAATAAAATTACTGTCATCTTAAAGTGCTCGTTCCAGCCTCTTGTGTTTTCGCATATTTATCTATGTAATCTTTGCAGCAACTCTATGAAGCATTTGCTATTGTAGTCATTTTAAAGTTGAGACATTGCACTACAGAGAAGTTAAGTGGCGCTTATTTTTCCCTAGCCAATAAATAGAAAGAACTTGAAAAACAGACATTCAGTTTTAGACTCTGCATGTTTCAGCACCATTTTTTATTTCTCTAAAAATGCTGAATTGTGGAGGACAGATTGGCTACTTTGACTGTCTGAAATGGACATGTCTGGTTGGTACCTATCTACCATCATATCCCCTGGATTAACATAAAACAAACCGAGTCTTTTCCTCATGGCCATTTCCTTCTAATGGCTCAAGAAAACATCAATGACAAGTCTCTAGCAAGAACACCTGTGGCATGCTTGAACGCATTGACCGAGTAGTTGAGAAATGTTTGTCTGGCGCCCTCTTGTGGCACATTAGTGAAGTGGGGGCATCATTAATTGGTTCATTTAGGTCAAAGGTTCATTTACATTGCAGTGTGGCTGCAATGTAAAGAGGGATAAGAAATAGCAGAATGGGGGCGGGTGTGGTGGCTCACGACTGTAATCCCAGCACTTTGGGAGGCCGAGGCAGGTGGATCGCCTGAGGTCAGGAGTTCGAGACCAGCCTGGCCAACATAGAGAAACCCTGTCTCTACTTAAAAATACAAAAAATTAGCTGGGTGTGGTGGCGGGCGCCTGTAATCCCAGCTACTGGGGAGGCTGAGGAAGGAGAATCGCTTGAACCCAGGAGGCGGAGGTTGCAGTGAGCCGAGATCGCACCACTGCAGAATTGAATAAAGAGAAAATGATGGATTTGGGGTGATGTAGGACCTGCTAGCTGCCCTCTCTCTCTCTCTCTCTCTCTCTCTCTCTCCACACACACACACACACACACACAAATTTGAGAACAGCATTAAAGACAAGTAATACAAGGGAGCTCTGAGTGAAATAAGTAATCTTCAAACTTCAAAAATTGCAAAAGATGTTGTTATTGCATTTGTTTGTTCGGTCGTTTTTTGGGGTTTTGTTTGGTTTTTGAGAAAAGATCTCCCACTGCACTCCAGCCTGGGCGACAGAGGGAAATTCCATCTCAAAAAAATAAAAATAAAGAATTAATTATGGTAAAATAACACATAACAAAATTTACCATTTTAAATCATGTTTAAGTGCACAGGCTAGTGATATTAAGAACATTCATTGTTGCTGGCACGGTGGCTCACGCCTATAATCCCAGCACTTTGGGAGGCTGATGCAGGTGGATGGCTTGAGGTCAGGAGTTCGAGACCAGCCTCGTTAACGTGGTTAAATCCTGTCTCTACTAAAAATACAAAAATTAGCTGGTTGTAGTGGTGTGTGCCTGTAATCCCAGCTACTCAGGAGGCTGAGGCAGGAGAATCACTTGAACCCAGGAGGCAGAGGTTTCCGTGAGCTGAGATCACACCACTGCACTCCAGCCTGGCTGACAGAGTGAGGCTCTATCTCAAAATATAAAGTATAATAAAATAAAGAACATTCATTGTTGGCCACATGTGGTGGCTCACACCTGGAATCCCAGCACTTTGGGAGGCCAAGGCAGGAGGATTGCTTGAGCCCAGGAATGGTAAGAAGAAGCAGCAGAAGCAGACAGAGGACCAAACTGAGGACTAGCTAAAACATGGAAGCAGCATTCCATAAGACATGCCTAACAGCATGCCATGTCAGTTTACCATTGCCATGGCAACATCTGGGCATTACTGGCCTCTTCTATGGCAATGACCTGAGCGCTCAGAAGTTACCACCCTTTTCCTAGAAATTTCTGCATAAACTGCCCATTAATCTGCATGCAATTAAAAGTGGGTATAAATATGACTGCAGCAGTGCCCTGAGCTCCTGTTCTCTGCAGGAGCGGTCACAGAACTGTGACACTACCTTCTCCATGAAGCTGTTGCTTCCACCACTGGCTTACTCATTGAATTATTTCCTGAGGGAAGCCAAGAACCCTCCCAGGCTAAGCCCCAATTTGGGGCTCACCTGCCCTGCATCCATCTGTAGATCTTTTCTTTGTCTTTTGTAGTCTGCAGTCACAAATGCTTCAAATTTTGGATTTATGTTTGTTTATCCTGCTTTGAATTACTTCCTATGTGTATTGCCAAATGCCTTTCTTCAATTAAATAATTGTTTTAGCCATGTTTCTTTATTTTTTCTTAAATGTTGACTCTTTGCCATTTTTCTTATTTTGTGTTTAAGGAATCGTGATTAACTGCAATTGATGATGCTTACAACAACATTTGTAATAATAACATTTATTGACTGCTTATTCTACACAAGGCGATTTCACATTAATTAATGCATGTAATCCTCATAGCTACTCTGTGAAGTAGACACTGGTTTTCCTTATTTTACACATGAAGAAACCAAATCACAGAGACATTTCCACGATGATATAGCTACGAGGAAGCAAAGTCAAGAACTTCAGCCCAGCATTTTTTCTCATAACCAGATGTGTATCGGATAGGAAGAGAAAAGAAGGAAAGAGAGAAAATCAAGAAGTCAAACTGACTATAATAGCACTACTTCAAGTTTTATGTGACCCTCTGCTTCATGAAAAAATTAAGTACTTATCATGATTTATTAGAAAGCTAGCATGCCTGGGTATAGAATCTGCAAGCAGAAGTTTCTAACTTATGACATTGGACCTGATGCTTCCATGAATTCTAGGAACAAAAGCTCTACAAGAATCTGCTGAAGTCACCTTGATTTGCTCTTTTCCTTGGGCAATGGCACAATTATATACTAGAAAAAAATTATACAACAAATGCTCCCCTCCAGGTTCACTGTTATATGGGCCCACTTTAATTTCACCGAGCTCTTGAAAGAACTGATTTCTGAGGAGAAAACAATGGGTTGGGCCATCAGTTTTTATCCCAAATGGAATGAATCAGTCAGGTGAGCTCTGCTCCTATGACCATTGTAACAGTAAGTTTGTGGTGGGTAACACGTGGTCCCCATGGTCTCAGGGAGCCATGGGAAGGATGTCATCTTCCTTGTCACACCCACAGAAGGGGAAGGTCCCACAGCATGGCTGCAGCCATGGTTTCCAAATTGTGTTGAACACAGAGAACTGCTGTGGGACGGGTGTTAGTGTCCTACGATGCTCTCTTATGGCTGCCTCCATCTTTTTGATCACGGAGTCAAATAATGGCTCACTGTCAGGGTTCAGCGGAAGGGCTTCCGAAGCGTCTCTTGAGATGTCAAAGAGGAGTGGTGGGTCGTGGTAGGTTACATCCCCCGAACATGAACATATTCCACTCCCATAGCAGGCACCTGTTCCTTCAGGGTAGAATTTAGGAGTCACATAATGAGCTTTCCACACAGTTGCACCTCAAAAACAAGTTGCATTATGTGTGATACCATCTTTGTGGTGATTTTAGGACTCTTTTCGTTAAAGATGTTTTTCTCAAAAGCTTTTTCTAGGTAATGGGCATATTCAGCTGGTGAATATCCTATAAACTAAGTTCCTTTGAACAAGTCTTACAACATCAACATTCAAATAAATTGAAATAATATCAAGCTGCTTCTCTGACCACCAAAAAACAAAAAAAGAAAATCCCGAAAATAACAAGGGGAACTTTGAAAATTATACAAATCCATAGAATTAAAAAAAAAATGCTCCTGAATGACCCACAGGTCAATGAAGAAATTAAAAACTAAATTGTAAAATTTCTCAAAATAAATGATCATGGAAACACAACATACCAAAACCGATGGGATACAGCAAAAGCAGTATTAAGAGGGAAGTTTATAGCTATAAGTGCCTACATTAAAAAAGAGGAACACCTGCAAATAATTCATGACGCATCTTAAAAAAACAGAAAAATAAGCTCAAACTGAACCCCAAATCAGTAGAAGAAAAGAAATAATAAAAGACCAGAGCAGAAATAAATGAAAGTAAAATGAAGAAAGTCAAAACACTATCAAGGAAACAAAAAGTTGGGTTTTTTTTTTAAAGCTATACAAAATTGATAAACCTGTAGCCAATCTAAGGAAGAAAAAGGAGAGAAGATCGAGATAAATAAACTCCAAAATTAAAAGGAGACATTACAGGCTAAGGCTGCAAAAATTCAAAGGGCTCTTGTGGTGACCGTGGGAAACTGTATGTCAATAAATTGGAAAATCTCCCTGAAATGAAAATTACTTCCTGCTGACGAGGGGACGGAGAGTTTTTTGGCTTTGGGTTGACAGTAGGAGCAATGCCGTCTGTAGATGTTTCTGGGTAGTTGTCTGTGAAATGGCCGTGATCCTGTTAGTTAAAATTTTCTGAAAAAGGTTAATTAGGCAGGGTAAGAAAATTAGTCCCAGGCATATTATTAGGAGAGGGCCCAGAAATAGGATGACCCATGCTATGATTTTGTTCCCAAACCAAGAACTTATTTGGTTGTTTTGGTACTCCCTTAGCTTTTTAGCCTTTTCTGTAAGTTGTTTTTAGCAGCGTTTTTTTTTTTTACTAGGCCTGATTGGTTGATAAAGAAACAATATTTCTTACCTAATGAGAGGTAGAAGCACATGTTTGGAAAGGCCCATGTGTTAGTTTCTGTTAGTAAGCGTTATTCCTGCTAAGAGGCTAATAATTAAGCAAAATGCTACAGTAATTGAGATTGTTTTTGTCTGACATTTTACCCTGAGGGTGCTACAGTATATAGTTTTACTGCAAATAGTAGAGTGAGTAAAGCAGTTTCCACAAGGGTGGTGTAGTAAATAATTTCCATTAAAAAGTTGTAATATTTGGCTTGAAAGGAGAGGTAGGAATGACAAAAGTGTTTGGTGAGGTAGGGGTGAGACTAAGACGAGCAGTTCTTTCTCGGTTATTTATTTTTTATGATTTTTAGCTTAAGATTTCCTATTTCTTTATTTGCTCCTGTGAGGGTTAGGGGGCTTAGAGGCAGTGCCTGCTGAAACATCTAGTTTCCAGTTTATAGGGCTTTAAGAAAGCACAGCTTATTTTGAAGACTTGTAGTCAGAAAAATTAGAATTGAATTTAAACACTAGAAAATAATAACTGAAAAACATCAGGCAACTCTAGGATTTAACAAGAGGGGTGTCATAGTTTTGGAAACACAATTTCCTCTCTCCACTTTCCCATTTTTATTAAAAGACAAATTATGGTAGGTTTGCTTTAGGATACTTGGCTTAATTATTTGCATAGAGTGCTGCAAGAATAATTATTTGTTACATAGGCCTTTTAAATTGGCTTTGATGGAATTTGGTTTTGTAGAAGCAATCTGAGATAAGACTTTTTAAAGCCAAGCCCAGCCATGGATTTGTACCATTAAATACCTATGAGTTGGGTGAATTCCTCTCCTCTTGATGTTTCAAGATAACTTAGGTTCCTGGCCTGTTAGAAAGTGACATGTTTTATTTACCACAGATCACAAACCCTGTACGGGGACTGTGTACACAAAATATGAGGCCAGTTTTTCAAGGGCTTTGTTGGCTTTATAAGTTAAAGCTGGATTCCTTAAAGGAAAAGCACACCATTCCAGTTAAAGCCTCGGTAAGAATAACCAGTTTTTCCAATCGTGTCCCGTTACAAAAGAAAACAGATTCTTGTTGTATTTATGCAGATAACTATATTGCCATAACTTAAGGATACTCATAGATAGTTTCCAAATTGTGGAGAGAATCAGGTAGAGAGAAACAAGTATCCTCCGAATTTTATTGATGGGAGTTAACAGTTAAAAGTTAAACAGTTAAAAGTGAACAGTTAACTCCCATACATATGGGAGTTAGCAGTTAACAGTTAACAGTTAAAAGCTGTTAATCGCTTAAAAAGAGTTTCTTTGACTTTGAAAGGCAAAACAAAGGGTTAGCAATATTTTAAGCAAAACGTTAAACAGATTAGTTTCCTATTAGTTCGGTTTATGCAGTTAATTCCTGTCCTGCTTTTTATCAGAAACCTGCATTCAGAGCTTTATAGCTGATTAGAAAACCACCCTTTGAAGAGGACTAAAACAAGACAACAATTGTTTATGGATGACAAAAAGTTTGAGGGTAGCCATAGTTAAAGACACAGTTGACAAAGATATCCGTTACCTCGGTGGCACACAATAATTTTAACAAAACAATTATACTTATTACTGATAATGTACACTAAGCTATATTAGAATGATAGGAATCTGCCATAACTTTGGAACACATCCCAATAGCATATTTATACAACTATAGCCCAAAGAAAGCCAAATACCATTTTATATTTGACAATGCTTCCTGTATGATTTTATATCAAATAAGCCAAATTTTACCATTGTATTAGTGTGCTATTAATGTTAAGCTCCATTTTTAATAAAACCTTGTAGACGCATTTACCCAATTTTCATGTTTGACCAGAAGGTAAGCGTGTTATAGACCCTTTTTAACCGTTTATACTTTTTGTTAAAGAGCAGGTTAGTGCTTTAACAGAAACCCATTGTGCTTTTATTTTAATGCTCAATTTACAGAAAACCTGAATGTGATACCCCTTTAACTTTAGCCAGTATGTACACACACAAAATTTTCTTTACAATTAACCTTCCAAAACTTGCTTGAACCTTTAAAACAATGTTTTAACCTTTTAATGTAGGCAAAAATCCACATTCTTAAGCCTCCTTATAATCTTTTTACCAAAAGTATATTTTACTTTCCTTACACACCTTGCTCATAAACTGTTTCTTCGGTAGTTTTAAATACATGTTACACTGCTAACTTTTAGCAACCTTTACTTTTGATGAAAACCTTGGTAAGTTTGGGAATTTAATTACGCACTAGGTGTAGGGCCTAGGACCGAGACGGAAGTGCGGAGAAGGTCTGGCTTCTTCCAGCATTTAACTCCATGTGTCCTAGGTTTTATTCAGCTGCAAAGCAGGCAAGCTGTACAGCTAAGAGTTAGAGTGAAATTGTATACAGCATTCAGGAGGCCGAATTACTTTTAAATTGTGCGACATTTCTTGCACAAATTCCCTTTTATAAAATTTTTCACGACTTTCACAGACAATTTCTGACATGCCTTAACTTTCTGACTTGTTGTAAAGTCATCCCTTTTTTTAAACAACAGTTAATTTTCCTTTAGGACAAAAATTTACCATATAAGATTCTTTCTTATACCAATTATCTTTTCTTTAACATTAAAGATGATAACAGTTCTTTCCCAAAACAAATTTCCTTCATGTCTGTGGACTAGACTGCCTAAGGCCACAAGGTTAGAAGTTAGCATATTTTACTAAATAGTTTAAGATATAGCTATCTTCATTAAACCAATATTCATGCTTTATTTATTTAAAACATTACACAAGCAAAGATTATTTTGTTTGGGCTGAGTTGTCGTTTTGTAGCCTCTGTGACAAATGTTGACACCTTATAGTATTTTGCAGCCATAAGTATGAAATTGCTTGATTAATAAATGCAAATAAAAACGAACGCTGGCAACTCTTAACGACTTTCAACTCAACTTTTAACTTTGCTGTACCAGCAAGTTCTAAAGATTAAAATTACGAGAACTGAAAGGTCCCACAGCTTTTACTTTTCCCTTAGAAATATTTGATTTAAGTGCTTATTTTTTTGGCCAGTTAATTAGAGTTCTTTTAATAGACATCGCACACATAAAACATATATAGCCACACAGACAATCAGAAGAAGATGTAGTAGTTATGAGATTTTTTTTTCTGCTAATTTTCCAATTGGATTATTGGCCTTCGGGTGAGGCCTTTTAAGAACAGGGCTAAGAAAACAGTTTCTAGGGCCTCATGAACAAGTACGGTTGGAAGACAAAGACAGATCTTTGAGAGGTACTTATTTATCTTTAAGTCTAGGGGTTTCATAAGGAAAACAGAGGTTTTTCCCAAAATGGGATTTGCGGCACCTTTTTTGTTTTCCCGAGGAGTCCCAGGCCACCAGGAGTCATTTCAGGGTCTTTCATACATGCACCAAGAGTGGCAAGACAGAGTGGAGAAAAGTAATTTAGTCGACCAGGAAAAAACCTTTTCCAGGAAAACAGAATTTATGAAGAGAAAAACATAAACGCGGCTGGGCACGGTGGCTCACGCCTGTAATCCCAGCACTTTGGGAGGCCGAGGTGGGCGGACCTTGAGGTCAGGAGTTCCGAGACCAGCTGGGCCAACACAGTGAAACCCTGTCTCTACTAAAAATACAACAATTAGCCGGGTGCGGAGGCAAGCGCCTGTAGTCCCAGCTACTTGGCAGGCTGAGACAGGAGAATCGCTTGAACCCAGGAGGCAGAGGTTGCAGTGAGCCGAGCCCACGCCTCTGGGTGGAGGGGAGGAGGTTATCTTGGGGCTGGCATCTTCCTGGCCAGGGTGGGGTTATCTTGGGGCTAGCTTGTCTCTGGTCGGGAAGGAGTCTGGAATGCTTCTGGTTGGAAATGTTATTTGTGGTTTATGGTCATGCTGACCTTAGCCATTAGGCTGATGCCCTTTGGCTTTTGGCGGTTTTTGATTAAGGTGAATTTTAAAAATGACAGAGCTTGTTCAAGATGGCAATACTCCTGCTTTGTCGGTGATGTCCTAAGCCTCTAGCCCCTGATGCGTTGGTATCGTCACTGATTGCAAAAGCTGTGCCATGCTGCCTAATGTGCATTTTCAGGAAGGAACAATCAGCATGTTTCTGAGTCTGGAGACCTGGATTCTTGCAAGAGACTATGGGTTCCTGTGATCCTATGGTCTCTTCCAGCTTTAATATTCTATGATAAAATGATGTCCAATGCTTTCTCTATTGCAAAAATCTGGCCAGACGTGGTGGCTCACACTGTAATCCCAGCACTTTGGGAGGGTGAGGCAGGTGGATCACACGGTCAGGAGATCAAGACCGTCCTGGCGAACATGGTGAAACCCCATCTCTACTAAAAATACAAAAAATTACCCGGGCATGGTGGCACGCGCCTGTAGTCCCAGCTGCTCAGGAGGCTGAGGCAGAAGAATTGCTTGAACCCGGGAGACAGAGGTTGCAGTGAGCCGAGATCGCGCCACTGCACTCCAGCCTGGGCGACAGAGCTAGACTCTGTTGCAAAAAAAATTATGTGTGTGTGTGTGTGTGTGTGTATACATATGTCTGTGCGTGTGTGTGTGTGTGTGTGTGTATACATATGTCTGCGTGTGTGTGTGTGTGTGTGTGTGTGTGTATATATATATAAATCTTGGTTCTAGTTGTTTGATGTCATGAATTTTCACATCCTATTATACTCACTAGTAATAGTTTGTAATTACTGAACATACACTATGTACTAGGCTCTGTGCTAAAAGCTTAAATATATTAATTAATTTGTTTTTCAAAACAATCCTGAGAAGTAGGTGCTAGCATTTTTTCCATTTTTCAGACGAACAATCTAAGACTCAGAGGAGTTAAGAAACTTGACCTACATCACCCAACTAGGACGTAGCAGAATTTCAGATTTGAACCAGGCCCATGATCTTACTTTTATTCCATATTTCCTCTGAACATAACAAGAGTAATACTAACGAGTACAACATTAATATAAGTTTAGTACTACAGTTGGCAATTTAATAACCCTTGCCACAACTGTGAGAACATGTAGCATGAATAGTACTCTATCCATTTTATTGATAGGGAATTAATCACTTACCAGCGTTGCTCCCTGACAGTTAAAACATGTAAATGCTTTCTGGTAATGAAGACTGCAATACTAAATTCAGATTAACATGCATTCATTCACCAAATATTTCTTGAGAGTGTACGTGTTCCAGGTACTGTAGTAAAATAACTGATAAAAGTATCATTTTTTTTGAAAGAAGTACAAGTACCATTTAATGTCTTCACCATTAAATGGAGGATAGCCTTTCCAATAAAGTGACTTCTGACTAGTGACCTTAAGAAAATTCGGATACACAGGCCGGGCGTGGTGGCTCACGATTGTAATCTCAGCACTTTGGGAGGCGAAGGCAGGTGGATCACGAGGTCAGGAGTTCAAGACCAGCCTGGCCAACCAATGAAACCCCATCTATACTAAAAATACAAACATTAGCCAGGCGTGGTAGCAGGCGCCTGTAATCTCAGCTACTCAGGAGGCTGAGGCAGGAGAACTGCTTGAAACCAGGAGGCGGAGGTTGCAGAGAGCCAAGAATGCACCACTGCACTCCAGCCTAGCCGACAAAGCAAGGCTCCATCTCAAAAAGAAAAAAAAAAAAAAAAGAAAGAAAAAGAAAAGAAAGAAGGAAAGAAAAAGAAAAGAAAATTAGGATACATAGTGGATATTTTAGAGAAGAACCTTCCAGGCGGAAGTATGCAAAGACCCTGATATGGATGGCAGGTTAGAGGAATCACATGCATGGTGAGTTACAAGAGTCACAGATTGGGGAGTGTGATAGAAGTAGAGTGACTGATTCATGAGAAGAATAAGTATTAATGTCAGAGAGGTAATAGGTGCCCACATCATGTACGGCCTTATTAGGAATTTGGATTTTATTTTAATCAAGATGAAAACTCTGTGGAGTTTTCATCAAAGGAAAAACATGATCTGGCTTAAAATATATTGTAGGAGATCAAGGATAGAAGAAATAACCCACTGTCATTATTACATTACCAAATATTTTTCAGAATCATTTTGTTGTTTGCTCAGATGATTTTCAAAAACATCTTTAGCTACTTAATTTAACTTTTTAAGTATTCAGACTTGTGAAGCTCTCTACCAATTTAGGTTTAGAGATCGTCTCCTCTCTTCTCTTCTCTCCTCTTCTCCTTTCCTCCCTCCCTCCCTCCCTCCTTCCCTCCCTCCCTTCCTTCCTTTCTTTCTTCCTTACTTCCTTGTCTTTTAGATTCCTCCCAGAGCATAAGATAACACAGGACGAGGTTTGCTGTCTGAAATGAGTTCAAGTCCCCTGTTATTACAAGAGTTCAAAAACGTGATGACCTCCAAAGGATGATTAAGAAACAGAATCAGTCTTAAGTTGTAGTGTGGTGTATGGGGATCACTCTCTAGGGTCTACATTTAGTCAATGACAAAATATTTTTTGACTTTCAAATGGATCGGTGATTTCTTGTTTTTGTTTTTGTTGTTTTGAGACAGAGTCTGGCTCTGTCACCCAAGCCGGAGTGCAGTGGCACGATCTCGGCTCACTGCAACCTCCACTGCCTGGATTCAAGCAATTCTCCTGCCTCAGCCTCCCCAGTAGCTGGGATTACAGGCACCCGCCGCCACGCCCAGCTAATTTTTTCTTGTATTTTAGCAGAGACAGGGTTTCACCATGTTGGCCAGGCTCGTCTCAAACTCCTGACCTCAGGTGATCCGCCCGCCTCGGCCTCCCAAAGTGCTGGGATTACAGGCACGAGCCACTGCGCCTGGCCAGATCAGTGATTCTTGATTTTCTTGGCCATGAAGAAAATGATGCAATATGCTCTTCAAGGGCCTTTCTGCAGAATAGAGAAGATGAGATGCAAACTATTCTCATTGATTAACACCTTGGTTATAACTATATCTCTTTCTCTTACATTCAGAAAATTGTATTGGAATGCAAACGGTTGTGAGAGATACCACTTTTTATTGAAATAGCTGGCACATGAATATACCTGGTTACAATGCTTGGCCGAATGAGAAATGCAATGCCATTTTATGTAATTGCACTTAATATGCATGAGTCTCACACTTAGTCAATTCAGAATCTCAGAATTTCCCAATGTCGTATCCATCGAACGTCTCCTGAGATGCGTATCGTCCCATCTGGCCCTAAATGGCTGATTCATGCAGAACATTTTCATGTCATCCCTCAAGCCCAACCACAGGGCCCCTTCAGATCCAACTCTCTTTAAAACACTTTAGTGTCCTTCTTAGGGGTATGAGAAACATTACACTGGTTTCTTTCACCATTCTGATTCTTCAAGAAAGGAAGTAGAGCTGTTATAGGCCATTTACTGACTATGTGCAGCTCTCAGGTAGCCCCACTCCCTCTGCTGTCCTGCACAGAAAAACATAGTACGTGATTAACTATGTAAGACTCTCTCAGGCCCATCTTCCCAGGCAGAACACTTGGACATGTCTTTCTTCTTTATTTTTATTATTTTAAACTGAACAGATAAAATGGAATGTATCTATCATGTATCTAATGTTTGAAGTATATACATTGTAGAATGAATAAATATAGCTAATTAACATATGCATCATCCCACAAAGTTATCATTTTGTATTGAGAACACTTACCATCTCCTCTCTTAGCATTTATCAATAATACAACATATTATGATCACCTGTAGTCACCGTGTTGTACAATGTATCTCTGGAGCTTATTCCTTCAGTCTAACGGAAATTTGGTATCCTTTGAGCAATGTCTTTCCAGCCACCACCACCGAGCCCCTAGTCACCACCATTCTACTCTCTACCTCTGTGAGACTTCTTAATTTTTTATTATTTTATTTTTAAATTTTTGTTAACTTTTATTTTAGGTTCAGGGGTACACGTGGAGGCTCGTTATATAGGGAAATTGTGTGTCACACGGGTTTGGTGTACAGATTATTTCATCACCCAGGTAATCAGCATAATAGCTGACAGGTAGCTTTTCAATCCTCACCCTCCTCCCCATCCTTTACCCCCAAGTAGACACGGGTGTCTGTTGTTCCCTTCTTTGTGTCCATGCGTACCGATGTTTAGCTCTTGCTTATAAATGGAAAAAGGTGGTATTCCATTTTCTGTTCCCACGTGAGTTCGCTTAGAGTAATGGCCTCCAGCTCCATCCATGTTGCTGCAAAAGACATGATCTCGTTTTTTTATGGCTGCGTAGTATTCCCTGCTGTTTATGCACCACATTGTCTTTATCCAGTCTGCTGCTGATGGGCCTTTAGGTTGATTCAGTATCTTTGCTATTGTGAATAGTGCTGTCAAGAACATACGCATGCATATGTCTTAATGGTAGAATGATATATATCCTTTGGGTATATATCCAGTAATGTGGTGGCTGAGATGAATGGTAATTCTAAGTTCTTGCAGAAATCACCAAACTGTTTTCTATAATGGCTGAACTAAGTTACATTCCCATAAACAGTGTATAGGTGTTCTCTTTTCATTTCTTTCAAGGCAGCAGGTTTCTTTCTGGCCTAGGGTGTGTCTAGAAATGTTATCCAGGAGCTAGTGCCTGGAGCAGGGGCTTCACAACCCCGACCAGTGCCCTGTCCCGCTGTAGTTGAGCTGGTATTCAAGATGCAAGAAAAAAAACGCTCCTCACTATTCCATCTCCTCAAGTGGAAGGAGGGGGCCTTTTATGGAGCCGCTAGCCGGGCAGTCTGGGGCTAGGGCAGGGGTGACACCAGCACTCACTCGGCTGCCCCAGCTGGTATCTCAGTAGGTCATGTGCACCCCTCCACATACCCGCCACAATCCACTGCCTCTGGGCCCAATTCTACGCTAGAACTCACCTACGAGTTACAGGTCTTATGGCCTAGACTGCCTTTAAGGTTGTCTGAGAAACCTGGAACAGTTTTTTAGCCCTTGGTGGCAAGGTTTGCAGAAACTCAAGTTCTGATTCCTGGGATGGGTGATTTCCCTCTGGCTAGAGGTGGTTTCAATGCTCCCTTCCCGGATGGGAGTCAGCTAAGTTTGGTCTGGTTTTCCTTTCTCCTGTAAGAGACAGCACTGAGTTCAGTGACCCACAACTGCTCTGCTCTTGCTCTTCCAGCTTCCAGAGATGCTCTTTACACCACACTGCCACTGCCTAAGATAGGGAAGGGGTGGGGTCAGCGATTTAAGACTGTTTCTTCTAACTCTTCAGTGCCTCTTTCAGTGATACCACCAGGTACTATGAGAGTTCGCCTGATTTTGGGTTCTTAGGGAGGTGTTTTCTACTGTGTGGATAGTTGCTAAATTTGTGTCCTTGCGAGAGGGCTGATCTGTGCAGCCTTCTATTCTGCTTTTCTTGCTCCGCCTCTCTCAGCTTAGTTTTGGTTTGTTTTTGTTTGTTTGTTTTTCCTCTGCAATGCCTAAGGCTAAAGAATGTGATCCCGTATTACTATCCTAAATATGAAAACTTCTTTAATGTCACGTGCTGGATGGAAATATTAGTTTGCAATGAGGAATACCTTCAATTGTACATATCAAAGAGTAAGAAAAAAAGCATTGGGATTTTTTGTTTTTACCTTGTGGTCCGACAACTTGAAAGAATATTCTTTTATTCCAAAGATGGTACATGGGGGATTTTGTTCTGGAAATCAGTGCTAGGTATTTAGGTATTTGGTTGGAGAAAAGCAAACTGGTTTTTGTCTATTGATATTTAGTATATTTTATTTTTTCATGTTATCCATGACAGTGTTATGACTTAGCAAACAACAGTTACAAATAACTAAAATTGTAATTGCTCCTGCATTTTTATTTAACTCCCTCATGTATCCTGAGAAGACCTTCTTGTTTTACCTAATTATCTCTCCAACATCCCCTGAACTCTCAAGAGGTAGACACTATGTGAAGGTCAATTCAAAGACAGAAACTAAAATCCCATCCACGGGTGACTCCATGGTGAATCCCTGTGGTGTCTTTTCCCGCTAACCGATGTGTATCCACCAAGCAGTTTTCTTTTTCACTATAAATATTATACTGTTTGACATTTTAAGACACATTGTAATCAAAATCTATAGCCTTAATTAAATGATGAATTTCAGGAAATTATCATGCAAAATGGAAGTGTTAGGAAGCCGATAATAGACACACTCTCCTAAAAATGATCTCACCACATCACACCTAACCCTTCTCACCACCTTGCAGTTCACATTCCATGGAAAAAAGCTCCTCATACTTAAGAGTGTTTTACTTTCCTTTTCCCAAGTCATGGCGATTTTGAATATTCACACTTTGCGGATATCAACACATTTCTAAAGCATACTTATCTTGATTAAAGACTGCTGAGGTCATTAAAACAGTAACAAATATTTAAGATGCATTGAAAATTTTGTTTCAGAATTGGCTTTTCAATCATTTCATTACAAGCAATGCTTTCCTGCCGTTTACTTACTCCTACATCTACTATCTTCTTTTGTATTGTGCTTTGTGTTTTACAGAACATTTACTCTTTATAAAGCATATATTTCTAGCCTAGGAAAATATCCGATGGAAAGGGGATGGGAATACGTTTGATATGTCCATTCAGCAGAACTATGTGCTGCCGGGTACAGTTGGGTGAACATATACACATCTCCACTTCCTGTGAGATAAACTTTTAAGAAGAAAATTTTCTTTAGGAATCAGTCCTCCCCCAGGCCTTATTTACAATGTCTGGCTTACTGTCAACCTGTGGGTCTGTCCACCAACCCTACAGGACCTCATATCCCTCCCTTCTCAAATGCCTACCTCTTCCCTTCCCTTCCCCCCCCCCCACCATCAGAAAACAGGCAGAGATATACACAGCCATCAGCTTCTCAAACTTTATTTTCATTGCCCAAGGCTGATGAATGCATCTTCCTTCTACTTTGCAGGTGTTTCAACCCTTATTTCCATGAATTCCTTCTCCTCCATTTGGAGGGGGTTGATTCCGTTCCCTCGGGAGTGGTCATTCACCAATTCATCGGAGACGGAGTAACGTCTTTTAACTTTCCTCCTGTAGCGGACCACTACTATGGTGGAGGAGTCAGATGTTTTCAGTTTCTTAGGAGCAGGTTGGGGGTCTGAGTCCCCACTTGGGGTCTCCGGCATCTGTTAAGAAAACAGGGAGAGGCCAGGAGGACATTATTTCGGATGAACAGGATAGAGACTGGATAGCATGGGGGGCTTCATGAGAAGAAGGAACGCAGGTTGAGGAAGGGGTTTGATCCAGAGAAGAACAAGGTTGAATCACAGAGTAGGGATCTATGGGGAAGAAGAAGAGGAGCGTGGGTAGGGTCATCTGTTAGTCCAAACTGCACCATTTTGTAAGTTCTTTGCTATTTTGCAGACCTTGGTCAAAGTGAAACATCCCATGGGGGTTCAGGCCATGAGAAACATCCTGCCTAACCACCTGTCCGCAAGGCGGACAAAGGCCCAACTAAAGAAACATCCCTATCATATCTTGCTTGGCAACGTTCTAAGGAACACCACAATGATATTCCACCAGAAAAAGGGCCAAACCACCTGATCATAAGAACATCTTATCAATATCCTGCCGGGCAGCAAGCCATACTGCCCAGGCCCCTCCCACCCATACCTACAAGCACCCCAGCCTGTAAGCGGCGGTGGGCTCTGGCATTGAGCGGGTCCCCCACTTCCACAATTGTCTGCAATATTCCTGTGTTGTTGTTTGAGCCGCCCCCGCTCTGTGTGTCTTTCTTTCACCCTCGCCTTCGCTTCAAAACCTAACAATCTTACCGTCTCGCCGGCCTCGTTGGAGGCACAGGGGGTGCTTCTCTTCACCCCGCCGGCACTGGCTTGCTGGCCCATTGTATATATTGGTTCTTCAATGTCTGCAGTGGGCTTTTGTAGCTTTTGAATCTTCGCAGTGGCCCAGAGCTCTTGCCCTCCCTATATGTACCCTCCTGGTGACAAGGCAAAGCCACACCCTTGAGCTTTGTTTGATCATACAGGCAGTGTCCCAGCCAATGGCACCCCTAGGGTGGCTTCGACATCACAAAGCACCACTGCTGACCACTCCCTGGGCTTGCGGGCGAGGGGTGACAGGGGTGTAGAGCAAACCAAATGCTGTTGTTGTTTCAGCATCCCCTGAAGATGCATCCCAAACCGATCTGCTGCCGCTCCTCATTTCTCCATGTTTAATGTTCATGGTTCACGTGGAAGTCAGAGGATGATTCCTTCAAGCCCTTCCCCACAGCCATTCCTATGAAGTGATTCATTCTTTTGTCTTCCAGCCCTCACCATGACTTAGTATTTTCGATGTCTCACCTCAAATCCCCCAAGCTAGTGTGGCTACATTTATTTATTGGCGGAGATGTGAATTATCCCATTTCCCTCCTACAGTTCCTTCACATGCACCTCGAAGACCATTTACTTTTGGGCTACTGCCAGGCAAATTTCAACCCATGTTCTTTTACCCAATGTCCATGTAGTTCTTTTAAGTTTCCTATTTCCAATCTGAAATAATGGCCTTCAGTCTGTCAAAACTTTAGTGAATAGACATTCTTTACCGTGTATCCTAGTCTTGTTTCAAATCAGGGGTGTATATTTTTTTCTTTTTTTGAAATGGAGTTTCACTCTTGTTGCCCAGGCTGGAGTGCAATGGCATGATCTCAGCTCACTGCAACCTCTGCCTCCTGGGTTTAAGTGATTCTCTGGCTCAGCCTCCTGAGTAGCTGGGATTACAGGCCTGTGCCACCACGCCCGGCTAATTTTTGTATTTTTAGGAGAGACGGGGTTTCACCATCTTGGCCAAGCTGGTCTTGAACTCCTGACCTCGTGATCCACCCGCCTTGGCCTCCAGAGTGCTGGGATTACAGGCGTGAGCCACCACACCCAGCCAGGATGGCCATTATTAAAACCACCATTGACAAGTAAATTTTGGTTACTTCTGTAGCATACAACAATTTAACATAAAATTTATAATTAATAACATACAGAAGTTATTTCAGAATTATAAGAGTTTCCCATAATTTTGGAGCACATATCAATAACATTTCTATAAATACAGCCCAAAGAAAGTCAAACACCATTTTATATTTGACGATGCTTCTTGTATGATTTTTATACCAAAGAAGACAAATATGTCTCTTTTGGACTTCAGAGGACTCATATCAAAAAATTAATGAAGAATCAAGTTAGAATTTCACTTTGGAAAGTTCGTCAAAGATAAAAAGTTTAAAATGCTTGATATCACGAAATAGGGTCATGGGTCATTGTAAAATAAGTCATTCATTTAACCAAAGCAGTAACTCAAAGATTTCAAAAAAAAAAAAAAAAAAAGGTGAAAATCTTTATTCTTTGAGAGAGGAGACTTAATATCCCAAACAATAAGCCCTAATTAAAAACAGGATGTGGCAAATTAAATTTGTTTTATTGAAATTTTATAATAAAAGTTTAATCATCTTGACTATAAAATATAATTTCTATAAACCTTGTAACCTTTATCATTTTGCATGAAGGAGTGAGTTAATGCTCCAAGAAAGCCTTGTTAAACTGACACAGCAACGTAGATACTGGTTTTGCTTTAGTGTGCCTTTGATATGAATGGTTAATTCCTAGAGAAACTGAGCTACTTTTCTCTTAATATCAGCCCTTACAATCTCACATGCCCACCTCTTCCACAATAGTCCTTGGGCCTTGAGGAGTTGAATAGTTTTAATTTCTGGCCCTGCATCTCATGAACGCAGTTTACTTTGATTAGCATCTTCTACCGGGCCTGAAGATAAGGCTGTAATTGCTGTCAGTGTTTAAGATATAGCAGAACTTGGTGTCCTTTTTAGACCCAGAAGTCAAAGCCCTATAGCTCAATGGCACAAGGACTTTAAAAGCACATACAGAAAGTTACACAGATGGAAGAACCTTAAGTAAAAAATTTTTTATATATTTTTTTCTAAGCAATCCAGAAGTTTATAATAATGACATAGGATTTACTTCAATAAAATGTAAAATCTCTTAGGCCAGTTACCAATAAGCAAAATAAAAGACCATCTGCAGTGTACGGAATATTATGTTGGAAGAAAACACTTTTTTAGACCTTTAAGAAAAAATTTTGGGCCTGTCATTGTGGCTCATGCCTGTTATCCCAGCACTTTGGGAGGCTGGAGCAGGTGGATCACTTGAGGTCAGAAGTTCGAGACCAGCCTGGCCAACACGGTGAAACCCTGTCTCTACTATAAATACAAAAATTAGCCGGGCGTGGTGGCAGGAGAATTGCTTGAACCCGGAAGGGGGAGGTTGCAGTGAGCCAAGATTGTGCCACTGCACTCTCAGCCTGGGTGACAGAGCGAGACCCCGTCTCAAAAAAAAAAAAAAAAAAATTATGAGACATGTCTCTACCCCCATGTTCTTAGCTTCAGGTCATCCCAGAAAAAAATAACAAACTGTTACAAAATGGGAGCCACTGTACTCAGTTCTTCTTCCTCAGATTGTGTAAGAACAAGCTAACTGAACTCAATTATTTATCGTTAATACAAAAGGCAGTACGTGAACCTACTTTCCTTCTACTTTATACAGCACAGAAATGATTTCTCCTCCTGCAGTGATGACAAGAAATATATTTTTGGTCTCTGTAGTTGACATGCAAATGTACTCACTGTATCTCAAGTGAAAACTCATTAAAAGCCACTGGAATGCAATTGTGTTATCTCCCAGGAACACAGACAATAACATTCGTCATCACTCCCAATGCATTTCCATTTGCTAACACAGTGAAATCACGAACCTCACCTTCGTTCCCCTGAGGTTTCCATAGAAAGTTTTCACATTTTATTCCAGCTGATCAGACAAAAGCTCTAGGTGTCTGTTTATCACCAAGACATTTTTTAAATTTAAATAGCAAAATGCAGCCACACGATCACCTATAAAACCATGGAAACTGAGGGGCGCCTCTGCCCGGCCGCCCCTACTGGGAAGTGAGGAGCCCCTCTGCCCGGCCACCACCCCGTCTGGGAGGTGTACCCAACAGCTCATTGAGAACGGGCCATGATGACAATGGCGGTTTTGTGGAATAGAAAAGGGGGTAAGGTGGGGAAAAGATTGAGAAGTCGGAAGGTTGCTGTGTCTGTGTAGAAAGAAGTAGACATGGGAGACTTTTCATTTTGTTCTGTACTAAGAAAAATTCTTCTGCCTTGGGATCCTGTTGATCTATGACCTTACCCCCAACCCTGTGCTCTCTGAAACATGTGCTGTGTCCACTCAGGGTTAAATGGATTGAGGGCGGTGCAAGATGTGCTTTGTTAAACAGATGCTTGAAGGCAGCATGCTCGTTAAGAGTCATCACCACTCCCTAATCTCAAGTACCCAGGGACACAAACACTCTGCCTAGGAAAACCAGAGACCTTTGTTCACTTGTTTGTCTGCTGACCTTCCCTCCACTACTGTCCTATGACCCTGCCAAATCCCCCTCTGCGAGAAACACCCAAGAATGATCAATAAAAAAAAAATAAATAAAAAAAATAAAAAAACCATGGAAACTTCTGTTTCCTAATCTGTCGAGTAGGTCTGAGTTTGTAGATATTGCTAAAAATTTCCCACCAAGTGTTCAGAATTGTTGCTTAGATAAGAAATATTAGGCTAAATTAGACACATAGGAGGGGCTAATACATAAGAAAAATGACATATATCATTTGAAAATATATACTTTTCTCTAATATTTTACTCATTTTGGGAAAATAATTCCTTTTGCAAAGAGATTTCCAATGCTCTTGGTTTTGTGGGTACTCTGCAATTGTGTGTATAATAGACAGTTGGGCAAATCTTACCCAAGTTTACCTTTCCTGGCTTCTCTATTTCTACTTATGATCACTATCGCATCTTGAAGCTGGCAGGAATCGTGGTAGCTATTATTCATTTGGCAATTTTTTACAGGTTTATTGAATGTCTGTTGTGGATCAGGCTCTATTTTAGGCACTGAGGATTTACACATACCCTTGGGAAACCTCAGGGGGCAAATAAAACACAACTAAATGAGTGAGATAAGGTCAGATGGTAATGGTTGCTATAATGAAAACTGTTCGGGGAGATATTTAAATTAAGCTTTTGATCAGGAACTACTTCAATGAGGAGATGATATTTAATCTTGAGAAAGAGCTGGCCAAGTGAAGATTTATGAGGAGAGCATCCCAGATGGAGGAAACAGCAAGTGTATACAATGAGGTGCTTGACAATTTTTGATAAATGAGGAATTATCTTTAATTACCTTACAATTTTAAAGTATTTTCTTGTTTAGTGTCCATCTATATTTTAACTGATATTTGCAATTTTCTATGAGGGTAATCATATTTTAGTAGAAAGGGATTTTTTGCCTTCAAGATATTAGCCCTTTGTTACTGCTATTGCAAATACTCTCCCATTTAGTTATTATTTATACCTTGACAAATTTTGCTCTTTTTTTAAACAAAGGTTATATGTTATATTTAATTCTATTAACCTTTTTTATGTTTCTTAGCTTTCATTATATGCTTAGAAATAACCACTCTACCTAAAGATATTTAGTAGTTAAGTCACTAGTAATTATTTATGTTAACACTTCATCTTTAATGTTTTAAAGTATTTGATATATCCTTGCATTTATTTGAGTTGAGAAACCATTTTAGTTTTTAACAAATGGTTAACTAGTAATCACAAAGAAATTAAATAATTGACATTCTCACTGTTTATTTTATTTTATTTTTTTTTTTACTTTATTTTTTACGGGTTTTTCTTATTATATTTTAAGTTCTAGGGTACATGTGCACAACATGCAGGTTTGTTATATATGTATCCATGTGCCATGTTGGTGTGCTGCACCCATTAACTCGTCATTTACATTAGGTGTATCTCCTAATGCTATCCCTCCCCCCTCCCCCCACCCCACAACAGTCCCTGTTGTGTGATGTTCCCCTTCCTGTGTGCAAGTGTTCTCATTGTTCAATTCCCACCTATGAGTGAGAACATGCAGTGTTCGGTTTTTTGTCCTTGCGATAGTGTGCTGAGAATGATGGTTTCCAGCTTCATCCATATCCCTACAAAGGACATGAATTCATCAATTTTTATGGCTGCATAGTATTCCATGGTGTATATGTGCCACATTTTCTTAATCCAGTCTATCACTGTTGGACATTTGGGTTGGTTCCAAGTCTTTGCTATTGTGACTAGTGCCACAATAAACATACTTGTGCATGTGTCTTTATAGCAGCATGATTTATAATCCTTTGGGTATATACCCAGTGATGGGATGGCTGGGTCAAATGGTATTTCTAGTTCTAGATCCCTGAGGAATCGCCACACTGACTTCCACAATGGTTGAACTAGTTCACAGTCCCACCAACAGTGTAAAAGTGTTCCTATTTCTCCACATCCTCTCCAGCACCTGTTGTTTCCTGACTTTTTAATGATCGCCATTCTAACTGGTGTGAGATGGTATCTCATTGTGGTTTTGATTTGCATTTCTCTGATGGCCAGTGATGGTGAGCATTTTTTTCATGTGTCTTTTGGCTGCATAAATGTCTTCTTTTGAGTAGTGTCTGTTCATATCCTTCACCCACTTGTCGATGGGGTTGTTTTTTTCTTGTAAATTTGTTTGAGTTCATTGTAGATTCTGGATATTAGCCCTTTGTCAGATGGGTAGATTGCAAAAATTTTCTCCCATTCTGTAGGTTGCCTGTTCACTCTGATGGTAGTTTCTTTTGCTGTGCAGAAGCTCTTTAGTTTAATTAAATCCCATTTGTCCATTTTGGCTTTTGTTGCCATTGCTTTTGGTGTCTTAGACATGAAGTCCTTGCCCATGCCTATGTCCTGAATGGTATTGCCTAGGTTTTCTTCTAGGGTTTTTATGGTTTTAGGTGTAACATTTACGTCTTTAATCCATCTTGAATTAATTTTTGTATAAGGTGTAAGGAAGGGATCCAGTTTCAGCTTTCTACATATGGCCAGCCAGTTTTCCCAGCACCATTTATTAAATAGGGAATCGTTTCCCCATTTCTTGTTTTTGTCAGGTTTGTCAAAGATCAGATAGTTTTAGATGTGTGGTATTATATCTGAGGGCTCTGTTCTGTTCCATTGGTGTATATCTCTGTTTTGGTACCAGTACCATGCTATATCTGTGTTTTGGTTACTGTAGCCTTGTAGTATAGTTTGAAGTCAGGTAGTGTGATGCCTCCAGCTTTGTTCTTTTGGCTTAGGATTGACTTGGCGATGCAGGCTCTTTTTTGGTGCCATATGAACTTTAAAGTAGTTTTTTCCAATTCTGTGAAGAAAGTCATTGGTAGCTTGATGGGGATGGCATTGAATCTATAAATTACCTTGGGCAGTATGGCCATTTTCACGGTATTGATTCTTCCTATCCATGAGTATGGACTGTTCTTCCATTTGTTTGTGTCCTCTTTAATTTCACTGAGCAGTGGTTTGTAGTTCTCCTTGAAGAGGTCCTTCACATCCCTTGTAAGTTGGATTCCTAGGTATTTTATTCTCTTTGTAGCAATTGTGAATGGGAGTTCAGTCATGATTTGGCTCTCTGTCTGTTATTGGTGTATAAGAATGCCTGTGATTTTTGCACATTGATTTTGTATCCTGAGACTTTGCTGAAGTTGCCTATCAGCTTAAGGAGATTTTCGGCTGAGACGATGGGGTATTCTAGATATACAATCATGTCATCTGCAAACAGGGACGATTTGGCTTCCTCTTTTCCGAATTGAATACCCTTTATTTCTTTCTCCTGCCTGATTGCCCTGGCCAGAACTTCCAACAGTATGTTGAATAGGAGTGGTGAGAGAGGGCATCCCTGTCTTGTGCCAGTTTTCAAAGAGAATGCTTCTAGGTTTTGCCCATTCAGTAGGATATTGGCTGTGGGTTCGTCATAGATAGCTCTTATTATTTTGAGATACATCCCGTCAGTACCTAATTCATTGAGAGTTTTTAGCATGAAGGGCTGTTGAATTTTGTCAAAGGCCTTTTCTGCATCTATTGAGATAATCATGTGGTTTTTGTCTTTGGTTCTGTTTATATGCTGGATTATGTTTATTGATTTGTGTATGTTGAAGCAGCCTTGCATTCCAGGGATGAAGCCAACTTGATCATCGTGGATAAGCTTTTTGATGTGCTGCTGGATTCCGTTTGCCAGTATTTTATTGAGGATTTTTGCATCTATGTTCATCAGGGATATTGGTCTAAAATTCTGTTTTTTTGTTGTGTCCCTGCCAGACTTTGGTATCAGGATGATGCTGGCCTCATAAAATGAGTTAGGGAGGATTCCCTCTTTTTCTATTGATTGGAATAGTTTCAGAAGGAATGGTACCAGCTCCTCCTTATAACTCTGATAGAATTTGGCTGTGAATCCATCTATTCCTGGACTTTTTTTGGTTGGTAAGCTATTAATTATTGCCTCAATTTCAGAGCCTGTTATTGGTCTATTCAGGGATTCAACTTCTTCCTGGTTTAGTCTTGGGAGGGTGTATGTGTCGAGGAATTTATCCATTTCTTCTAGATTTTCTAGTTCATTTGCATAGAGGTGTTTATCGTATTCTCTGATGGTAGTTTGTATTTCTGTGGCATCAGTGGTGACATCCCCTTTATCATTTTTTATTGCGTGTATTTGATTCTTCTCTCTTTTCTTCTTTATTAGTCTTGCTAGCAGTCTATCAATTGTGTTGATCTTTTAAAAAACCAGCTCCTGGATTCATTGGTTTTTTGGAGCGTTTTTTTGTGTCTCTATCTCCTTCAGTTCTGCTCTGATCTTAGTTATTTCTTGTCTTCTGCTAGCTTTTGAATGTGTTTGCTCTTGCTTCTCTAGTTCTTTTAATTGTGATGTTAGGGTGTCAATTTTAGATCTTTCCTGCTTTCTCTTGTGGGCATTTAGTGCTATAAATTTCCCTCTACGCACTGCTTTGAATGTGTCTCAGACATTCGGGTATGTTGTGTCTTTGTTCTTGTTGGTTTAGCTACAAAGAAGCTTCTTCAATTTTAAAAAGCCAGCTCTATAATCTGATTGGTCAGTTTTTGTTCCATCATCAGTAAGTGGTTTCTCCGTGTTTAAGCCATTTAGGCGCCAGCTACTTCGGCGTTACTCATCTGCTCGGCATTAATGTAATATGCTATCCACACACAAGCCAAGATAGTAGCAAGTTTCAAGATGGGGTACATTACATGCCAATTTGATATGACCGTGTTTATTTTAAATGCTGCCTTATCATATACTAAATTATATATTCTTGAGTCTAAATCCAGACTTTGTACTGTGTTCCTTTTAGCTATTGCTCTTTGCCAATACCAACTGTTTTGTTTTTTCTATCTTTATAATGGCATTGATGTTGGGACCGGTCTTCCCTCGTTCGTCTTCATCAAAAGTATCTTAGTATCACCTGTTATTCCAGGTATATCTTTGAGTCCTTTTGCCAGTTTATTTTTAAATAATATTTTGATTGGAACAGAATAAAAATTATAATTACATTTACATAAAATAGACATTTTTACTTTGATTATTCCTAAATACATTTTGTTGTTGTTTACTGTAATAAATATGCCCACTTTTTACCATACTGAACCTCTAATTAGTTCTAAAAAGGTATAGAATGAATTTTCTCAGATTTTCTCGGTATATAAGAATGTAATCTACAGATAATTACATATCTTATAAGGAATTACACATTGTTATTACACATATGTGTATATTCATTTGTTTATTTATTTATAGGAACTAGAGCTCATATATTTTAATATGGCTTCACCACTTACCAGCTGTGATACTTTACATCTCTTAACCTCAACTTTCTTTAAAACCGAGAGACAGTTACTTACCACACAAGGTGATTTGGACCATCAAAGGATCACATGAGTTCATTTAGACAAAATGCTTAGAACAATGCCTATCACATAATAAGCACTATAAAGGGTTTTTTGTTGCTGATGCCATTATGAATATTATTTTATTGGCCGCAACTTCAAAAGAAAAGAGAAATAATAGTGGTGTAAGTAAACATCTTTATTTTGCTCTTTATCTTAGGGATGATAGTCTTTAGAGGTTTCTTTTACATGTTTATTTCATCTATATTTTTACATTATGAAGTATTTAAACTTATAGACATTTTGACATTTTGTAACTTAATTTATTGGTATGTGTATTAGTCCGTTCTCATGCTGCTAATAAAGACATACCCAAGACTGAGTTATTTATAAAGGAAAGAGGTTTAATTGACTCCCAGTTCAGCATGGCTGCAGAGGCCCCAGGAAACTTACAAATGATAACAGAAGAGGAAGCAAACACATCCTTCTTCACATGGCAGCAGGGAGAAAAATGAGTGTTGCGTTAGTCCATCTTCATGCTGCTGATAAAGACATACCTGAGACTGCGCAATTTTACTAAAAAAAGAGGTTTATTGGACTTACAGTTCCACATGGCTGGGGAGGCCTCACAATCATGGCAGAGGGCAAGGAGGAGCAAATCACATCTTATGTGAATGGCGGCAGACAAAAAGAGAGCTTGTGCAGGGAAACTCTGCCTTATAAAGCCTTCAAATCTCATGAGACTTATTCACTATCAAAAGAACAGCATGGGAAAGACCTGCCCCCATGATTCAATTACCTCCCACCAGGCGCCTCCCACAGTATGTGGAAATTCAAGATGAGATTTGGGTGGGAACACAGCCAAACCGTATCATTATGCCCCTGGCCCTTCCGAATCTCATGTCTTCAGATGTCAAAACCAATCATGCCTTCCCAACAGTCCCCCAGAGTCTTAACTCATTTCAACATGAACTCAAAGTCCACAGTCCAAAGTCTCATCTGAGACAAGGCAAGTCTCTTTCACTTATGAGCCTGTAAAATCAAAAGCAAGTTAGTTACTTCCTAGACACAATGGGGGTACAGGAATTGGGTAAATATAGTCACTCTAAAGGGGAGAAATTAGCCAAAACAAGGGGCTACAGGCCCCACGCAAGTCCACAATCAAGTAGGGGAGTCACATATTAAAGCTCCAAAATGATCTCCTTTTACTCCATGTCTCACGTCTGGGTCACGGTGATGCAAGAGATGGGTTCCCATGGTCTTGGGCAGCTCCACCCCTGTGGCTTTGCAGTGTACAGCCTCCCTCCCAGCTGCTTTCACAGGCTGGTGTTGGGTGTCTGTGGCTTTTCCAGGCACACGGTGCAAGCTGTCGGTGGATCTACCATTCTTGGGTCTGGCAGACGGTGCCCCTCCTTTCATGGCTCCACGAAGCGGTGCCCCAATAGGGACTCTGTGTGGGGGCTCCAACCCCACATTTCCCTTCCACACTGCCCTAGTAGAGGTTCTCCATGAGAGCCCCACCCCTGCAGCAAACTTCTGCCTGGACACCCAGGCATTTCCTTGCATCTTCTGAAATCTACGTATAGGTTCCCAAACCTCTATTCTTGACTTCTGTGCACCCACAGGCTCAACACCATGTGGAAGCTGCCAAGGCTTAGAGCTTGCACCCTCTGAAGCCACGGCCTGAGCTGCGTCTTGACCCCTTTTAGTCATGGCTGGAGCAGCTGGGATGCAGGGCACCAAGTCCCTAGACTGCACACAGCACAGGGACCCTGGAACTGGCCCATGAAACCATGTTTTCCTTCTAGGCCTCCAGGTCTGTTTTGGGAGGGGCTGCTGTGAAGACCTCTGACATGTTCTGGAGACATTTTCCCCATTGTCTTGGGGATTACCATTTGGCTCCTGGTTACTCATGCACATTTCTGCAACTGACTTGAATTACTCTTCAGAAAATCGGATTTTTTCTTCTATTGGATTGTCAGGCTACAAATTTTCCAAAATTTTATGCTGTGCTTCCCTTATAAAACTGAATGCCTTTATCAGCACCCAAGTCACCTCTTGAATGTGTTGCTGCTTAGAAATGTCTTCTGCCAGATACCCGAAATCATCTCTCTCAAGTTCAAAGTTCCACAAATCTCTAGGGCAGGGGCAAAATGTCACCAGTCTCTTTGCTAAAACATAACAAGAGTCACCTTTGCTCCAGTTCCCAACAAGTTCCTCATCTCCATGTGAGACCACCTCAGCCTGGATTTCATTGTCCATATCATTATCAGCATTTTAGTAAAGCCATTCAGGAAGTCTCTATGGAGTTCCAAACTTTCCCATACTTTCCTGTCTTCTTCTGAGCCCTCCAAACTGTTCCAACCTCTTCATGTTACTCAGTTCCAAAGTCACTTCCACATTTTTGGGTATAATTTCAGCAATGCCCCCGGCACCAACTTACTGTATTCATTTGTTTTCATGCTACTGATAAAGACATATCTGAATCTGGTCAATTTTACAAAAGAAAGAGGCCTATTGGACTTACAGTTCCAGATGGCTGGGGAGGCCTCACAGTCATGGTGGAAGGCAAGGGAGAGTTCGTGACATCTTACATGAATGGTGGCAGGCAAAAAGAGAGCTTGTGCAGGGAAACTCTGCCTTATAAAGCCATCAGATCTCGTGAGACTTATTCACTATTAAGAGAACAGCACGGGAAAAACCTGCCCTCATGATTTAATTACCTCTCACAGGGTACCTCCCACAGCATGTGGGAATTTAAGATGAGATTTGGGTGGGGACACAGCCAAACCATATCAGTGTCCAGCAAAGGGGGAAGCCCCTTATAAAACCACCAGATCTTGTGAGAACTCACTCACTATCATGAGAACAATATAGGGGAATCTGTCCCCATAATTCAATTATCTCCACCTATTTTTTCCATGACACATGGGGATTATGGCAACTACAATTCAAGATGAGATTTGGGTGGGAACACAGCCAAACCATATTAGTATGTATCTCTAAAAAGCAACATTAAAAAAATAAACTGCAATACTATTAAGATAGCAAACAAAAGTGATATCTTCTAAGGCCAGGCACAGTGGCTCATGCCCGTAATCTCAACATTTGCAATACCAAGATGGGCGGATATCTTGATCCCAGGATTCTGAAATTGTGTGCATATTTACTCATGGTGTAATTTACTTTCTTCTGATAGCTGTTGTATTTTCTATAAACTGGTAGTTCAATCTGAAGGCTTGATTGGATTACAGTTACAAATATTTTGTGAAAGAGCACCCTATACTACATTATGTGTCATTTCTGGACGTATGGGAAGCAGATGTCGAGGCATAATTAGAAGTGCAAAAGATTTATTGGGAAAAATGCGTGAGAGGATAGAGGAGAAGGGGAACAAGAGTTTTTATGATCTGCACAAAAATTCTGAAGCTTTTAAAAATGTATAAATTATTTAGGATTTGCACCCCATTCTCCTTCATGTCTTCACCTGCTACGTTTTCCCCTCAGAAAACCTTAATTGCAAATTTGAATTTCTCTGAGTTTTTGAGTGGGCTATGATCTTTGTCATTTCTAATACTTCCACATGCTGTTGGTTCCTTTGCTTGGAATATTCTTTCCATCGTGGTCAATGTGAACTCTTAATTATACTATAAAGATAACTTAAATATCATCTCCTCTAGTAAACTCACCTGCACTTACCTGGAGACTGGTTGACTGATTCTTTCTCTAAATTTCTGTAAATCCTCATATGTATGTGTAGAACAGTGCTTATCTTATGTTTTTTCACAAATTATTTATGTGTTTGTTTCCTCATTTAACTGTGGGTTAGGAAGACTGCAAATATGCTATTTCTTCTGTACATTATTCATGAGTAGTACAGAGCTTGATCAATATTAGCTGTTCAAAAGAATGAGTACATAATTCCTCAATGAAGTGTAGTTTCAAAGCCAGTTTCTCTACTCTCTTGCTCTCTGATTAAATATTCATCTTTCAAACTATTACCCAAACTGCATTTTAGGGACAATAAAACACTTAGTTGTTACGCACAAGGGCTCTGAAGCCAAACACCTGGAGTTAAAATCCTCTCTAAGCTACTTACTGTGTGACCCTAACCACCTTGGCCTTATTTTCTGCATCTGTGAAATAATAATTAGATTATCAATTTTATATGGTTGCTTCAAGGATTAAATGAGATAATAGGTAAGCTTTCAATAAACATTCGTTAGCATTTCCAAAGATCACATCTCATATAAAATCTTTATATTTACTTAGCCCTGTATCACATGCTCCAGCTACATTAACATCACTGTTACCAATAATTCTATTAGCTGGCCGGGCACGGTGGCTCATGCCTGTAATGCCAGCACTTTGGGAGGCCAAGGCGGGCAGATCACGAGGTCAGGAGTTCAAGACCAGCCTGACCAACATGGCGAAACCCCGTCTCTACTAAAAATACAAAAATTAGCTGGGGCATGGTGGTGCATGCTTGTAATCCCAGCTACTTGGGAGGCTGAGGCAGGAGAATCGCTTGAACCCGGGAGGTGGAGGTTGCAGTGAACTAAGATCATGCCACTGCATTCCAGCCTGGGCAACAGAGCGAGACTCCATCTCAGAAAGAAAACCAATCAATTAGCTTATAATTATTTATTATGTTCAATGCATACTTTAATTGATTAAGCACATATTTTGAATCAAGCACTGCTCTAGATATTAGAGATATGGCAGTGAACAAACATTTATTTTTTTTTCCTTCACGTGGCTTATATTCTGGGGAGAGGGGGCAGGCAATAAGCGAAAATAAATATGCTAAATATATACTATTTGAGATAGTATACATTGAAATGGAGGAAATAATGTAGAACATGGGAGTTCAGGGAATGCTGAGGGGATGTTGTTTTAAATAGGGAGTTCAAGTAAAACCTCACTGAAAAGGTGATATTTGAGAAAAAACCACGAGAAAATGAGGGAGCAAGTAATGTAGATATTTGAGGAAAAGCAGTTCAAAACAATAATGAACTGTTTTTCATTCAGAACAAAGGCTGAATTCTTGAAGCAGAAATGTGCTTGGCATATATAGAGAATCATGGGGAGGTCATATTGACCAAAGAAGAATAAGAAACAGGCACAATAATGGAGGCTAAAGTCACAGAGGTAGCAGGTTCCAAATGACATAAAGTGTGTTTTGTTTTTTTTTTGCTTTGAGTGAGCTGGAAAGCCATTGCCAGTTTTCAGTGAAGGAGTGATGTGATGAATTTTTAAAAGATCCTTCTAGAAGCTGTGTGCAGAATAAACTATAGATTGATAAGGATGGCGCAGAAATACCAAGTAGGAGTCTATTCCAGTAATCCAGATGAGGGATAATGATGATTTGGTTGAGAGTTGTAATGTTAGAGATGGTGAGAAGTGGGCCAGCTTGAAAAGTATTTTAAAAGAGCATACAGGATTTGCTGATGAGTTGGATTTGGGGTAAAAAAAGGAGAGGAGTTGAGCATAATAATAATAATAGCTAATGCATTTGCACTTAATACATATTCAACACTAGTAAATTTTTAAATAAGTATTAGCTAATTTAGTTTTTAGAAACAATGAAGAAATAATTCCTGGAACATATGAGTACTCAATATTTACCAATTGAGGCACAGAGAGGTTAACTAGCTTAGCCCATGCCATGCAGCTAGTAAATAGTGGATCCAAGATTCAAACCGAGACAGTGCAGCTACAGAATTCATGATTTTAAGTACTGCATGATGGATGGATGCTTTGAAAGAATGTTAGGGCCAGGGTCTGGGATCCGTGAGAATAAAGGAGGCCAGTGTTTTTGTGAGCTCAGCAGCCAAGAGCAGGAGTGGTGCTAAGAGGCCCAGGGAGAGACCTGCTACCCCAAACATTGACTCTTTTCCCTGTGCAGGATGTTAGAAGCCCCCCCAAACTCCAGTAGTGTTCTACAGAGAGATAGTCAATAGACAATTTCTTAATTAGCCATATTTTTAAAAAAATAGGCTTTCCATTTCATCCATACATAGGCATGTGCTTATTTTGCCTAAAAGGGTATAACACAATTTGTCAACCAAAATGAAATTAATGTGGAAATTTTGTTGTTTGCTGGAATGCCACATTGGGGAATTATTTCATAGTTTTGATGAGTGAGCAGATATTAATTGAGAGACATGGAGTGATCAGAGGAGGTCAGTCAACCTGTGTTTATCAGCAGCTGCTCCTTTATGTTTTATCTGTGTTCTGTGGGGCCAACCACTCAAGAAAGCTCAGGCCTTGGCTTAGCCTCTTCTCAGAAGCTCATAGGAGCTACAGCCATTGCTGAGTGCTCTGGGCATGCTGTATCCATAGTGTACACTCACACCTGGACACAGAGCATGTCCTGGTGCCATGTAAGGGGAGGACAAAAGACCCACTGTCTCACACCAAGCTCTCCTACAATTATGTTTTCCCATCAGTGTCATTATCAAACTGGGAGTGATTTCCACCTCCCCGTTTCTGGGAACATTCGTCAATGTCTGGAGACATTTTTGGTTGCTATAACTGGTGGGAGGTGAGTGCTACTGACAGTGGGTGAAGGCCAGAGATGCTTCTGAATATCCTGCAATGCACAGGAGAGTCTCTGTGCAAAGAATTATCAGGCTTAAAACAATAGTGCTGACGATGAAACCTCTGGTGTAGGATGAAGCCTTCCTTGTCTTAGTTTAGGTTGGGCTATTGGGGTAGGACAGGTTACCTCAGAGCTTATAGGACACACAGAAATCTGAATGGGAATAGTTGGGGCTATTGGAAAGATGTTAAAGGCCGGGACAGTCAGAAGGTGATTGGCTGAAGAAGAACTCAGCAGAATTCATTTCCCTTGTCTTTTCCATTATTGCTAGGGAAAGAGAGGATGCCAAAATGTGAAGGAATAGTCACCTGGTGCAATAGTAGCCAATGAGAAAATGTTGCTGGTGAGAAAATGATTACAACATATCATAACAATTATTTTTTTAAATAAGAAGCCACAGATGTGTAGCCATTATCTAGCTATCTTCTCTCCTGTTAGCTTCAAGCTCTCTAAACACTTCCTTCCGGGAAAGAGGCAATTAATGGCACCTGCCTTAAAGTTTCTTTTTCTTTTACTTCTTTCTCTCTGAGAAACAGGATTTTTTTAACTTGTCCCTTTTCCCTTCCTTCTCTACTAAAATCAAGTTGGTGCTGTCTGTGTTATAGTTTCAATGTTAAGTGAATATGAAAGTGTCTCATCACTTATACAGTCTTACATCTGTTGAGATCAAGGCATCAGTCATCTTCTCGTGGTGGGAAAGTGCGGTGGCAGGACAAAACAAGCTGCAGATTTCTGATTAACCAGGAAGCTAAAATGCAGTCCGCTGGGAAGTCCGTGCATAGGTGCCTGATCTGTCCCGGGAGGTGCAGTAAACCTAACTCTAAAACCACACTCATTTGGCCTCATGAGAAAAATAATGTTAAAAGCTTAATTTCGCACAATGAATATCTATTGGTGAAGAGGTCCGAGTCTTCCACGATATAAAAAATGTATTAAAAATGGATGATTACCTAACAGAGACAGGGTTAGTCGTCTATGAAATGATTCTCCAAAATAACACTGAAACACGCGCACACACACACACACACACACACACACACCACATACACATTTTGGGGGAGTAAACCCTTATGAAAGCTTATAAATTAAACTCTGCCAGTCATTTATATACCTACATGAGTGGTTTTATCAGCTCACCTCTGGAAAGCACATTGAATTTGCTATTTGTCACTAAAGGTAGGTTTCAACAGTGTTGATTTAAGACTGCTGGTGACAAGGAAAGATAACTAGTGGTCCTATGACTTAGATGTCTAAAGGATTCAATGAGATGGTTATTAGGGAAGCAAAGTGAAATTGTAGGACAAGCGAGTCTCCTGGCTTCTGGTGAATGAGGAAGTCAGAAGGCAGGCAGTCTGCTGAGAAATGTTCCTGCTTGTTCTGCCAGCCTGACCTGGGTGGTAGAACAAGCAGTGGCCATAAAGACAGTTGGCTAATCTAGGAAGAAAAGCAAAATAATTATGTGAATAAATAATGTTACACAGTTGGGGTTATTTCTATCACTCCATAATAGAAATGGGCAAACTATGGCCACTTAAAAGACCAGGGTACAGAGTGACGTCACCAAGATGGCTAACAAGAGTTACCTGGTGCCCATCTTCTCCATAAAAAGGGACAAAAAACAAATAAACAACTATATTTTGAGTACAGTGACCGAGGAAGCACTCTGGAGAGCACCAGGGGAGTGGTGAAAACCCCACAGAGCAATGAAATCCAGGACAGCACCATAGCAAGGGGAATGAGGAAGCCTGCCTTTGCAACACCGTCTCCCCCATGGGGATCAGCTCAGAGTCAGGAGGAAATTAATCTTACAGTTAAAAGGTAAGCTAGAGAGCCACAGTAGTCCTCATTTATGCCACAAACATTAACAATCCTTGCTACAAGAGAGTCCCCCAGTCCTCACAGTCTCTGAATGCAGTTTGGAGAGTAGCTAGGAGTTTGTGTAGCTGCATTGCCTCAGAGTAGGAGTTCAACATGAGCACCCTCCGCACCAGCGACCTAAACTGCTATGACTCAGCACCATCTTGAAATGGACCCACTAATACAGTGCATCCTGCTCTGGGGACCAGTAGCAACGGACTCTCTTCATCTCAGAGGTCCCACCATCGTGCACCAGGTGCATATGGTTGCCTGCAGCATCACGACCCCAGCTGCCCAGAGCCTAGGCCAGACTGAATGACTGAGACCTTGACATCTAAAACTGCATGGCTACCCCACGCCCTCAGGAAACAAGCAGACCTGCACAGCATGCCGGGAGCATGACAAAGCTGAAATGGTGTGTTATTCATTGAACATTGAAAGGTGGTTTCTGATGAAATAGTCATTTCAATAATTCTGAGCATTTTTTTTGCCACATCTAACTGAAAAGCAACAATGCATTCAGTTTCTATGGAATCCAGGATGTTTAAAAAATGCAAATTTTATTATCAGTATAAATTGATACATAATTTATAAGTGTATTGCTGATTAAAGTAAAACAGGCAAGGTATAAACAGGCCTTCCTGACAATCGGCACTTTGTTACTGCTCAAAGTTCCCTGCGTTAATCACACTCTGAATCAAAATCAGATGCTACTATGTGAACTCAAAAGGAAGTGAACTAAAAACACAGTTTCCTGAAATAACTACCAGTAAGCATCACAGTGGAAACAGTCCAGGCTCTAAAATCAGAGAAACCTGGATTATAATACTGTTCTCTGCATTTTAGCAATCTTGAGCAGAAAACCTCTCAGAGACTTACTTATTTGTAGTATAGGAATATTATCTTCTAATTCTTTAGTTTATTGTAAAGGTTAAACAATGAGACAATATATGTAAAATGCCTAGCATATAACAGGTACATGCAAATAGTAGCTACTATATAAAATCTATTGATTTGCCTTATTCTCAACTAATTTATCTTCATGTAGAATCTAATCTATACATTTAAAATAAATTCCCACAGATTGTCTTTTCCTCTTGAGAATTTACGTTTTATTATTTTTACTATCACAATTATTATTTCTTTTTTCTTTTTTAAATTTATTTATTTTTATTATACTTTAAGTTCTAGGGTACATGTGCACAACATGCAGGTTTGTTACATATGTATACATGTGCCATGTTGGTGTGCTGCACCCATTAACTCGTCATTTACATTAGGTATATCTCCTAATGCTATCCCTCCCCTCTCCCCCCACCCCACAACAGGCCCCGGTGTGTGATGTTCCCCTTCCTGTGTCCAAGTGTTCTCGTTGTTCAATTCCCACCTATGAGTGAGAACATGCGGTGTTTGGTTTTTTGTCCTTGCGATAGTCTGCTGAGAATGATGGTGGCCAGCTTCATCCATGTCCCTACAAAGGACATGAACTCGTCCTTTTTTATGGCTGCATAGTATTCCATGGTGTATATGTGCCACATTTTCTTAATACAGTCTATCACTGATGGACATTTGGGTTGGTTCCAAGTCTTTGCTATTGTGAATAGTGCCGCAGTAGTATTTTAATTGATCGGTTTATGATGATTTGGAGAATTGTCCAGAAACTAAACAATCCTGACATTTCAGAAAGAGTAGCTATGTTGTGAGCTACTCATTCACAAAGGACACTGCATGAGACGAGAAGTGTTCATTGTTATTTCCAGCCTCATGTTTTCCTTTTAGTTCATTGTCTTTGTCTGGGCTACTATAACAGAATACCTGAGACAGGGTAATTTATAAAGAACAGAAATTTATTTCTCACAGGTCTGGAGGCTGGGAAATTCAAGATGAAGGCACCGACATCTGATGAGGACCTTCTTGCTGTGTCCTCAATAGTGGAAGGCAGAAGGGCAAGAGAGGAAGAACTTCCTCTGTCAAGCCCCTTTAAAAGGGCACCTAATCCCATTCATGAGAGAGGCGCCCTCAAGGCCTAATTATGTCTTAAAGACTCCACCTCTTAAAACCATCACACTGGCAACCCAAAATTTTGGAAGGGACATACTCAAATCATAGCAGGTATTGAAACATAGATAGAGAAGTGCAACTTAAATTGTTGGGAAAAAGAAGACTACATGCTATATAATTGTATTTGTGTAAACTGTATAAACAGGTAAAGCTAATATGATCTGTTAGAGTCAGAATAATTGTGACCCTAGGTGGAAAAGGCTGTGTATGTGTGCGTGTATGTGTGCGTGTGTGTGTGTGTGTGTGTGCACGTTCGTGTATGTGTTGGGAGGGTTAGTGAGTGAAAACCTCTGGGGTGCATGAAGAGGACCAGTGATGGTGATATCTTATTCTTAATCATGGTGCAAGTTACATGGGATTCATTCAATTTGTGAAAATTCAGCAAGATAAATCCTCCTAATGTGTTTGATTCTCTGTATATGTACTATATTAAATACAAACTTTTAAATACAGGATCATGGCAAAAACATTATATTTATAATTGCATATTTTTTAGAGTAGTTGAAAAAAGAAAGAGAACTAAAAATTACCCAAAATTCTATCTCCAAATTATAGCCAGTGCTGACATTTTATTTTATTATTCTGCTATTATTACTCTTTTTAAACAAAACTAGAGTCATGGTACATGTGGATTGTATCCTACTTTTGATACTTTATATTATTTTTCATAAATTCTGAATGTCATGAAATAGGTTTTGAAAATCTGATTTATAATACCGATGTAGTATTGCGTTATATGGATACGCCATATCTTATTTTACTAGTCTCATCTGCATAGCATTTAAATTGTTTTCATGGTTTTGTGGTTTTTTTTTTGAGACGGAGTCTGGCTCTGTCGCCCAGGCTGAAGTGCAGTGGCGCCATCTCGGCTCACTGCAACCTCCACCTCCTGGGTTCAAGCGATTCTGCCACCTCAGCCTCTCAAGTAGCTGGGATTACAAATGTGCACCACCATGCCCGACTATTTTTTGTATTTTTAGTAGAGACAGGGTTTCACCATGTTGGCCAGGCTGGTCTCGAACTCCTGACCTCAAGTGATCCGCCCCCCTCGGCATCCCAAAGTGCTGGGATTATAGTCGTGAGCCACCACCGCACCTGGCTGTTTTCATGTTTTTTTGCTCATAAATAATGCTATTATCAACAATATTGTACAGAAGTCTGTGTCTCTCTGAACATTTCCTTAAAATAAATTCTTATAAGTGAAATTACTGAGTCCAGAGGTATAAATTCCTTAAGCTTTTAATAAATATTATCATTTTCCTCTCTTAAAAAATCCTGTGAACTTTTACCAGCAGTATTCAAAGGTACCAATTTCTCTGCACCATTATCATCACAAGATGATACAGTTAATATTTATCAATATTTTACTAGCTCTGTCTTCTACCAAGTTCCTTTCCTCATGTATCTCTGGAAATCCCAAAGGAATCTGTCCATGTTTCACGCATCCAGCTTGTTCTCATTTTTTATCTCAACCAGTTGTCTGATTCCAGCTTGTTATCTCCTTACTGCCAGCTCCTAACTTGCTTCCATTGCTCAGCTGCCATTCTTCCCTTTACTGTTTTTCCACAAGGATAGAAAAAGGCCTTTTCTTCAGTTCTCTACAGCATAAGATGAGGCTGTGTTGAAACAATTTAACCAGACTTTAACAAAGGCTTGGAGAAAACATAAAAGGTTCAAATTCCAGATATGTAAAATTGTGTTGTAGTTATAGATATTCTAATACCCCTAAGCCTCAAACCTTTCAATCAAAGTCACAGGAAGTTCTTAGGTTGATTCTGACACCTTGCAATTATATCTGTAATCTCTTACTATTATCCAGCTACCATTTTTCAGGGAGCAGTTCAACTCCTCTACAGAAGAATGACCTTGAACATGTGTCCTATAACAGGTAACCATGACTCCAGCTTGTATAGATTTATTGTATCTGTGTGATGGCAGTGCAGCATTTAAAAAATCTAGTAATATTTCTGCATTTAGTGACATCACATTGAAATCAACCATGGTGGGAATATTTACACTAGGGAAACTTAAAAATGCTGCAAATAAGGGCTAGTTTATTGTTTTGCTGATCATCTACACTTAAAAATATGATGGAGAAAATGTTAACAATGCAGAGTAAACCTAAAAGGGTGTCATGGCTGTAGGCATTGCATTGTGAATAGTAAAAAACTGAGAAAATATCCTTCCACTATTTGAAAACTACTATCTGATTCAATGAAGAAGCTATTCCTGTCATTGATGAACCAGTGATGTTCCAACATATATCTTTGTTGTTTCACTTTCATCTTACTCGTTAAAACACATACAAATATCAACCAACATTTATGTGGAAACTAAACACATGGCCGGGCGTGGTGGCTCACGCCTGTAATCCTAGCACTTTGGGAGGCCAAAGCGGGCAGATCATTTGAGGCCAGGAGTTCGAGACCAGCCTGGTCAACATGGTGAAACCCCATCTCTACTGAAAATACAAAAGTTAGCTGGGCTTGGTGGTGCATGCCTGTAATCCAATCCCAGCTTATCGGGAGGCTGAGGCAGAAGAATCACTTGAACCCGGGAGGCACAGGTTGCAGTGAGCCAAGATCCCACCACCGCACTCCAGCCTGGGTGACAGAGTGAGAAGATTCCATCTCCAAAAATAAAAAATAAAAAAAAAGAAAGAAAAGAAAAGAAACTAAACACATTCATCAGCTGCAGCCATAGTTTGGTTATGGAAACAAGAGTTTGGCAAAATTCAATAAAAGCATTTTGTAAGAATCAATAGGTTCTTTGATATTTTCAAAAAAATGTTGTATATTTGAGTAATATTTGTAAATTGTATGCTAGTACTTCTTTAAAACAATAAACCTTAAATATAAATATGTGTGCATATGTATACTGGTGGGTGTCACACCACTCACACCCATATGCAGTATTTTTGTTTTAATATAAAACTGGCTGTTAAGCAATTGCTGGTGCACTATTGACATAGAACCTATGTGACATTCTGGATTTTAATTATTATGAGACAGGCAAGGCATGGAGGGGGTTTTTAGGAGAGGAAATAACATAATTTAACTTATGATTTAACAGGATGTAACAGGATCACTATAGCTTGCATGCTAAGGACAGACTGAGAGCACAATTGTAGGCATAGGAATACCTAGGAGGCTACTGGCAATATTCCAGGTCATAGACTATAGTGGCTGAAACCAGGATAGTATGAGTAGGGATAGCGAGAAGTTGTCAGCTCTTGCATATATTTTGAAGTTAGAATCCACAGGATTGTTGAGGGATTAAATGTACATTTTGAAAAGAAAAGTGGAATTAAAAATTAGTCCAGGCTGGGCACTGTGACTCAAGTCTGTAATCCCAGCACTTTGGGAGGCTGATGTTGGTGGATCATGAGGTCAGGAGTTCAAGACCAGCCTGATCAACATAGTGAAACCCCGTCTCTACTAAAAATACAAAAAAGTAGCCAGGCATGGTGGTGCACACCTGTAGTCCCAGCTACTCGGGAGGCTGAGGCAGGAGAATCGCTTGAACCAGGGAGGCGGAGGTCGTGGTGAGCCGAGATCGTGCCACTGCACTCCAGCTTGGGCAACAGAGCGAGACTCCATTTCAAAAAAAAAAAAATAGTCCAAGGTTTTCGGCCTAAGCAACAGGAAATTTGGAATTACCATCCACTGTAGAAAAGACTAAGAGTAGATAGGGAAGACTAACAGACTAAATTTTGATTGATACTTGCATTACATTAATCCTCAGATTAGAGGAGATTGTCAAAAACTCATTTTTGGATGTTTTAAGGTGCTTGTTAAACCTTTAAGTGGTGGTGGTGATTAGGCAGTTGGATATAAGAATGTGCATTTCAGTTTAGACTATAGACATAAATCTGGAAGTCATCAACAGATAAATGTCTAAAGTCATGTGACTGAATAAAATCAGCTTGTGAGTAAAACTAGACAGAAAAGCAAAATAATTCAAGTACTGGAACTGAAATATTCTAATGTGTAGGGGGCAGAGTATGAAGAAGAACTAGGAAAAGAAACATGCAAGACTGGTCAAAAACGCAGGGAAAACAAAATGAGTGTGATGTCTTAGAAGCCAGGTGAGAAGAGTATTTTAAGAAATCAGGAGTCATCAACTGTGTCATATCCTGCTGATGGCTCAAATAAGACGCAGACAGAAATAATCACTGCATCTAGCAATAGAAATACTATTTGGCAACCTGGGATAAGAGCAGTTTCAGTGGAGCGGTGTGGTAAAAAGCTTATTTGGATAGTTCAACAGAAAACAAGAAGAGATACAATTCTGGCAAGGAATACAGACAGCTGTTTCAAGGAGTTTTTCTGTAAAGAGAAAAACAAAATGGGGCATTTGTTGCAGGTTAAAATGAGGTACAGTTGGAGCTTTTTTGTGAACACAATGAGAGCAATATTAAAATGTTTGTATGCTAAGGGCAATGATCTAGCAGAGAGGTGTTGTTTTTGGTCTGTTTTATGTTGCCATAATAAATTTCCATAGATTGGAAAATGTATAATAAAAATGTATTTGTGTTACAGTTCTGCAGGCTAGGAAGACCAAGACCATGGCCCTGGCATCTAGGCAATGAGCTTCATGCTGTGTCATCTCCTGGTGAAAGGCAAAAAGGCAAGATAAGGTGAGGTTAAGCCACTCTCATGATAACTAACTGACTCCAGTAATAATGACATTAATTTATTCATAAAAGCAGAGCCCTCCTGACTCAATCACCTCTTATTACACCCCACCGCCCAACACTATTGCACTGGGAACCAAGTTTTCCACGTATGAACTTTGGGAACACATTCAAATGATAGCAGGGAAGAATTTGATGATGCAGACGAGAAAGGGGATATTGCTTGAATAGGCAATAAGGCACGGAATCTAGTGTGTAAATGGCAGTGAGCTCTGTAGTTAGTCATGATTATGGACAATTACACATAGCAACAAGAAAGAAGGTAGAATACATGGCCATAGTCACAGGTGGGTGTCTAGATGAAGAAGTAAGAGCTTTGGAAAATTCTGGCTGTTTCTATCTTTTGCAGAGGATGAGCATAGGCAAAGAGCTTTTAAAAAATGGAAAAGAGAAAAGAAAGTATAATATGGCCCTCTAGGTGAGTGGAAAAGTATGTTCTAGGGAGATGATATGGTTTGGCTGTGTCCCCACCCAAAATCTCATCTTGAATTGTAATCTCCATAATCCACATGTGTCAAGGGCAGGACCAGGTGGAGGTAATAGGATCATGGGGGAGGTTTCCCTCATACTGCTCTCATGATAGTGAGGAAGTCTCACAAGATCTTGTGGTTTTATCAGTGTCTGGCGTTTCCCCTATTTGTACTCATTCTCTGTCCTGCCTCCCTGTGAAGAGTTGCCTTCCACCATGATTATAAGTTTCCTGAGGCCTCCCCAGCCATGCGGAACTGTGAGTCAATTACATCTCTTTTCTTTATAAATCACCCTGTCTCAGGTAGTTATTCATAGCAGTGTGCGAATGGAATAATACAGGAGATGGGATTGGATGTCTTTCACATAACTGAAATCTATATACTAAAAATTAAATCCCAACTTTCCTTCACCTGCATTACTATTCAGTGCTCATTAGTATCCAAAATTCTTTGAGTGGGACACTAGGCTAAGCACTGTATCATTATCTTATTTGATCTTCACCATAACTCTTATTTGTTAGAGATAGCTGGTTTTCACATCTTACAGATGAGGAAATTGAAGCTGTGAGATATATATATATATATATATATACACACACACACATATATATGTGTATATATATATATATATATGTATACACATATATCTGTATTTACCAAACTATTAAGTGGCAGTAACATTACTCAAATTCAGTCTATATTCAGGGTCATAGTCCTTAACTACATAGAGAGCCATATAGAGCATTATCAGAACTCTAGATTTGATTCAGCATGAAATGTATATTTTATACTACAATGATATCTCAATTGCCCAAGTAAGAATTTGAGAAGTCACTCTGGTAGGCAGAAAAGTGGACCCTGCCTGCAGATATCTATGTCCTAATCCCTGTAATCTATAAATCTGTTACATTACATGGCAAAGAGGAATTAGGGTTACAGATGGAATTAATGTTGCTAATCAATAGATCAGAAAATTATCTGGGTATGGCCAAAGTAATCAGAAGGGTTCTTAAAAGTGAAATAAGCATGCAGAATAAAAGATAATTAAAGAGATGGCACTGTGAGAGGCCATGGTCTGACATTGCTGGCTTGAAGATGGAAAATGGGGCCATGAGCCAGGAAATGTGGGTGGCCTCTGGAAGTTGGAAAAGGCAAATAATCCAGATTTTCCCCTACAGTCTTCAAAAGGAATATAGCTCTGTGTACTTTGATTTTTGTCCAATGGGATCCATTAATACTTCTGACTCCCAGAATTGTATGATAATACGTTGTTGCTATTTTAAGCCACTAAGTTTGTGGTAATTTGTTACAGCAACACTAGGAAACTGATAGTCATCGTTAACTTTTCTTTGTACCTCTCCACCATTTCTATCAAAGTCATAATGAAAATTTGTGTGGGTTTTATCTTTAATTTTTGTTGGTTTATCACTCCCTCACCACCGTGTTGTCTTAGAAAGGATTTAATGTTCTTACTGGGTTAATATCTTCAAAAAAGTTCATCTTTTCTAGCTTTATTTTCGTTTAATTCAGTACCTCATTTTCTCTCCACTGAATATTTGTGGCATTATCTTTGCTAGTTTTCTTGCCTTCTACACTTAAGCCTTCGTCCACATTTGTGCAAAGTGATCCATCATTCTAAAATGCATGCAATGACACAGGGGAGTATGTAGAAGTAGAAGAGAGGTGCTTTAGCGAGAGCCACCAGCATGAAGGAAGTTGGTTTTTTACCCCCTGTTTCCATGTGAGATTTGTTTTATTTAGATCATTCATTATGCATTAACTTACTCTTGCTATTGCTTACAGACAGGATACTTTACTTTTAGAAACTACAACAAGTGCAAAGCACAGGAATGTAGATGCTCACCCCAACTTACAGTTATGTGGGTGCTTCTCTGCTTCCTGTTCTCATCACGGGACATTATAGTTCAAGAGAGAGGACTTTTGACATTCCTAGTTAAGAAACCATTCATAAGCAGCAAAAAGAAAAACCATTAATCCAACTTATTCCTAAATCCTAATAATCTGTATTCAAATTGTTTATTTAGCATTATAGAATGAAGACTGAACTTGGAATCTTAAACATGGAAGGTGAATTCTACCTTTAACTCTTATTGCATATATGTCCTCAGTACAAGTCACTCCACCTGTCAAACCTGTTTCCTCATCTGGAAAAATGAAGGTAGAAAGGAAATTAACTTGGGTTGGGAGCTGGGCTACACACATATGTACATTGTCTCATCTAATCTCCAGAAAAAAGCAAAGAACCATTAGTGCACAGACTTGTCTTTTCACTCTTCTATCTAAAAAAACCAAAAACTTTTGTGAATTATAATAATAGAAGAGGCTGAAATATGAACTCTGGATAACTGTGAACCTTAGCTATAATTCTGGGAGGCAATATCCATTTCTCCCAAAGGACATCAGGAAACCTGGCATCTAGTAACTACTTTGTTGTTGATAAGATGTGTGACTTTAGACAAGCTACGTGGTCCCATTAGGGCTCACTTTCTGCTGCCTTCTTAAAATGAGAAGATTGGATTATTTCTACAAACGCTTCCCTTTGATATTCTATGCCAGGAATTGGCAACTATCTTCTACAAAGGGCCAGATAGTAAATATTTTAGGCTTTGCAGGCCATAATGTCTCTGTCAAAACTACTCAACTCTATCTGTACAGAACAAAGACAGCTGTAGATAATATGTAAATTAATTGGCATGATTACATTAGAGTAAAACTCTACTTACAAAACAGATTGTGGCCTGAATTTAGCCCAGAGAACTTAGTTTGATGAGCCGTGGTCTATGGAGCAATGAAGAATTTTGTGTGTGACCAATTCCAGTCTTCCTTTTTCTGTTTGGATCAATATAGTCAGAACTAATTTTGTTCATGCCTCGCCTAAAGGTGTCTCTCTGTTGAAGTGGAGTTTACTTATGTGCTTCAATCTTTTTTGTTCAAGTCAGAATTAAGCTGAGAATCTTGAGAAGTAAATAGACAGGTTTTTGGCTGTAGCTTATTAAGAACAGCATTGGCTATCTTAAGCATACATGAATACTATCGTGTTCTACATATGAACATGACAGAAATGAAGAAAACATTAATGAGTAAAAGTTATATGATGGTTACGAATTTGGATAGATTTAAGATCCTACTCTCACCTATTTGTTCCAATTTTTATGTGTGATTACATTATCATAGCATCCTAGCCAATATATTGACACCAATCAAAATACACATTGGATTGCATTTTAAGTTATCAAACACATTGCTTTTATGAAATGCACAGAGATCTTTAATGAGGCTTCTTAGCTATAAGAGAATGTTTCACAAAGGATGGGGAACAGAGGGGAATTAAGAATTTTCATGTATTTCTGCAGATGGTAGATGGACAGATGGCCTGTTAAAGGTATTTGATTAGGTTAAGCAACCGTCACAGGAAAGTGACTTGGAAATCACTGTCGAAGCCAGCATTTGAACAATAATATAACTTTAGGTCTGTGTACTCTAAGTTTTTCTTTATGTATGGCTTGGCCAGTTCAACAATGGTAGCATTACTTTAGAACTTTCTTTTTCTTTTGCTGTTGTTTAATTCAGCTAGCTCTTTGTGCTAAAGATGAATCTGATGGCAATGTGTATCACCAAAGGTTTTCATCACAGCAAGAAGTACTTCTGAAGCTGGAGGAAGCTTTGGGCACATTGACAAATATCCCCAAAGCAAAACTGCAGTATGGGCTCCTAAATCAGCAAGTGTTTTGATATTTGCATGTTCTCTTTATTTTCTATTCTCATTGTTTCTTTCTGTTCTGCTATGCCTTCAACTTCACTTGCTCAGTGACTTCAGTCATAGAAAATATTCAGAGGGCATGGGCAGATGGTGAATTCACCAGGGAGTTTATGCAATTCTCTGATTCATTTCATCATTCTAGAATTATACAGAAATAAGCCCAGTATGAGCTTAAGCATATTCTGCCTTGAAGAATGAAAAAAAAACACACCAAAAATGATTAAAACATAAATTTGAGTAGTCTTCTATTTGCCCTGTAGAATATTTCTAATTAGATTTAATTGAATTCTGTCAGTTCCTTACCCCTGAGAGCTGCATTTTTCAGTTCTGGATAACATTTTTATCAGTGTTTGTTTTTTTTCTAATAATGACATTTTTCTCATGATTTTTTATCTGATCAACCTTTCATGAATTTTATAAATGAATATGTATTTATTGTATGAGCTTCAACATTACTGTGCTTACTTTTGACATGATCCATTTTGTTATTGCAATCTGGTGCCGTGTAAAGAATCTGTCAATTCCACTGGTTCTCAATGAGATGCAATTTTGTCCCACGTCACACATTTGGAAATGTTCGGAGACATCTGTGGCTCTCACAACCTGGGGTGAGAGGAGACAGGGAGAGATACTAGTTGCATCTAATGGGTACGTGTCAGGGATTTTGCCAGTGGTGTTGCTATGCACAGTCCAGACCCTCATCAACAACAAGGAAAAAAAAATATCCAGTTCAAGTTACCAATAGTGTCCAGGTCTAAAAAATTCAGGTCTGGTCTAAAAGCATGTAAAAATGTACACAGATAATTCAAGCAATTCTATATCGTAGCACAAATCTTTAACATGCCCTAAGTCCTTACAGTACATATGGGAAAGTTTTACAGGAAAGTGCTAGAAGCTTTGTTTCTGATGGTATTCAATCTATTCTTATATTAAGAAAATTGCAAAGTAGGGAATCTTACAATGCACCCAAATTAATATATTTTTCCTTGAGAAATGACCAGGAGGATTTGATTAAGAATATATATTTTTGTTTGTAGTTATCTTCGTAGTTATATCTGCACAGAACATTTTTTTCTATTAATTGCTGTCAGTCATTCTATTCCATTTCTTTGCTACCCATACTTGAGTAATAGAGGAGCTGCCATGTTAATTCAATATAAGCTTTGACCCTGGAAATTTGGGGAAAGACTTTGGGAGTGAGAATCTACTCTCTCTTTCTTTCCCTGTGGTGACTAAACCTATAATACACAATGTACCAGATATTTCTAAGGCCGTACTTTTGATTACATGAATTGAAGAAGCACTGAAGATCTAGAGGGAAACAGAGATAAACAAAAAGAGGAAGAAGTTGTGTAATAAGCTCTTCTGTGCATTATGAATGTATTTTCCACTCTGGCACATTTTCAAAAGTAGGAAATAAAAAATAAAGTTGCTTTGTGCATATTGGCAATGATAGACTGTTGTTTCTTTGTTTCTTTTTTTTTTTTTTTTGAGACGGAATTTCGCTCTTGTTGCCCAGGCTGGAATGCAATGGTGCCATCTCGGCTCACCGCAACCTCCGCCTCCCGGGTTCTAGCGATTCTCCTGCCTCAGTCTCCTGGGTAGCTGGGATTACGGGCATGCACCACTACGCCCGGCTTATTTTTGTATTTTTTAGTAAAGACAGGGTTTCACCATGTTGGTCAGGCTGGTCTCGAACTCCCAACCTCAGGTGATCCGCCTGCCTCGGCCTCCCAAACTGCTGGGATTACAGGTGTGAGCCACTGTGCCCAGCCGACTGTTGTTTCTTTGAATGAGAAACACTGGAAATAGACTTTAATGAGAGAACATGAAGGTCAAGATTATTTTAGTCATACATTCATATATGTGCACACAAGTGCACACACACGCCTTTACACATATAAATCCATAATGTGTATGTTATCTGCTACTTTGCTACTTTTACTCATGAATGTCTCGTAAATGCCTTTTTATTTCCACTTACATCACTATTTTCATAGCTGATGAATGGTTCATGGCTTTACGGTTCTTTCCTAAGCTATGCTTTTCTTGATTGGAATTTAGGGGGTTTGTTAGCAGAGGTTCCCTGATAAAACAATGCTGGAGTGATCATGCTTGTGCAAACTCTTTATGCATTTTTTGCTATCATCTTCAGAAATATTTCTGCAAGATCTGTTAAGCCAAATAATATTTAATTTAAACAGTTTTGAAGCACAATGCTAATTCCCCTTCTGGAAAGGCTGGGACAAGTTGCATTCCCACCAGTGCACAGATATGCCCACATCATACACCTTTCCTGACAGCGGGAGACCTCAGGCTCCTCCAGCTTTGTTAATATTTTCTTAATTATCACTATGAAGGGTAAAAAAAACTTCATTTTCATCTACATTTTTGATAAATAGTGAAGGTGAACATCTTTTTATTTTTACTAACAATTTTCAATTCTTATTTTGGCATTTTCAATTCTTAATTGGCTTTTCATGTTTGTTGCTCAGTTTTAAAAAATGTTACTCATCTTTTAAGTTTAAATTTATACAAGCTCTTTGAATATTAAGAAAATTAATCTGTCAAATGTATTACACATATGTTTCCCAGATTGCCTTTTAACTCTCATTATGGTATTTTTTAGCTAAAAAGAAGCTTACATTTTTATGTCATCATATTTATCATTTTTTAGAAGTTCTTGGTATGCTAGTGAGGTTGAGAAAGCCATGACCTACATCAAGATTATAAAAAGCATTCATACATAACTCCTTCAACTGTAATTTAATTTTTAACATTTAAATATTTGATCTATCTGGAATTGATTTGAGAGCTTTGGAGTGAGGTACTGTAATCAAGCTTAGTAACTAGTGATTAAGCTATATAATAAGAAAGACTTGTATTAAGGTCTGAGCTCCATCACTTAATTGCCAAGTGACCTTGAAAAAAATCACTTAACCTTTTGAAGCCTGTTTTTTTTTTATCTGTGAAAAGGGACAATCATACTCCCTAACTCACAGGTTTGTGATGAAAATAACGGGTCACAGAATTTAGAGCAAATGTTGGAACATATTAAGCATATTATTAATGTTAGCTGGACTTTGTCATGTTATTATTACTATTCCAAGTAAGTAAACAGTTTTCCCCAAATGATTTATTGATTAGTCTACCTTTTACCTAAAGATTGAAAATGTTATCTTCAATACACACTTAATTACAATATACGATTAGATATATGTCTAAATGTCTAAACCCTCTAATCTGCCATAGTGTTCTGCCTGTGCATCTGAGTAACGTCTTTTCAATTACAAGAGCATTTAGGGTAGTTTTTAATGTCTAGTGGGCAAGGTCCCTGCCATTACTCTACTTTACTTAGTCTTTGTATAGATATTCTTCCATATTATTTCCCTCCAGGTACACTTTGGAACTATTGAGTTGAGATTCACACACACACGGAATCCCATTCAGTAATATTTTTAACTTGTTTTTTAAATGAAAGAACGATATTATAATTATATACTAATTTTGCTATCAGTTGCATTCATTTCTGATGTATAAAAAAAATGACGTTGTCTTTTCCAAAAACATTAGAGTACTCTCAAAATATTTTTTTGTTGTTGTTTTTTGAGATGAAGTCTTGCTCTGTCGCCCAGGCTGGAGTGCTGTGGTGCGATCTTGGCTCACTGCAACATCTGCCTCCCCGGTTCAAGCGATTCTCCTGCCTCAGCCTCCTGGGTAGCTGGGACTACAGCTAATATTTTGTATTTTTTGTAGAGATGGGGTTTCACCGTGTTAGCCAGGATGGTCTCGATCTCCTGCCCTCGTGATCCACCCGCCTCGGCCTCCCAAAGTGCTGGGATTGCAGACGTGAGCCACCGCGCCCGGCCAAAAGAATTTTTAATAACAGTAAGCATCCTTCACTTGTTTCTGGAATTAATTTTGAACTTTCTTTATTTTTTATGATTAAATATGCTGTTTTTAGTTTGAGTCATATTTAAGTTGTTAAGAAAGCACAATGCTAATTGCCCATCCAAAAAGCTAGAAAAATTTGCATTTGCAACAGTGTGCATAAATATGCCCACATTCCATGACATCCCTGACAGCAGATTTCCTTATGTTCTTTTCTTTTTGCTAATGTTTTTGTTATCAATTTGAAAGGTCAAATATCTCATTTTAATCTCTTTATAGACACAGGAAGAACTGATATCTTTAAATCACTGCCTTTTCTATGTTTCTCTACTTTGATTCAGGCCTTTTTCTTTTAATCTCTCCCAGTAAAGTTTTATATGGTAGTTTTCTTCATTTAGTACTCATGCATCCCTTATTTAATTTATTCCTTGTTATTGTTTTTTCATTTTACTTTTGACTGCTTGTGTGAATGGGCTTTTTCATTTCATTTTAGCTTTTTGTTGGTATGAAAGGAAGATATTAGACATTATATATTAATTTTACAGTCACTTTCATATCAAACATGTAAAATTTTTCTACCCTTTTCTTTTTTTTTTTCTTTTTTGGGACACACTCTCACTCTGTTGCCCAGGCTGGAGTGCAGTGGCGTAATCTCAGCTCACAGCAACCTCTACCTCCCAGATTCAAGCGATCCTTGTGCCTCAGCCTCCCAAGTAGCTGGGATTACAGGCACACATCACCATGCCTAACTAATTTTTGTATTTTTAGTAGAGACGGGATTTCACCATGTTGGCCAGGCAGGTCTCGAACCCCTGACCTCAGGTGATCCACCCACCTCGGCCTCCCAAAGTGCTGGGATTACAGGCATGAGCCACTGTGCCTGGGCTTTTTCTTTTCTTTTCTAAATGTATTATGTAGCAATTGTTAACAAATATTTTTTGGTATATATTCAAGGTATAAAATGTGATGTTATAAGATACACATATACAGCATAAAATCTATCAATTTTAAAGCAATTTTATATAACTGTCAAAAGCCACATCCTAATTTTGTTCATATATAAATTTTAAATTTTTCAATTATTTTTACAATTAAACATAAGGCTTTTAATCTGAATCATATGTTACACATTTTAAGAAAGCACTTATATTTAAATGAAGGTTTAACTTTATAAATTCCCTCATTGACATCTACCAGAATGACCATATTTCTTCCCTCCTTTGGCTTATTAATATGGTAAATTATATTTATGTAATTCTTTACAGGATTCCTGATTTTGAATGCTTTTCATTC